>NC_040078.1:112410347-112727202 GCF_003369695.1 Bos indicus x Bos taurus
AGGAGCCGAGCAACATGACAGAGAAGGAACATGTAGATAGTTACAACCTTATTGATGCTGTTCTAGCCCGTAAGTTGAGTAGCGGGCTCCACTTAAAGTGTCCATTTTATTGTGATGATTCAGGTCTATATATTTGCCATATATTCTTCTTACACACCAAATATCACCTAATAAATTTTAAAAAGAGAAGGGCGTGAACTGGGTCAGGTCAGGCCTTGAGACCATGATAAGCATTTTGAATTTTATTCTCCATGTCACGGGAAACCATTTAAAAGGGACTTAATGTGATCCATCATTTGAACTATCACTCAGAACCCTGAGGTATTAGGGGTTAGGAACGGAAGAACTTAGAAAGGACAGTACTTCAGCGTCTTGAGAGAATGACGAGAGTGGGACTGAGCTGAGCGGGGTAGCGACAGTGGACACAGAGTGCATAGTGGACCTAGAGAGAGTCAAAGGGATCAGGAGGCATTTTGTCGGTAGAGCCAAGAAGACTTATTGATGGATTGGATGGAGGGGCTGAAGGGAAGGGAGGAATCAGCAACGACCCGAGGGTTTTTATTTGCCCAGCTGGGTGTAGAGAGGTGCCATTTGTTGAACAAGGTGATGAAATACAAAAGCGGGCACGGAGGCAGGCTGTGGAAGTTAAGTTTCACCTTGAGTTTGATTTGCTCCCAGGCATCATAGAGACATGTGAGGGTTTTGAGCTGGAAAGCAGTGTGGTCCGAGATGCACTTTAGGAAGCTGAGCTGGCAGCATTGTGCCCCGTGGGTTGGAAATGAGAGATGGAGCTGGTGGTTGCAGGGAATATCAAGTCAGACAGTGAGGGGCTAGTGGAGGGTGAGGGTGAAGCAGGGGGAGAAATGACAGGGAGGGTGGCAATTCTGCTCATGAGATAGTTACAAAGCACAGCTCTAGATTCTACAGGGGACATGTCCTGAAAAGAATTTATACATTCATGGAGGGAAGAGACATGCACAGTAATATTCTACTTCCTGCAGTTCTTCACATGTTAGAAAATGCTTCCAAACCCACCCCCACATTTGTGCGTCACAACATTCCACTATAGTTGTGGGGGGGCTGTTCATCCCAAGTCTGCTCCAGAGGGGCTGAGATGTAGAGAGTTTCGTGCAGCCAGTGGACGCCAGAGCTCACAGCCAGGGTCTTCTGATTCTGAGTCAGGTACTCGGTCCATTGTAGCAGACTGAGTTATACCCCACAAGAGCGTTGACCTGGCCCAGGGAGTTGGGGGAAGCCTTGTGGAAGAGGCATAATGTAAGCTGCCTCAAGGGATAAGTAAGATGTAATCAGGCAGAGAAGCAGAAGGGTGGGTAGCAGTAGGGTGGTGGGGAAGTAAGCAGTCGAGGGATGGGTGTGAAGCATCACTGGATAGAAGGTGATCCTGGGACCCGCCATCCCGCCACAGGTTGGAAGCACCGTGCTCTTCCGTTGTCAGAAAGGTTACCTGCTCCAGGGCTCCACCTCCAGGACGTGCCTCCCCAACCTGACCTGGAGCGGAACCCCGCCCGACTGTGTCCGTGAGTGCTCCCAGATAACTCCTCTCAGCAGCTCATAGCCTCCCCGACCTGGGCCTCCAGGATGTGCTTGAATGCTCTGAGTGACAGGGAGCTCACAGCTTCTCATTGGGACCGTAGTGGTCTCTTTGCAGTCCTGATCCCTTGGGTCCCCCCACCCCCAGAAGGTATTTCTTCACAAATGCCTTTCTGGTATTTGAAGGCAATTCCTATGCCTTAGCAAAGAAAAAGAAAGAACTTTCCCATGGCTGTAGATACCAACAGTGACAAGGCCCACCCTCAGGATGGAAATTTCGGGCTTTTGACTGTAATTATTCCCTTTCCCTCAGGAAAAGTGCCTAGATTCCCTCAGGGTCAGCTGAGTCATTATCCACATCATCTCCGTCTTGACCACTTGCATAGACATCAAGGCTGGGGTGGGGTGTGGGAGGGGATGCTGGCCATGAAAGGGGCCCATAAGGGAAAGGATGGGGCTGTTCCATCGAGAAACAGGGGCATGGGGGAGAGGCCTCCTGGAGACCCCAATCTCCCCCTGCCCAGCAATGTCTTCCCTCTTATCCAGCCCACCACTGCAAGCAGCCAGAGACACCAAGCCATGCCAACGTCGGGGCGCTGGACCTGCCCTCCATGGGCTACACGCTCATCTATTCCTGCCAGGAAGGCTTCTCCCTCAAGGGTGGCTCCGAGCACCGTACCTGCAAAGCAGATGGCAGCTGGACAGGCAAACCACCCATCTGCCTGGGTGCGTGTGCCCCCTCGGTGAACCTCTCCAGGGTGGGAGGCCAAAGGGGACAGCTGAGCTGGAGTGAGAGGGCCAAAGAAAGAAGTGTTATTTCCAGAGGCTGGAAAATCTGCTTCTGATTTTCTGAGATGTTGAGTCTAGGAGATGAAACCAGAGCAATCTAAAGAGCTCATAGTGAAGCCACCCCGTTTTATCTTTCTACCTGAGCTTGAACACTCCCCCAGGTGTTAGGTATAGCTTCCCTTGTAGCTCAGTCGGTAACGAATCTGCCTGCAGTGCAGGAGATCTGGGTTCGATCCCTGGGTCTGAAAGATCCCCTGGAGAAGGAAATGGTAACCCACTCTAGTATCCTTGCCTGGAAAATCTCATGGACAGAAGAGCCTGGTGGGCTGCAGTCTATTGGGTTGCAAAGAGTCGGGCACGACTGGGCGACTAACACTTACTTACTTAAGGGTTATACTTAATCATCAGACAGAGAAAAACTCTGTGTTCCACTAAAATGGAATAGTGCATTATGCATATATGCATATCATAACCTTGATAAAACAGCACCCACTCACCGATCCCTCAGGGTTACCAAGAAGTCCCAGACCTCCCTCCTCCTGTTCTTCATTCGTTTGAACTCTTGGTTGCAGCATGTGGACTCTAGTTCCCCAACCAGGGATCAAACCCAGGCCTCCTACATTGGAAGCGTGGAGTCTTACCAATGGACTACCAGGGAAATCCCCAACTCTTCATATCATTCTGAGAGGGGTCCCTAGCATCATCAAAGTAGTCCACCACCTGGTCTGAGAGGATAAGTCCAAGATTTCAAAGAACCCATTGACCTAATGTCAGTGAGGTGGCCTTTATTTTTCTAATAGAGCAGAGACTAGAGGCTGAACCTGTCTCCTTCCCTTCTCTTTCCCCAGCAGAGGTCCGGCCCAGTGGGAGACCCATCAACACTGCCCGGGAGCCTCCACTCACCCAAGCTTCTGGTATGTCTAGTCTAGAGCTTTGGCTCAAGAAACTGGTGTTGCTTCCTTCATCTAGTTACCCAGGAACATGCACATGAGCTTCTGAGTACTCAGTGGAAAGGCATGGAAACAATCTGCAGGGCCCAGCAGAGTTCCCCATCTACCTCCCAACCCCAGGCGGACCTCAGGAGGAAGTAAGCTTGCGGGAAACAGAAAACTCATCCAGAAGAAGGACCAAAGCCTTCTAGAAACATGTCTGGAGCGTCAAGCTCTGGAGCCACAGACTGCCCCAACCCCTCCTGGCACAGGTCCAGGCAGTGTGTGGCCATACAGACACAGGTCCTGCTCAGGGAGCTTGCTGGAAAGGGCTATGTTTTTAAGACAGGTATTGTGTCTTTCCAAGTGTGATGTCCAGAATGGGCACGGAACTACAGGTGTGGCCTGACTAATGCAGAATTATTCTAGACTTATCATATCCTTTTTTGAACCATATTCTTTTATTTACCATATTAGTGTGTGTGTTATACAAAAAAAAGATTAGATTTGGCATCAAGCTCAATTCAAGTTCCATTTTGGTCACTGACCAGCTGTGTCCTTGGACAAATAACCTTCACCTCTTGAGCTTCAGTTGACTTTTTGTTAAAATAGGATTCATGATACTCTCCTTAGAAAATTATTATAAGGATAAATAGCAGTTTTAGTAGCTGTCATTCATTTTATGCTTTTATGATTTAACAATCATTTAACCCCTGATGAGGTAAGTGGGATGGCCCCCATTTACAGAACTACAGGTGTGGCCTGCACAGGTGAGGAAGTGGAGGCTCTTGCACATGGTCAAACAATCGATAGGGGAGAGGCCAAGGTGAGAGTCCATATCTGCCTGACTGCCTCTGCCCATGTTCCTATCTACAGCTTAATACTAACGTTGGTTTTCTCGCCTCTCTTTTTCCCTTTCTCCATCTTTTCAACCCCTTCCCTCTTGTTTTTCCTCCTTCTCTCTTCTAGTTCATTCACTCCCTCTTTCTCTCTCCCTTCCTCTCTCCCTCTCTCTCTCTCACACACACACTTTGATTTTTCCTTTTTCGCCATCCACTTTCTCTCTCCCTCTCTTTCCCTGCACCCATCCATCCGCTCTGACACACAGAGCATCACAAGGAGCTCAGAGCACTCCAGCCCCCTGCCCCCGCGTTTTAGACATTGGGGAAGACAGTCTAAGGGAGTGAGCTGGGGTCAGCCATCAGGTGGCCTCAGTTCTGCCAGCACGTGTGAAAGTCCCTCTCACGTCTGTTTGTTAACTCCTCTAGTTCCTGGGGATGTTTTTGCCAAGAATTCCCTATGGAAAGGGGCCTATGAGTACCAGGGGAAGAAGCAGCCAGCCATGCTCAGGGTGACTGGCTTCCAGGTCATCAACAGCAAGGTCAACGCCACCATGGTTGACCACAGCGGCGTGGAGCTGCACTTGTCTGGTAAGGTGCAAGCCACCCGCGGGAAAACCTGCCAGATGGTAAGGGTGATGGGCACACGCTCAAATGCCACTTCCTTGTGCTGTCCTGCAAGGTTCAGATTGGTCTGGTAGGCAGGGGAAGAGGAAATGTCTATTCATCTTTGTTTACATGGTAAAAGCACCACCGACTACAGGGAAATGGTTAGATGACAAACATTAGTAAATGGAAAGTAGGGAAAAAAAAAAAAAAACTCTTACGAATAAAGAAAAAAGAGACAGATATCCCTAAAAACCGAACCAAAAATAGAGGCAGATAACTCCCAGAAGCCAAAGTACAGTTAATAAATAAACGGAAAAATAGTTTTAGCAATAATCAAAAGAAGTGGAAAATGTCACTTTCCGCTTATTCCACTTTTTTTAAGCCATAAATATTGGTGCTAGTCCAGTAAAGGTAGTACTCTGGTCAAAGTATGAAATAGTGTAGTTGAACAAAATAATTTGGCAATTTGTATCAAGACCCAGGAAAATGAGTAGACCCGTCAATTACACTGCTAAGAATTTTTATCATAAGAAATAGTTATAGAGGGAATCAAACATTTCTGAAAAAAGAATGAGCTAATTGCATCACATAACACCTGGGAATAGAAAATTGTCTCAAAAGAAATGGATACATTAATTATAGTATGTCTGCTGGATAAAATATTATGCCAATTTGGGAGAAAGTACATCCACTATAATGCATTTAAAATGTGACTCCAGTTTTTAAAGGAAAAAAAATATATTCATAAGAAAGAAAATTGAAAGTAATTACACCAAAGTGTTAACAGTGGTTATTTCTCAGAAATGAGACCAGGAATGAATTTTCTTTCTTCATGCATCTCTGCATTTGCCAAAATTTCCCCAATATTCAAATTTTATACAATCAGAAAAACTAAATATCTTGGAAAGCAAACGTTTGTTGAATAGAGGGGTAGATGGATGGAAGCATGAGTACATGTGGATACACAGTCCTGCGTGCGGTTACAACTACTCACTCATGCGTGCACACACGAACACAACTAATGTTCATATTCACTCAGCTGCTCTAAAACACAGTCCTAAACGCACCCACACGCTCTGGTACACGTGCCCTCGTGTGTTCCCTGCACCCGCTGAATCATAAGCACGCCATGTGTTAACTGACCCTTAACATATACAAAACCCTATTCCCTGTATTCTCAAGCATGCATGTCTAAACAGGAACACAACCACAGACCAGTAATCCAGTTCTTTATTAGCACGCATACGCACATTCTTGCACAGCCTCACATTTCAGCCTACACAGACTCACAGGCCACACTACACTTACCTAACTACAGTTATACATGGGATGTTTACAGCAAAATCTACACATGAAGTCCTGCTCAGGGGCTTCCCTGGTGGCTCAGTGGTAAAGAATCCACCCGCCAACACAGGAACACACCTTTGATCCCTGCTCCAGGAAGATCTCAAATGCCTCAGAGCAATTAAGCCCATGTGCCACAACTATTAAGCCTGTGCTCTAGAGCCTGGGAACCAAACCACAGGCTTGGTGAAGCCTGGGCACCAAGAGTCCATGCTCTGCTGCAAGAGAAGCCACTGCAGTGAGAAGCCCATGCTCAGCAACCAGAGAGTGGCCCCCACTCACAGCAACTAGAGGAAAGCCCAAGAAGCAGCGAAAACCCAGCACAGCCAAAAATAAATAAATTTTTAAAAATCCTACTCGGACACTCACACCCACATACCCACAAACTTGGGTTTTGAAAATTTACCAGATCTTTCAAGTGTACCCTCTGCACTTTCTTTTCCCAGGAATTTATAAGAAAGAAGATTTCCATCTCCTCCTTCAAGTTTACCAGATTACAGGGCCTGTGGAGATCTTTGTGAATAAGTTCAAAGATGATCACTGGGCTTTAGATGGGCATGTAAGTTCAGCAGAACCTCACTCAGGCCTTGACCTCCCTGTGTCCTTGCCCTGTAACTGATTCCCATGTCACTGGCCGGAAGGAGGGAGACGAAGTGGGTGGAAACTCTTAGGATCGACATGGAGATTTGGGAGGAGGGCTTCTATGGGGCCAGGACTGGGACCAAGGGAGTCCCCATCTGCTAGTGAAGTGAACGCAGGAAAACATAAAAAGGGCCAGGAGGCTGAGTCTAGAGGTTGGTGTATCTGAGTGAGACACAGTAGATTCTTAAGTGTGAGCAGAAAACAGAATTATAACCCACAAGGACCTACTGTAGAGCACAGGGAACTCTGCTCAATGTTGTGTGGCAGCCTGGATGGGAGGGGAGTTTAGGGCAGAATGGATGCATGTATATGTCTGGCTGAGTCCCTTTGCTGTCCACCTGAAACTCTCACAGCGTTGTTAATCGGCTACACCCCAATACAAAATAAGTTTTTTTGTTTAAAAAAGTGGCCAAAGATGAAAAAGGAAAAGAACAGAAGAAATGGGAGGTTGGCAGCCCAAGAGTAAAGTCAAGCAGGTTGAAGGTCACGAGGTGGTGGTGGGAGCTGGGAGAAGGTGGTGAGTCCCAGGCACACACTGAGCGTCTTCGCACACTTAAGGATCTTCACACCCTTGAGGGTGATTCAGCACAGCTTGAGTCACCAGGACCTGGGGAAAGGAGGCGGCTCCTCAAATCCCCTTATGGGAAAGACTTGTTTCTTGCACAGGCCTTCTTCAGGTGGAATCCAGGTCTGCGGGGATACTTCTCTGCCCAGACCTTTCAGTTTAACAGGCAGGGGTGTGGAGCAGTCACCCGTCACTCCGTCAGCTTCCCTGCCTTGGGTTACTGAAGCTAGAAGGGCAAGGGCGGGAAGGAGGAGGAGGTCATGAGGCCAGAGAAACAGAGAGCTGAGTCAGGGGGCATCCTCATGGCCAAGACCAGCTGGTAGAGGGCTGAGGGTCGAGTGACTTTGCTGATAAACACTAAAGGAGAAGCGAGTGGCCTCTCCAGGAGCTGGCACATAGGGGTAGTTCCTGGGGATTCTCGAGAGTGTTCAGTGGATGCCCTTGGGTATCCTTGTCCTGGCTGGCTTTAACAGTAGCGGTCCAGCTGCCGTGCCAAGACAAGAGACTCCCCCACACTGCGAGGAGGGCAGCCAGAGGCAAGAGAACAAGGGTCAAACTTGGAAGCTGGAGTGCAGGCCAGGGACTAGATGTCAGGGGTGTTCTGGAGGGCCAGGAACCGCCAGAGCAGCTGCCTGGGATGACAGCCAACCACTGGACCCACTTCTGTGTCACCCAGGCTGTATCTTGGGGGACAGGAGGGGAGGTCAGCCTGGAGCGCAGTGGACAGAGGGCTGCACCTGGGGATGGAGCGGGAGTCAGAAGGGACGCCAGTAAGACAAACATCCTCAGAGTTTGCATGTCTGTGTCCGGGACACAAACCTCACAGAAGCAAGTGCAGAGGGAGCCAGAAGCAGTTATGTCCCCAGCTACCCACCTCCAAAATTAATAGCTTATTAGAATAGGGATGAACTCCCCAAAGTATGTTCAGTCTGCTAAGTAAGTTTTCATCATGGTTTGGTTTGTTCCACAGTGTTCTAAAACTCTTTTTTTTTTTTTTTTTTTTTTTGCACAATAAAATAGCTAACACACATCTAGAGCCTAGGAGCCTGGTGGGCCACAGTCCATGGGGTCGCAAAGAGTCGGACATGACTGAGCGACTTCACTTTCACTTTCACTTTCATGCATTGGAGAAGGAAATGGCAACCCACTCCAGTGTTCTTGCCTGGAAAATCCCAGGGATGGGGGAGGCTGGTGGGCTGCCATCTCTGGGATCACACAGAGTCGGACACGACTGAAGCAACTTAGCAGCAGCAGCAGCAGAGCCTATTAAGTGTTCTAAGCATTTTATCTATATTGACTCATATCAATCTCACAGCAACCCTGTGACATAGGGACTGTTATTGTTCCCTTTTTAAAATGAGAAACTGAGGCACCAACAGATGCAGTGATTGGACCAGTAGAAGTAAAAATATCTCCCTCCTTCCTACAATCAGTTGGAGCCCTGCCCCCTCCCCAGCGCCTCGCCCTCACCTGGGTGTGGGCAGAGAGCCGATGTCTGCGGGGGTGACAAGGGGCGGGTGTCGCCAGCCAGCATGTTTGGCAGCGGGTACCTGTGGGCATAGCTCCGGCCTGGCTGGCAGGAGCTCTGGCTCCTGGCACACCTCCAGGGTTTGTGTAGGTGGAATGTGAGGAGCCACACGAATGTGCATATGTGTGTTAATAAACGGGATTACCCTCTCTGCGCCCACCCTCACAGGTCTCCTCGGAGTCCTCTGGAGGCACCTTCGTCTACCAAGGCTCTGTCAAGGGCCAAGGCTTCGGGCAGTTCGGCTTTCAAAGACTTGGTAACTACCATCTGTCCCTGGAGTGTGAGCTCGAGCGTGTGGTGGGGAAATGTGTGTGTTGGCATGGACGGCAGGGGATGGGTGAAGTTTAGCAGTCCAGGGGGTGGGGTTCTTAGCCTCTCTAGGGTCAGGGATATCTTTGAGATTTTGATAAAAGCTGTGACATATCTCCTCAGAAACAAGCACAGTACATGATACAGGCAACCATGGCCAAACCATTTCCTGCTCAGCCCTGGAGTTGAGAGCCCCCAGCTTCAGGGATACCAGGTCTCAGATGTGCCCCCCCCTTCAACACTACCTGGCCAGCCCTGAAGCATTGCTGAGCCCACCCCGAGCATTATGACCATGTGGGGCTCACAGGGGCATCTCAGCCCTGGAAGGGTGGTTTCCCTGTCCCCGTTTTACAGATGAGAATATTGAGTGTCAAGGAGGCATCCTTCCCTGCTTCCTCCCCGGCATCTTTACCCTGCAGCACACGTCATAAGTGTCAAGCATCCTCACCCCAGAGACTGGCCTAGACCCAGAGCCTCTAGTGGGGCGAGGGGTCCTGGCTTCTGGGAAGCGGTGCAGGGGGAGACAGGAGGCAGCCCCCAGTGCTTGAGGGTCAGCTCTATACCCCCTCAGGATGCTGACACTCCAGTCTCCGGGACCCCTATCTGCCAAGGTGCTGCAGTGTTTTCAGCTCTGATCTTCAGAGAGCTCCTCCTGGTCTTCAGCAGAAACCTGCTTCCCTTTGGCTCCCACTCCACCCCGCTCCTCCCCTGGAGGAGGAGCTCTGCCCTCTTAGCTGCAGGAGTGAAAGCTCTCGCCTTTTATACTGCGGCCTTGTGAAGACTTGAGGGTTGTCCCCCAGACCCCTCATATGCTGGAGAGACCCAGGAGACCGAGTTCTCGCTCTGACTGCACCACTGATGAAGCCGGAGCAGACCCTTCCTCTCTCCGAGGGAGCCTCAGCCCCCTCATTTGGTGGGGCACTCGCACAGTGGTCTTCTGAGGCCTCCCAGTCAGAGAGGGGGAGCGGGGAGGAGGGGGAGGCCCTGAGCACCCCCTCCCCCCTCTCCCACCCTCCAGAGTGGGTCCACCTGCATCTGCCTTATATATTGGCTTCCTCGGAAGGTTTCACATGATAACAGGCTTCTATGGCCAAAAGAAGCTTGAAAACGTCCAAGGGGCTGTGCTCTTTCAAGGCTCTGGGGCGCAGTTTCAGATTCTCTAGCAGACTGGCTTCCCCAGGCCTAACCAGCAGGTGTGGACATCTCCGGGGGATGGCCCAGTTTGGGGGGAAGGCAGCCCTGGGCAGCACCCCAAGCCGCACCCCGATTCCCAGCAGTGGCCACTGTGTCTGTGACCTGAGGTTTCTGCTCTGGGACTTTGCAGACCTCAGGCTGCTGGAGTCAGACCCGGAGTCCATCGGCCGCCACTTTGCTTCCAACAGCAGCTCAGTGGCAGCCGCCATCCTGGTGCCTTTCATCGCCCTCATCATTGCCGGCTTCGTGCTTTATCTCTACAAGCACAGGTATGGGGCAGGGACAAGAGGGCCCACAGCAGGTGCCCCGCCCCGCCCCGGACCCTGACCCCCCCACCCCACCCCACCCCAGAGCCTCCCTCTCCCCGTTAGAGCCCTGAGTCTTTCTTGACAACTTGTTCCTGCTCTACATCGCTCCCAGGAGAAGACCCAAAGTTCCGTTCAATGGCTACGCTGGCCACGAGAACACGAATGTTCGGGCCACGTTTGAGAACCCGATGTACGACCGCAACATCCAGCCCACAGACATCATGGCCACCGAGGCGGAGTTCACAGTCAGCACGGTGTGCACAGCGGTATAGCCCCCAGGCCTGGCTGCCATCGCCGCCGCCACCGAGAGCCCCGCCCCGGCAGCCGGTGAGCCCCGCACCCCTGTAGACGTGTCCAGCGTGAGGGGGATGGAGTGCCCGCTCCTGCCCTGTGCCAGCCACTGAGGCTGGCACCTCCCTACGCCTGGGACAGGGACCCTTGTCACCCCCTTTACAGATGGGAAAACTGAGGCACAGAGAAAGGAATTAACTTGGCCAAGATCACAAAGCTAGCAAGAAGTAGGATGGCAGGATCAGAATCCAATCCCAGGCAGGGGGCTCCAAGACTGTGCTCTTAGCCACTGGGCTCAGCAAAATATCCAAGCAGGTGTATTAGTCAGAACCCTCCAGAGAGAAAGAGACATATATATACACAATATATGCATATGTATGTCCATATATATATATAAACTCTCAAGATATGTGTGTGTATATATATATATTGTGTTTGTATTATATACATAGATACAGAGAAAGAAGGAGAAATTTATTTTCAGGAATTGACTTACAGGATTGTGGGGCCAGCAAGTCTCAAGTCCACATGGCAGGTCAGCAGGCTGGAAATTGCATCAGGGGCTGAAGTTGTGATCTTGAGAAAGGCAGTCTGGAGGCAGAATTCCTTCTTCTCAAAGGAGACCACAGTCCTTTCTCTTAAGGCCTTCAACTAATTGGTGAGGCCCACCTAGATTATGGAGGGTAATCTGTTTTATTCCAAGTCTACTGATTTAAATGTTAATCATATCTAAAAAAAATTCCTTCAGTGCAACAGCTAGACTGGTGTTTGACCAGGCAGCTGGACCCGAGCCTAGGCAGGTTGGCATATACAGTTACATCACCTAGAACATCATAGACAGATCGACACCATATTTGGCATTAAGCAAGACAGATGGGCCTCCGTTACATAGACAGAGGGGAGGACACACACATGGAGGCTCCTAAGGGTCCACTGGACGCTGTTTCTCACACACACATACACACACAGACGTGTGACCAGGAGGAGCTGATGAATCTGGAAGGTGTCTTCTTTCCCCGCTGTGTCCCTTCTCACTGATATCCCTTCCTCTGGGGGCTGAGAACTTGCAGGAAGGGCCCCCACGAGGTGTGCCATGTTGTCTTCCACAGACATTGCTTTCTGGGAGGCCGGGCCCTCTCTCAGGTGCCTCCCCAACCTTAGCACACCCAGCTCTGGAGAGAAGCATCCCAGGGCTCCAGAGAGGTGGGGTTCCAACAGGGCACAGGGGTCATCAAGCAGAGCCTAGGCCAGGGACAGCTCTGCCTTACAGGCCCCCGTCTGCGTCAGCATTTGCGATGGGCCGTCCCTGGAGGGGGCAGGCGCCGTGGGCAAGGGTGTAGGCTGACAGGACTGGCAGGGCTGGGAAATGCCAGGGCAGCTAGACTAGTGAGAGGGATTGTGAAGTCTCCACCCCGCCCTGACTGCCTCCTCACACCAGCTCCCTGAGGATTTTCAGCACTTCAGCCAGAGGCCCAGACCACACACGCAGTCAGGGCTGCCACCCTCAAACCTCCCTGCCTTAAGCTCTCTGCCAGCTGCCCTCGACCCTCCCCATCCCTCTCTGGGTCCACTTTTTTCCTCTAGATCATTTCTGTTGCTTAAGCCTAAGCTTAAAAGTGTAGGTATTAAAAAAAAAAAAAAAAGTGTAGGTATTAAGATAACTTATACATAAAGAAATAAAAATTATTTTCAGAATATATAAGTGAAGTGAAAGTTGTTCAGTCATATCCAACTCTTTGAAAACTCATGGACTATACAGTCCATGGAATTCTCCAGGCCAGAATACTGGAGTGGGTAGCTGTTCCCTTCTCCAGGGGATCTTCCCAACCCAGGGATTGAACCCAGGTCTTCCACATTGCAGGCAGACACTTTACTATCTGAAACACCAGGGAAGCCCATAAATTTATTATTACGTGGCCATTATTATTATATTTACTTCTTTCCTTCTGATTTTGAAAGAAGTTAAAACCATCTTCCTGGGCCCCTGAAAGAGTAGTAGCCCCATAGGCTCGGGGGATCCTGTGGCTGACAGGTAAGTCGGCCCTGCCTGGGGAAAATGTGACATTAGGAAGATACATAGTCTTCTGTGTACATTTCCTACCTGTATCCCCACCCTCAGTTCAGGAAGATTAAAAATCAAAGGTAAGGATCAAGGCAACTAATTGTTTTCCTTCTCTCCCCTTTGTTCCTTCTCTGCTTTGCCTCTCTCCTCCCGCCTTTTTTCTGCTGCCATCCCCCACCCGCTGCCCCTCTTGTTTTGCAAACTCTGGTGCCACGTGTTTGCACGCAGTTCTCCAGGGGACAGGAAGTAAGCTCCCCTGGCACAGTGCCCAGTGCCCATCTTCGTCTGTCTCTCTGCCCGTGTCTGCTACCACTGGGACTTGGGCCCTCGCCCTGCCGCCATCTGCCCCTGCCACCCTGGAGAGGACGCCCACTCTGCCCTGACTGGGGGCCCTAAAGGAAGAAGGGCCACCGCGGGAGGAAGGAAGTTGTGGATTGAAAAGAGCAAAGGATGTTGTGGGTGTGTACGTGTGTGTAGGGCCTGAACGCACACAGACCCCTCTCCTTTATGTGAGTCCTACGGAAGAGACCACAGAAGCTTCAAAAAGTGAATTGTGTGTGAAAGATGCCCCTGCTCCCCCCACAAACACAGAGAAGAGGAAAGACGATGCACTGGAGATGTTAGCATCCTCTGGCGGTCGGTACCCGGAGACCAACTGCAGAAAGACAGCAAGGATTACCCCCAGGGCAGAAAACGATCTGAAGAAATCGTCTGGAAATCAGTTTCTTGTATTTTTTTCCTAACATAATTTTATTGAGTTCTAAACCCAGTGAATTCAAAAGTCCTCCTAGGTCAAAGGCAACAGTGAAGAAGTAGGGCTTGTCACGGGAAGGTAAGGGCAGGAAGCCGGCCAGAAGCCCCAGGTCAAGTCTGGCTGGTAACTGACAAAGAGAAGAGAAACAAGCATAGCCCAGACAGGGACAGCAAGTCTGCAGGCATCAGGTTGGTGCTGGAAGGGACAGGAGAGCAGACCTAGCCCAGCGTTCAAAAATAATGGCTTCCGGGGACCGAGTTTATCCTCTGCGCCTGACACTTTAGGCAGATCGTTTCTAGACTGTACAGTGACCAGGGAGGGTAGGAAACAGTATTCTGGATGGATGAGAAGGCAGAACGTGAAGAGATGTGAGCCACACGGTTAGTAAGTGTGCGTCTGGTTCCAAAGTCCACTATACCAGCTGCCAGAAACCCAGGTCTCCCGGGGGTAAGAGTGGGTGAATCTCCAAGTGGAACTGTGGCCCGGGCCGGTGGGCCGACAGGGGCTCCGTGTGTCCTCTCTGGATTCCATCCTCTCCGTCTTGGCAGCATCAGGGCAAGGATGGTACCCCAGGCTTCCTGGAGCTGGTGCTGGCCCCTTGGCTCCCTACAGCCCCTCATCATAGCAGACAGAAGCCCTAGAAGCTCCTAAATCAGAAGAATGGAGTGAATGAGGCACATCGTCTCCAGCTCCTTGCAAGCAGGTTTGATTTACTTTGAGTTTCCTCGTGCTTGGGTCATTGATGAATTATATTTAAGTATTGCTGAGAAGCTAATGAGTTTGGGAATCAAACTGCGGCACTTAAGAGTCACTTTCTCTGTCCTCGGCAAGGACCCCATGGGCTCAAGCCCCTGTGCATGTGTGACCTGCTGGCCTCAGAAGTTCAGATCACAGACCGAACCCAGGAATGACAGAAACATACAGGAGGGACGCCTGGCTTGTAAGCAGAGTCTGAGTCAGAACCCTGAGAGCTGACTCACGTGTAAATGGGCTGAAGATGCGACTACAACTGGCAAAGGCAGGAGCCCAGATGCCCGCACCTGCTCTTGGATCACAGCATCCCCGGGCTTGGCCAGTTCAGACACACACCCCCATACGCTCACCTCTCTCTTTCTCTGGAAGCAAATGCAGGAAGCTCTTTGGCTGCTCCCTCCCTCCTTCTTACACTCCTGGGAAACCAACCAGTGGACTCCTCCTCCAGCCCTGCCTCCGCCCCTCCCCTTGTGAAGCCCCAGGAGATGCCCATGGAGCACGTGCTGGTGGGGCGCCCAGCACTCTGCTCTGCATTCCCTTTTCCACCTCTGGCATTTTCTCTCCACCTCCAGAGGCTTGGAAGCAACCAGGGCAGACTAGGCCCTTCGCCCGCCATTCACACCATGTACCCACCACCATCCCATGAGGTTAAAAAAAAAAAAGTAAAACAAAAACAACAAAAAAAATCTTTTGTACAGAGATATATTTTTATTATACAAAGTTTGTACAGTACCAAAAAAGAAAGAAAAAAAAAAGGTGTAAATTTTTTTTCATTATTGTAGGTAAATGGTAGTGGAAGCCTTTTTTGTAAATGTAATAAAAATGTATAAATATGGTTTTCAGAAAACATCAAGTGCTGTAAATATGTAATCTACACACCTTCTTGGCTTGTCTGCAGTATATACATTTAATTTATCTGTCTCTGTATATGAGGCTTCCCCCTGGGGTCCTGCATTATGGTACTTTCCTGAATTTGAAAGCAATTTTAAATTTTTTGAATTCAAATAAAATATAAATTTTTGCATTGGTTTTCTTACATTTTTATGGACTTTTTCATGGCTTAGGGGCAAGTGTTTGGGAAGGAGAGGAAAGACATATGTGAAACTAAAAGCCAAGAGGGAAAAATATGGAAATCTCTTTCTTAAATGACTTTGCGTTGCCTCTGGTATATGTTGGGAACATCCAGAAAAAGTGAGTGTGGAGGCACCATATGCAAAAAATTAAACCAAAATGGATCAAATACCTAAATGTAAAACCTAAAACTATATGATATTTACAAGAAAACATGGGAAAGCTTTGTGACACTGGACTTGGCAATGATTTATTGGATATGACACCAGAAGTACAGGCAACAAATTTTAAGGGCGTTCCCTGGTGGCCTAGTGATTGGGATGCCAGGCTTTCACTGTTTTGGTCCAGGTTCAATCCCTGGTCTAGGAACTGAGATCCCACAAGCTGCGGAGTATGGCCAAAAAACAACCACAGGCAACAACCTAAAACAGATGAATTGGACTTCATAAAAATTTAAAACTTCTGAACATCAAAGGACACAGCAGAATATAAAGGCAATTTATGGAGCAGGAGAAAGTATTTGCAAATCATGTATCTGATAAGGGATTAATATCCAGAATATATAAAGAGTTACTACAACTCAACAACAAAAACAAATAACCTGATTTGAAAGTGGGCAAATGACTGGACAGGGGCTTCCGTGGTGGCTCAGGTGGTAAAGAATCTGCCTGCAATGCCGGAGACCTGGGTTCAATCCCTGGTCCAGGCAGATCTAGAGAATAGAATGGCAACCCACCCCAGTATTCTTGCCTGGAGAATTCCATGAACAGAGGATCCCAGTAGGCTACCGTCCGTGGGGTCACAAAGAGTCGGAGACGACTGAATGACTAACACACAAATGAGCTGACAGACATTTTTCCAAAGAAGATGTAAAATGGCCAATATGCACACGAAAAGATGTTCAGCATCACTAATCATTAGGGAAATGCAAATCAGAACCACAGTGAGAGCCACCTCACGGCCGTTAGCATTACTATCAAAAAGAAAAAAGAGAAAATAAGTGTTGGTAAGAATGTAGAGAAATTGGGATCCTTGTGCTCTGTTAGTGAGATGTAAAACGGTGCAGCCCTTATGGAAAAGAGTGTGGAACTTCTTCAGAAAATTAAAAATTGAACTACCATATCATCCAAAAATTCCATTTCTGTATGTCCAAAGAAAATGAAATCACTGTCTCAAAAAGATACCTTTACTCCCATGAATTTCAGTATTATTCACAATAGCCAAGGTATGAAAATAAGTGCCCATTGATGGATAAAGAAAATGTGTGTGTATGTGTATATATAAATATATACATATATATATCTCCTCACATCTCCTTGATGGTGAGTTGTAGTAACTCTTTATATATTCTGGATATTAATCCCTTATCAGATACATGATTTGCGAATACTTTCTCCTGCTCCATAAACTGCCTTTATATATATATATATATATATATATATATATATATATATATATATACATACATAAACAGTGACATAAATAATAATGTTTTTAATTATAGTGATGCCCAGGTCAGCTCAGGACAGGATCCTGGGGACAAAGAAGCTGCTCCCCTTCAGGGATGGGGCTTAGTCTGGACTGAGGAGGTCAGGGTCTAAGGATCACAGTCCTTTAGACAGGCAGGTGGCTTAGGCAGCAGGAATCTATAGCAGAGAAAGGCCAAATCAGGAGGGTCATCCAGGAGCAAAAGGCACCCAAAGAGATGTGAGGAAAGAAAGTAAAGGCTAGTAAAAACCAGGAGTCTCCTTCTCTAAATGCATACAGTAAGCCCCCCACATATGGAACCTTCATGTTTCGAACGTCCGAAGATACAAACGTGCCCCCATATGCCAGCAGTTCTACCGTACTGTAAGATTTAAAACGTTTGCTTTATTTTTCTGTTTGTTAGTTTTTTTATGTGTTATTTGTGTGAAAAGCATTATAAACATACTACAGTACAGTACTATATAGGTGATTGTTGGGTAGCTAGGCTAGCTTTGTTGGACATAACAAATTGAACTTACGAACGTGCTCTTAGAATGCACTTGTATGCAGTGGGTTTACTGTATTACACATCACCATTTTCATGGAAAATACATCCAGGCTTCCTTCAGTTCCCAATGCCCACTATCCTGGCTCCCTTCATCCCCCAGTCACCTCAGCAACCTGACTTACATGAACTTTCCCAGTCTGAAAAATGGCATTTCATCTGGAATGTAATGCCTTGTTTTTATCTTCCAGCCACAGGGAACCAGCCCTCCCATCAGGGATGTCGGGTAGCTTGGCTGGGGCTCAGGGTCAGGAACTGGACTGTTGTAAAACACAGGTAACTGCTGGATTAGGAACTAGGCGAGCAAAGGAGCAAGTATTACATCTAAGTTTCAAGTACACATTCACCCAGCATGGAAACACTCTAAGATAAATTGCAGACAATTTCTAAACATGCTTTAGGATGAGGAACACTTCCAAACACCATGCGTGGACAGGATTTCATAAGCCTGAGGATGTAAAGGGACAGTGCCTGTGAGACAGGCTATGCTCTTCCTATAAGATCATCTAACTCTGAACAAAGAGCATGCCATTGAACCAAGACCCCAAATCACTCCATCCCTCTCTCCAATAAGATCACCTGTTATTCCTGGTCTAGAAAAACCCTATATGCTAATTTTATCATGAACAGAAAAGGGACACCTAACGTGTGTACAATGCTTCTATAAGAACGAAACAAAATAAGTAGGAAAATATTTTAGTTCATGAAAATACTCCCCTGAAAAACAAAGAAGAATCTTCTTTAACACACATTCCAGGGACTTCCCTGATGGTCAAATGGTTAAGACTCTGTCTGCCAATATAGGGGATACGAGCTCAATCGCTGGTCCAGAAAGATTCCACATGTCAAGGGGCAGCTGAGCCGGTGAGCCACAATTACTCAGCCCACACTCTACGGCCTGTGAGTCCATGTGCTGTAACTACCTGAGCACCCTGGAGACTGCTTCCCAACAAAATAAGCCACCTCAATAAGAAGCCCACACACCATAACAAAGACCCAGCAAAACCAAAAATAAATAAAATAATTTTTTAAATTCCAAAATTCAGTTCAGTGCAGTTGCTCAGTCATGTCAGATTCTTTGCCTCCCCATGGACTGTAGCATACCAGGCTTCCCTGTCCATCACCAACTCCCAGAGCTTGCTCAAACTCATGTCCATTGAGTCAGTGATGCCATCCAGCCATCTTATTCTGTGTCATCCCCTTCTCCTCCTGCTTTCAGTCTTTCCCAGCATAAAGGTCTTTTCCAGTGAGTCAGCTCTTCGCATCGGTTGGCCAAAGTACTGGAGTTTCAGCTTCAGCACCAGTCCTTCAAATGAATATTCTGGACTGATTTCCTTTAGGATGGACTGGTTGGATCTCCTTACAGTCCAAGGGACTCTCAAGTGTCTTCTCCATCACCACATCTCAAAGGCATCAATTCTTCAGTTCTCAGCTTTATCATCCAACTCTCACATCCATACATGACTACTGGGAAAACCACAGCTTTGACTAGAAGGACCTTTGTTGGCAAAGTAATGTCTCTGGTTTTTAATACACTGTCTAGGTTTGTCATAGCTTTTCTTCCAAGGAGCAAGTATCTTTAAATTTCATGGCTGAGAGAAGAGCAAGGCCATTCACTGAATTCCTTCATTCCCTTGTGAGCACCGGCAAACTTCAGTTTGTTCTTTGGCATATCTCTGTGTGCATCCAATTTTATGGATCAGATGACACTCAGTGCATGAAGGACAGTTCAGATGACAGTCTGTGGCCTTCAGGTGAAGGCGCAGCCAGCCTGCCATGAGGGAGCTGGAGCAGGAAGTACCCGAGCTCATCCCATCCCTGCCAGTGCTCCCCACTGGCTACATCCACCCAAAAGACAGAGAGCCCGTTGATGTGTCTACATGAGCCAGCCTCTGCGGCCTCCGTGCAGGATGAAGAGGAGAAATTCTTCTGGTTGGGCTGTGATGGCAGCCTCTAAGATGGCCCCCACTTATCTCTACCCCCTGGAATTCACCACCTGTGTAGTCTTCTCCCATATTGTAGTAGGGCTGGTCTGTGCGACCAGTTAAAATACAGCAGAAATGATGAAATGTCATTTGTTGGTTGGGTTATGAAAAGGCACAACAGTCTGGATTTTAGTTGCTGTGGCATGTAGCTTCCTAAGATGGCCCTGGGATCCCTGCCACCTCCTGGGATTCATGCCCTGGTGTACAACTCCTTTCCTGGAGTGTAGGCTGGACCAAGTGACTCAAATCTAAGGAACAGGATATGGCAAAAGGGATGAGAAACCAAGGACCGTGGCTTCCATCTGGCCTGCACACTCTCTTGCCTTCTTGCTCGCTTGCTCTAATGAAGGACACTGCCCACCAAAAAAGCCCTCGTAACAAGGAGCTGAGGGAGACCTCCGGCCAAGAGCCAGTGAAGAATTGAGGCCCTGAGTCCAACAGCCTGAGGAACTGAGTCCTACTGACACCCACAGGGGTGTGTGGGAAGAGCATCACCCAGGCGAGACTTAAGAATCTCAGACTCTGCTCACTTCGGCAGCACATCTCCTAAAACTGGAATGGCAACAGAGATTAGCATGACCCCCGTATGAAGATGGCACACAAATCTGTGAAGTGTTCTGTATTTTTGTGTTATCTCACAACAAGCTTCATCACAAACTGCTAAAAAACAATCTTAAATGAGCTCCAGATGACACCTCGATGGCAGCCTTTTTAGAGACCCAGAGCCTGAAGCCCCAGCTAAGCCTTGCCCAGATTGCTGGTCCACAGGCAGTGTGAGAAAATGACTGCCGCTTGCAGTTTGAGGGTAATTTATTCTACAATATAGAATATAAGTACCCAATACAGTCTCGCTGCCTCTCTCCCTCCCTCCACTTACTTCCGGGGAAAGTCAGCTGTCCTGTCATTGAGGAGCCCACCTGACATGAAACCACAGCCTCTTGCCAAGAGCCAGATCCTCACCTACTCAAGCCACCAGGTGACTGCAGCCCCTGCCCCACAGCTTCATTCAGAAGAGACCCCAGGTCTGAATACCACCTGCCCCCCAACCACTCCCCAGTGCTTCAGCCTCAGAAGCTCCCTGAGATAATACATTTGCCTTTCAACTGTAGGTAACGAACGCATGGGCAAAGCAAGCAGTCAACAAAGAGGGAAAGGGGAAGGTCCATGAAACTGGGTGAAATATTCTTAAATAAAAATATCTGGTTTATATTTTTGATAGAAAAAAATAATAATAAATTTCATGGCTGCAGTCACCATCTGCAGTGATTTTGGAGCCCAAGAAAATAAAGTCTGTCACTGTTTCCATTGTTTCCCCATCTATTTGCCATGAAGTGATGGGACCAGCTGCCATGATCTTTGTTTTTTGAATGTTGAGTTTTAAGCCAGCTTTTTCACTCTCTTCTTTCACTTTCAACAAGAGGCTCTTTAGTTCCTCTTCACTTTCTGCCATAAGGGTGGTGTCATCTGCACATCTGAGGTTACTGATATTTCTCCCAGCAGTCTTGATTCCAGCTTGTGCTTCATCCAGCCCAGCATTTTGCATGATGTACTCTGCAAATAAGTTAAATAAGCAAGGTGACAATACACAGCCTTGACGTACTCCTTTCCTTATTTGGAACCAGTCTATTGTTCCATGTCCAGTTCTAACTGTTGCTTCTTGACCTGCATACAGATTTCTCAGGAGGCAGGTCAGGTGGTCTGGTATTCCCATCTCTTTAAGAATTTTCCACAGTTTGTTGTGATCCACACAAAGGCTTTGGCATGATCAATAAAGCAGAAGTCGATGTTTTTCTGGAATTCTCTTGTTTATTCTATGATCCAATAGATGTTGGCAATTTAATCTCTGGTTTCTCTGCCTTTTATAAATCCAGCGTGAACATCTGGAAGTCCTTGGTTCACGTACTATTGAAGCCTCACTTGGAGAATTCTGAGCATTACTTTGCTAGCATGTGAGATGAGTACAATTGTGCAGTAGTTTGAGCATTCTTTGGCATTGCCTTTCTTTGGGATTGAAACAAAAACTGACCTTTTCCAACCCTGTGACCACTGCTGAGTTTTCCAAATTTGCTGGCATACTGAGTGCAGCACTTTCACTGCATCATCTTTTAGGATTTGAAATAGCTCATTTAGCATTCCATCACCTCCACTAGCTTTGTTCGTAGTGATGCTTCCTAAGGCCCACTTGACTTCACACTCCAGGATGTCTGGTTCTAGGTGAGTGATCACACTATCATGATTATCTGGGTCATGAAGATCTTTTTTGTATAGTTCTTCTATGTATTCTTGCCACCTCTTCTTAATATCTTCTGCTTCTGTTAGGTCCATACTGTTTCTGTCCTTTACTGTGCCCATCTTTGCATGAGATGTTCCCTTGGTATCTCTAATTTTCTTGAGAGGATCTCTAGTTTTTCCCATCCTATTGTTTTCCTCTATTTCTTTGCACTGATAACTGAGGAAGGCTTTATCTTCCTTGCTATTCTTTGGAACTCTGCATTCAGATAGGCAGATCTTTCCTTTTCTCCTTTGCCTTTTGCTTCTCTTCTTTTCTCCGATTCTCTTCTTTTCTCAGCTATTTGTAAGCCCTCCTCAGACAACCATTTTGCCTTTTCACATTTCTTTTTCCTGGGGATGGTTTCAATCACTGCCTCCTGTACAGTGTCATGAACCTCTGTCCATAGAGCTTCAGGCACTCTGTCTATCAGATCTAATCCCTTGAATCTATTTTTCACTTCCACTGTATAATCATAAGGGATTTGATTTAGGTCATAGATGAATGGTCTAGTGGTTTTTCCTACTTTCTTCAATTTAAGTCTGAATTTTGTAGTAAAAAGTTCATGATCTGAGCCACAGTTAGCTCCTGGTCTTGTTTTTGCTGACTGTATAGAGCTTCTCCATCTTTGGCTGCAAAGAATATAATCAATCTGATTTCAGTATTGACCATCTGGTGATGTCCATGTGTAGAGCCGTCTCTTGTGTTGTAGGAAGAAAACTCCAATATTGATTAAATATAATTAAACAGACAATTGCAAATATTACAGTGCAACACAAATAAGTTCAAAAACTCGAAATACAAATGGACATGTAACAGAAAGAAATAAAATGAGGAAAAGGCCATTAAAAAATTAAGCCCAAGTTGCAAAGTGTCGAGGGATGATAGACACAGAAGGACAGTGTAATAAACGCACACAGAAAGGAACTTGAAGCACTTCAGAAGGTAGAAATCAATGAAAAGGAGAAGGGTACAGAAAGGAACTTAAAGCACTTCAGAAGATAGAAATCAATGAAAAGGAGATGGGGTAAATTAGGATTTGGGGTTAACATATACACACTACTATATATAAAATAGATAATCAACAAGGACCTATTCATAGCACAGGGAACTCTCCTCAATATTCTTTAATCGCCTATATGGGAAAAGAATCTGAAAAAGAATAGGTATACGCATTTGCATGGCTGATTCGCTTTGCTGTACACCCAGAAGTAACACAGCATTGTAAATCAACTACACTTCAATATAAAATAAAGATTAAATTTAAAAACTAAAATTAAAAATAAAGGGATAAGTAAGAAGACAAACTAGTTTATGTGTACTGAATCCCTGAAGGAGGAAATATAAATAAATGGAACAGAAATGATATTTATAATTACACTCTAAGAAAATTTTCTAGAACTAAAAGTTTTTAACCTATAGCGAAAGGGGAGAGAAGGGGAAAGTTCAATGAACTCATTGAATACAACATGGATAACAGGTGGGAGTCAAATGATGGTATATAAAGAGGGATTTCTCAGACTCGGAAATACTGACATTTTAGGCAGAATGCTTTTTTGTTGTAGGACTTGGATGTCCTGTGTAATATACAATGCCTAGCAATGTCCCAGGTCTCTACCCACTAGATGCTTATGACTCCCCTCCCCAAGCTGTGAAACAACCAAAAATGTTTCCACATCGCCAGGTGTCCTCTGGGAAGCAAAACTGACACACACACTCTCTCTCTCTCTCATACACACACACACACACACACACACACACTTCCTGTACTGAGAACCACTGATACAAAGTTGATAAAATAGCAAAGATGGAAGAAGAGAAAAAGAGGACTAAGGACACTGCATAAATACATTGGTATAAATGAAATCAGCAAAATTAAAATTTAGCAAAATAAAAAATATGTTGCAGAATAGTAATACATGTATTTTTAAAGTACCCAAAATATCTCATTGTGAAAGAATCAGTAAATGTGACAAATACACGAAGTAAATACAGCTTAAAACAATATGACAGATCTGAAAACAAGCATAGCCCTCACATTATGAAATGTTTAATAGGTTTAATTTACCTGTAAAAGAAGACCTTCAGATTAGCTCACAAAGGAAAGCTCAGTGCTGGGCTGTCACAAGAAAGACACCCGCAGCAAAGTGACGCAAAATAGCTAAAAACGAAGAAGCATAGCTTCGGCATGCTCCAAGGCATTTGTACATTTAGTCGGGGAGGGGGAGCTCCGACACCCACACTCTGGGGCCAGATATGGGCACCCTGAGCTCAGGACACAGCATTACCTGAGGCATGGTTTGAGGCTAACGTAAGGAAACCTAGCTGCTACAGCCGTTAGTCTTTCAAAAGAGAGAATGGTCATCTACAATTATAGCAAAAGAATGGGTGGAGGGACAACAAGCTAGTGCGGGCAATAAGCCAGGGACCAGCATCTGGTATCTGCCAACTGAACGTAGGCCCGAAGGCATTAAACGAGACGAGGACACTTCATAACGCTAAAGGACACAGTTCACAATGAAGACGTAGCAGATATTAACTACTCACCAAAGAAGCAGACACTGCGGTTTGTTGTTGTAACTAAGACATGCAAAGAGAAACAGAAACACGCCAACAACAGGAGCTCTAATTCATCACTCTCAGAACACAATAGATCAAGGTAACAAAAAAGGAAGCTTGTAAAAGACCTAAACAAAATAATCATAAGGAAGTTTTTGTGAATAGGAGACAGGCACCTGGGACCTTTTACTGAAGCGCTTATACCCAAACAAAGCCTTCTTGAACAACAGAATAGAAAGAAACTACAAAGGACTAAAAATAACTGCACACACGCTCAGTTGGGGCAAATTATGAAAAACAAGTACAAAACAAAACTACAAAAAAGATACAAAAATGTCACAAACCAGCTGCCACTTCTGAGAGCTGGGAGCAAAAGCAGAGCACTCCCCGTGATCCCTACACGCAGTGCCAGCAAGGGCGCGGGAGGACCACTAAGCCCCCTCCCAGCCTGGTCCACTGATCTGCGCCTCCCCTAAGCACAGGTAAGGAACCAACTCACGCTGCTTAGGGCAAGGAACCTCTCACTTGTTTGCATTCCCTCCTACTGCAACATGAGTCCCAGTAAAGCCTTGCCTGGATTCCCAATCTGGCCTCTTATCAAGTTCTACTGATTCAAGAGTCCAGGGACCCGAGTTAGTAATAAACATGTGTCAAATTGTGCAGCCCAATATTAGAGAATATAGTTCTTTTTAAAGCAGGTGCGACGCCTTCATGCACATATCCCTCATAACTGAGGAAAAAAAAAAAAAGACTAAAAGTACCATAAGCAAATAGTCAAAAACAGTGAAAAGAGAGATAAGCAAAGCTGTCAAATATATGAAAAGATGCTCAGTTTCACTCCTCAGAGATATGGTTTCTCACCTGTTAGATCTGCAAACATGTAAAAGCTGCATAACGCCGTGTGCTTACAAAGATGTGCAGAAGACACTCCAGCACGTGGCTGGGCCACCTCTTAGGGAGGAGAATTTGACAGTGCGTAACGACATTTCATAATAATGTACGCTCTGACCCAGCAATCCCACTTGTAGGAATTTTTTTCCGAAGATACACTCCTCAAAGACAGACCCACACATCCACAAGTTTACTCACAGCAGCACTGTTTATAAAAGCGGAAGACTAGAAACAATTTCAGTGTTTATCAGCAGGGCACTAGTGCGTGAGCCAGGGTACATCCACGCAATGAAGCATAATACAACAGTGAAAACAATGAGGAAGCTAGTCAAGAGCCTACATGAAATGATTCCCAAGATAAAATATTACACGAAGAACACTGAGGGCAGAAGAATGTATATTTCGGTACTCTTTGTATAGGAAGAAGAGGACCAGAGGGCTTCCCTGCTGGTTCAGTGGTAAAGAATCCACCTGTCAATACAAGAGACATGGGTTCAATCTCTGATCCAGAAAGATATCCCACATGCCACGGTGTCTGCGGAACAGCTAAGCCTGTGCACAGCAACTACTGAGCCTGTGCTCTAGAGCCTGGGAGCTGAACTACGGAAGCCCTCACTCCCTAGAGCCTGCGTTTCGAAACAAGACAAGCCACTGCAGTGATAAGCCTGTGCACTGCAACTAGAGGCCCATGCAGCAACAAAGACCCAGCAGAGTCAAAAACAAATAAATAAATAAAATTATAAAATATGAAGAAGGAGACTAAATTAACAAACTGAAAGCAAAATGAAATAAACACACCTTCTTACAGAGTTGAAATGATCCCCAGAGAGGAACTATTTCAGATGATTTTATAAATATAGTAAATTAACTCTACACCCCTAGCAGGATAGAACTAAAGACAAAAAGACCTGCAAAAAATTAACTGTTTCAGAAATCACATTGATGTTAATAATGTTGGTATTTTATTTTGGTATTGTTTTGTGTATTATGGGGGAAAGTATATGAATATTTTTGTTAGTATTACTGGAAACTGGAATTTTTCTCAGGGAAGAAAGGAGATTCATGTTTAAGATAGATGCTGCTACTGCTGCTGCTAAGTCGCTTCAGTCATGTCCGACTCTGTGCAACCCCACAGACGGCAGCCCACCAGGCTCCCCTGTCCCTGGGATTCTCCAGGCAAGAACACTGGAGTGGGTTGCCATTTCCTTCTCCAATGCATGAAAGTGAAAAGTAAAAGTGAAGTCGCTCAGTCGTGTCTGACTCTTAGCGACCCCAGGGACTGCAGCCTACCAGGCTCCTCTGTCTGTGGGATTTTCCAGGCAAGAGTACTGGAGTGGGGTGCCATTGCCTTCTCCATAAGATAGATGAGGGTAAGTAAAACCTATCAGCCCTGAATTGGAAATATCACGATGATCTCATGATGTATTTTATCTTTAAAATATATGTGTGTATGTAGGTATTCCTAGTTCTATCTACTGAAAAGGCCTAGAAACAAGGAACAATCCAATTGTAATGAGCATGCTAACCTCCAGATTATGGTCTCTAAATATTTTCTACTACTACTATTACTAAGTCACTTCAGTCGTGTCCAACTCTGTGAGACCCCACAGACAGCAGCCCACCAGGCTCCGCCGTCCCTGGGATTCTCCAGGCAAGAACACTGGAGTGGGTTGCCATTTCCTTCTCCAATGCATGAAAGTGAAAAGTGAAAGTGAAGTCGCTCAGTCATGTCCAACTCTTTGCAACCCCATGGACTGCAGCCTACCAGGCTCCTCTGTCCATGGGATTTTCCAGGCAAGAGTACTGGAGTGGGGTGCCATTGCCTTCTCCAAAATATTTTATAGTAAAGGGAATAAAGGCTTTTTGGAGAGATAGCTGATTTCAGGTCTGGGGCAGAAAATGTACAAAATGAACATGGAAAATCTTATCCTCCCCAAAACAAGAAAGCTACCCAAGACTACTTGTATCATGTCAAGGGAATTCAAGAGTCAACTTCAAAAGCCTTCCCTGGACAAATCTGGGGCAATCTGAACATCAATAATAATAACAATGATAACAGAACAATAAAGGCAATGAATGGAAGCATAGTAAATGTGTTTGAATCCATGAGTTCATAATAACATTTTTTAAAACTTATTGGTCACCTATAAAAAATACTAAAGGGCCAACTCATTATTTTAATAACCAGTAAATGCCAGGGGAATAAATCCAAGCATTTATCCTGCTTTTCTTGTGTAAAATGTGTTTCAGCGTAAACCCATAGTTAAGGAGGGGAAGTTTCTCTTTATAAAAAATGAAGAAAAATAGAATTTAAGTATCACTATTTTGAAACCCCTATTAAAATAAACCCTGGCAATGATCATCAATAACGGCTAATATCACAAAAAGTAAGGCAATTAGACATTATCTGCCTTCTTAACTCCACTTGAGAAGTATTCTTGCCTGCTGCTGCTAAGTCGCTTCAGTCATGTCCGAGTCTGTGCGACCCCAGAGACGGCAGCCCACCAGGCTCCCCCGTCCCTGGGATTCTCCAGGTAAGAACATTGGAGTGGGTTGCCATTTCCTTCTCCAATGCATGAAAGTGAAAAGTGAAAGTGAAGTCGCTCAGTCGTGTCCAACTCTTAGCGACCCCATGGACTGCAGCCCACTAGGCTCCTCCATCCATGGGATTTTCCTAGAAAATCACAAAAATTAAATCTGAATCTGTTCCAAACTCCAGAGCTAAACACCAGTTTACAGATGATACAGATGACAGAGAAACATCCAGATTCTGTATACTGTTAGGCATCTCTAGCAATATATAGAGTCTGAAAACTCCTCAGAAAAAGTGATCTAATCCTAAACCTAGTTGCAATATACTGACCTTATCTAAATTCTGATTCTGACAAATTATTCTTAAAATTTTTGAGACAACATATGAAATGTGAACGCTAGCCGAATATGTTACAATATTAATAAATAATTTTTAAATTATAGCTGTGATAAGAGTATTGTGGATATGTTTATTGTCAAAGGCATTATCATCCTTTGGAGCTATATACAGAAATATTTATGAATGAAATGATATGACATTTGGGATTTGCTTCCAAGTGACCTTTGGAGGGCACGTAGGCTAAGTTGCTTCAGTCGTGTCTGACTCTTTGCAACCCTGTGGACTGTAGCCCACCAGCTCCTCTCTGCATGGGATTCTCTAGGCAAGAATATTAGAGTGGGCTGTCGTGCCCTTCTCCAGGGGATCTTCCCGACCCAGGGATGCAGTCCACATCTCTTATAGCTCCTTCATTGGCAAGCAAGTTCTTTACCACTAGCGCCGCCTGGGAAGCCCACAGTGTACACAAAGCAAGAACAGTCATGAGTTTAGCATTATTGAAACTGAATATTAACTGCATTTTCTACTTTTGTATATACTTAATTTTCTCCATAGCAAAAAAAAAAAAAGCCTTTTTTATAAAAGAAAAAGGGCAAATAACTTATATATACATTTGCTTTCCTTGCCAAAAAAGGCAGAAAGGATTAACCCTTATTACCTTATGGAGAATGGTGGGAGTAGAAGCAGAAGCCTTCTGTACATTGCCCTTTATAGAGTTTCAAAATTTTATACCAAGTAAACTTATAGCTCAAATATTCAAAAGTTTTTAAAATCCTTAACTTGAATACAAACAGCAACAAATGACCTAAGAGTTTCTCAAAATGGTAACACAACCACATAGAGAAAATAACTATTTTAAAGTCACTTTTGAACACAGAACTCTGATGCAGTTGATATTTTTATTCTAAGCATAAGAAAGACTGCAAAGGAATCTTAAAATGTTACTTTGTTTATTGTTAATAGTAATACTGGTATTGGAATGTTGAAATAATTTTCTGTATTTTTATGATAAAGCAAACGATATGCTAATGTTAATTAATGCCAAGATGTTATGTGTAAAACAGATATAAATATGTAATAAAATAGGTTAATAAAAATTGTATAGTAGGACTTAACTGGTAGCACAGTGGATGGGAATCTGCTTGCCAATACAGGGGACACAATTTCAATCCCTGGTCTGGGAGGATTCCGCATGCCATGTAGCAGCTAAGCTGGAGAGTCACACTACTGAGCCCATGTGCTGCAAGGACGGAAGCCCACACACCCTAGAACCTGTGCTCGCAACAAAAGAAGCCACCCCAGTGAGAAGCCCACACCCCAGTGAGAAGCCCACATCCCAGTGAGAAGCCCACACCCCAGTGAGAAGCCCACACCCCAATAAGAAGCCCACACACAACAAAGAGTAGCCCCTGCTCGCTGCAACAAGAGAAAGCTCGCACACAGCAACAAAGATCCAGTGAAACCAAAAAGTAAATATAAATAAAATTTTAAATGTTTTTTTTTAAATTGTATAATAAAAAAATTTGAATTGGAAATATTAACATGAATTCATGAAATTGAAAATACATGTATATTTCCTGGGCTTCCCAGGTGTCTCAATGGTAAAGAAGGCACCTGCTAATGCCTGAGACATAGAAAGGTTCAGGCCTTGGGTTGGGGAAGATCCCCTGGAGAAGGAAGTGGCTAGGAATATGCTTCCTGTCTCTGCCCAAAAGCAATGACACTCAAGTAGCAATGAGCACACTAAACATCCACCTCTTGGTTTCTAAATACCATGCTTCACTCAAAGGAACCAGGGCTGCTTTGAGAAGTTATTGATTCCACATCTGGGGCAAGTTAAGCACAAGCTAGGCTGAGACATCTTATCGTGACAGAAAGCAAGGAAATACTCGAAGACTGTGGATTAAGTTAGACAATGTCATTATCAGCGTCTTAAATTAACTGTTAGAAACTTCCCAAAAGAAAAAGTCAGGAGAAAAATATCAAGTCTACACTGTTTTACAGAGGAATTTCACCAAATCTTCAAAGAATAGATAATCATAATAACCTTATATAAATCAGTGGTGTCCAACTCTTTGCGACCCCATGGACAGTCCATGGAATTCTCCAGGCCAGAATACTGGAATGGGTAGCCTTTGCCTTCTCCAGGGATCTTCTCAACCTAGGGATCAAAGCCAGGTCTCCCACATTGCAGGCAGATTCTTTACCAGCTGAGCCATAAGTGAAGCCCTAAATTATTCCAGAGAATAGAAAAAGAAGGAAATGTCCCCAAATTCACACTATGAAAAAATAAATTTCCTAAATTGAAAAACAGATGAAATGAATGAACTTATCAATATATAATATTGGTAAAGAACTATTTCAAATTAGCTGTGGCAGTACCCCGTCTATACACCTCTAGTGGGAAGCAGTCTAAGAACAAAAAGAAGTGCACAGTGGACTTTAGAAGCCTGGCAAGGAGTCTAGATCATCTTTGATCTGGATGATCAAAAACCTGTAAATAATTTTAAGTTCTATGACAAATTAACACTGAATATTACATAAAAAGCACAAAAGAATACCATAAAAATCTATTAATTCCAGCACCTGGATATTACCATGGTAACAGTTTTCTGTAGATCCTTCACCAGGTTTCATGCCCACACTTTTGTAATATTACTCTTATCAGCTAACAGTCTATTGTGGGCACTTTTATACACATTGTGTATGCGTATTTTTCTTCACATTGTAAATGGCTGCTTGGTTTTCTGTTGCCTGCTCTTACTATAATGTGTATCACATTCCCCTTTATTGGATGTTTTGACTATAAAATGTTTTATCATCATACTGCTGCCAAGAACAACCTCATAGCATGAGTGTTGAACAATTGTTTAGGACCTAATTGACCATGAATCTATTATGGTACCTATCTTTCTGATAATTTTTTAGTTTCTTCCAGCAAAAGTCAATGGCATGAACGCAGGTAATACAGAGGTTGCACTAATGGATTCTTAGATAACTGAGGTGATGCCAAGCAGAGGCAACAGAAGATAGTAGGAAGAAATGCAAGGCTGTGGGTAAGTTGAAATTCTAAACTTACAGCACTTAAGCTGGGTAGAAAAGGATATGAAAACAAGGAGGTGATGGATCAAGGAAAGAAAGTACTAGGGACCAAAGGCCCTTCGGTGTATTTCTCTCAGCTGCAAGGAAGAGAAAACCCTGCTCAAAACTAACTTCGCAACAAAAACCATTGGCTCCCGTCACAGTCTGGCGGCTGAGTTGTGGTCGGCTTAGCCAGCATCTGCAGCTCCATTTCTTTTGGGTCCCTTCAGCTAGGCTGTGTGTGTGGCTGTGTCTCCAGGTAGCCTGGACCCAAGGTAGTAAAGTTCAGAAATGAATTTTCTACCCACCCCCAGCAACCTGCTATTTCATCTCACTGCCACAAATTGGATCATCCATTTCTGATCATCCATTCATTCCCTGGCCTCATGGGAATGTCATCACTGATTAGCTGATTGTGTTCCTTGACGGAAAATGGGATTACCTTTGAAGAGAGCAGGCTTGAGTCTGGAAGTAGGAGTCGGGGAAGCCTGGATGTATGTGGGCTTCATGGGAGGCACAAGTTATCTAAACAAAAATTGCAGTACTTTCAGGAAGGGGAGGCAACCCACAGTGTCCGCCACAGATGCTGAGAAATAAACGTGTAACAACAGACTTGGATGAGGGTCATGAGGAAATGTGGGGTAGGAGTTAGGGACTGCCTTTCTGTGATCTTCTTTGAGACCTGAAAGATGAGTGGGAATTAGAAATCACATGATGAATACAGGGAAAAGAAATCCAAGAAGTGGAGACTGCAGGCACACAGGTTGGAAAGGGCTTGCCTGTTGCAGGAACAGAAGGGAGGCCAAAGCGGCTAAGGTATGAGAAAGCAGGAGGAACACTGTGGGACGGGGTACGTGCAAACCACACACCTGCAATGGGAAGCAGGATCACGTGACCTGGTTTACATTGTAAGGAAAAAACACGCAGCTTCTGGAGCTTGCGTTGAAGAACACTAAGAGCAGAAGAGGGAATACCAGTCAGGAGGCAGCTGTAGTTGGCCAGGCCGGGGTGATGCTAGCTACGATGAGGGCAGTAACCATGGGATGGAGAGAAATGGGTGCATCCAGATCTCTTTTGGAGATTTACCCACAGGACTTGAGGACTGAGGTTACACAGGCAAAGGAGAGAGAAGATTCAAGGGTGACTCTTAGGATGTCTGGCCTGAGCCACTGGACAGATGACAATACTCTTTCCTGGGACGAAAATGAAATGGGTGGAAGGCTGGGGAGCAAGCTGAGGAAACTGGCCCAGAGGAGAGGCCAAGCAATGTGTTATGCTCAACTGGAACTCAGGAGAGAGTTTAGTAAACTGATAGTCAGATTGGTGACATCAGAGGTGGTGGGTTCAAGGACAAATGTGACCGAGCTGGAGTGGAGGAGGCACCCATGAAGTCAAGGCCCGCATGGCCTTCCTGGGGATGTCTGGGTCACCCAGGGTGATGGCAAGAGTTGGGGTGCAGAGGAAGATGCCAGCCGGGGGAAGGAGTCTTCAGTAACTGCAGGAGTATGTCCAGGTGGTGGGGCTGGCACAGGCAGGGAGAGGCTACTGGGTCACACAGACAAATGAGATTAAAGGACCTCAGGGTTAGGACCGCAAGCCCGTGGGACTTCCCTGGCAGTCCAGTGGTTAAGACTCCAGGCTGCCAAGGCAGAGGGCATGGGTGCGATCCCTGGTGGGGCAACTAAGATCCCACCTGCCACAAGGTGAGGCCAAAAAACAAAGTTTTTTGTTTGTTTGTTTGTTTGTTTTATTTTAAAAGAGTACAGGCTCTTGAGCCAAACTACTGGATTTAGACTCTGGGCTTTCCCACTTACCTAGCTTTGTGTGTGACCCAAGGCAAGTTGTGAATTTGGCATGATAACAACATGATCTCCTACATCACCTACCGTCCTCAACCCCGGGCCTGGCCCTCAGCTACTGAACAGATCTGATCTTTTACAGGTATTAGCTTTTAGTGATTGGTCACGTGCATAAGGGGAAAATGGTCACGTGCATAAGGGGGAAATGGTTACGTGCATAAGGGGAAAATGGTTATACACACAAGAGCTTTCTAGGTTGTGCTAGTGGTAAAGAATCTGCCTGCCAGTGCAGGAGTTGCAAGAGACCTGGGTTTGATCCCTGGGTCGGGAAGATTCCTTGGAGAAAGGCATGGCAACCCACTCCAGTATTCGTGCCTGGTGAATCCCATGGGCAGAGGAGCCTGGTGGGCTGCAGTCCACAGGGCCGTAAAGAGTCGGACAGGACTGAGCACAGACTCCTCTTTATAAAGAAGGAACAGAAGCGATGATCTGGAGGCAGCAGCAAAGAGGACTGCAGCCCCCTGCCAAGAGGAACTGGGGCTGCGAGCAGGTGAGCAGCCTGTCTGAAAGGGCTGCGGAGGCAGAGTCCTCCATGAAAGGCAGGCTTCCACAAGGTCGGCAGTGCAGCAAGGGTTAGGTGAAGAGAGGGAGGCTCTAGGCCAGTGCGGAGCAGGATTTCTAAAGGGCTAGATGGACGGGATGTGGGGAGGGCAGGAGTCTGAAGAGGTCCACTCAAGGAAACAGCAGCCGCCCAGGGCATATGAGAGGTTGGTCAATAAAATCAGCGATGTGAGGTGGGCTGGGACAGACGGTCCTGACCTGAGCACTTCAGTCTCAGAGATTCAGCTATGGTTATTTCTTTTTTTTGTTGTTGTTGTTGTTTTTAATTTTATTTTATTTTTAAACTTTACATAATTGTATTAGTTTTGCCAAATATCAAAATGAATCCACCACAGGTATACATGTGTTCCCCATCCTGAACCCTCCTCCCTCCTCCCTCCCTGGCTATGGTTATCTCTTATTCTGTGGACAGCAAGAGGAGGTCCAGGAGAGGGTGTGGAGCAATAGCCCCCTTGGAAGCCCACACAGCAGAGGCTGAAGAACAAGAGAACCGAGTCAGGTTAGTCGGCGCTCTAGGATGGGCAGCATTGCATGGACTTTGGCTCCAACTTAGTCTACAGGCCAGACAGGATGGGAACTCTGCCTGTATGTCTTTGGTAGTCAGTGAAATCTACCCTCCACACCCTAGAATCCGGCAGAGACCAAGAGCCAATCAACACTGGAAAGTCCCTACTGGAAGTCCCAAGAGTCTTTATCTTCACTAGGGCCAAGAGCACGGGAAAGGCGTCCAGCAGTGCCGTCCTCTGAACTCCAGCCACCTGGCTGTTGGCTGCACTAAGGCAGGGTCAGGAAGCCTGCTTGAAACATATCTCTATTCTTATCTTTATTCATCGGATCAGGGACTTCTGGACAAGTTCCCATTCTAAGCCTCAGTTTCCTTACCTGGAAAATGGGCATAACTTCCCTTGAACTCTTCACATGAGTAGGTTTCAATGGGATAAACTCTGAACAGATTCTGCAGCCTGAGATGTGACTTTGACTTCTCTCCTTCAAACTATTCCAGCTTCAGAACTCCTGGTTCCCGGACTCAGCTATGCTCAGTGACAGCATACTGAGGAGGTCAGGCTTGCTTTCAGCCAGGGCACACAGTCCATCATTCAGCGACCTTCCTGACAAGAGCAATAATGGAGCCAGTTAAGGCCCTGGGCTTGTAAAAGAGGTTGATGGGGGCTGGGGGGCAGGTGGCAGGCAACAGGTATGCCTCGCGTGCTTCTCACATGACACCTGGGGATGACTCGTGCCTGTGCACAGGCCTGGCTGTGTCTGAGCAGCTTGACCTCATGGAGAAGGCCCCGCAGTGACAGGGATTGACAGACCGGGCTCCCAGTCCAAGTGCTGCATTTGCCTGGTGACCGTGAACGAGCCTCGGGGATTTAATCTCCTCACCTATCAGATGAAGCTTTCAGGGTTCTTTTCCAGTCCAAAGGGCCTATAACCATGCCACCTTAGGCGGGGGGATGAGTGGAAGGTGGGAAGGAGGTTCAAGAAGGAGGGAACATACCTATGGCTGATTCATGTTGATAGATAGCAGAAACCAACACAATAAGTGAAAAGTGAAAGTGAAGTCGCTCAGTCGTGTCTGACTCTTAGCGACCCCATGGACTACAGCCCACCAGGCCCTCTGTCCATGGGATTTTCCAGGCAAGAGTACTGGAGTGGGGTGCCATTGCCTTCTCCGTTAACAGCGGCTAGGCATATTATATTTATTGGAGCTGGTATACTTGGTGACAGCCTTAGTGCCCTCGGACACGGCGTGCTTGGCCAGCTCCCCAGGTAGCAGCAAGCGCACGGCGGTCTGGATCTCCCTGGATGTGATAGTCGAGCGCTTGCTGTAATGTGCCAGGCGCGATGCCTCGCCAGCAACGCGCTAGAAAATGTCGTTGACGAAGGAGTTCTTGATTCCCATGACCTTGGACGAGATGCCGGTGTCCAGGTGGACTTGCTTCAGCACCTTGTACATGTACACGGAGTAGCTCTCCTTGCGGCTGCGCTTGCGCTTCTTGCCGTCCTTCTTCTGGGCCTTGGTCACAGCTTTTTTAGAGCCCTTTTTAGGGGCAGGAGCAGACTTAGCTGGTTCAGGCATGTCTACAATGACAACACCCAACAACGCAGAAAGATCTTACAACACAATATTGTAAAGCAATTATCCTCCAATGAAAAATAAATAATTTTTTTAAGAAAACCACCATGAGGGACTTCCCTGGTAGTCCAGCGGTTAGGACATGGCGCTTTCACTGCTAGGGCACGAATTCGATCCCCGGTTGCTGAACTGAGATATTGCAAGCCAAGTGGCCGGCCACACACACAAAAAAAACCTACACAGGATGAGATGCCATTCAAACACCCACAAAAATGACTTAAACGTTTTTTAAAAACACCACAATGTCAAGTACTGGTGAAGACATGGACAAAGCGGGGTGTCCACACTGTAATGATAGAAGTATAAACTGGAACAACCATTTCGGAAAACTAACGGGCAGGATTTCCTAAAGCTAAGTCAGTATATTTACGGTCCAGCAGTTTCACTGTTGAATACACCCCCAGTAGAAGTGATCGGCTTATGTCCACAAAAAGACACGTAAGAATGTTTACAGTGTAAGCCGCAGTAGCCAAAACCTGGAAATAAATGTCCAACAACAGAATGGAAAAAAAAAAGGAAATATAATGCAAGCTGTGTGAGCATTTTCAATTTTTCTAGTAGCCATATTATTATAAAAGGAAAAAGAAACAGGTGAAATTAATCTTAATAATATATTTTATTTAACCCAGTATATCCTAAATATTATCAAGATGTAACCAAAATAAAAATTACTGATAGTTTGCATTTTTTTCATATAAGGACTCCAAATCTGGTGTATATATATTACACATCCCAGTGCTTCTCAGTTCAGACTAGCCACATTGGGAGGACTCAACAGCACGTGTAGCTAGCTTGCAGCTACCATAGCGGACAGTGCAGACAAGAATGCTTGATCTCAGTTACCATGGAGTCTGGATCGCAGGAGGATGGAACATGGGAGGATACAGCTTACTGACCCAAGAAGCCCAGCCCTCCATTTCTAACTTGGGAACCATGAAGAAACTGGCTCCTGTTTCTGCACTTCCTTCCCCCTCCACCTGCTCCAACTCCTGCTCCCCCTTCTTCAGCTCTGCCTGCCCCCTCACTCACGGGCCACCCAACCCCAGTTTCTACTCTTAACCTTCCTCTCCCCGATCTTGGCTGCTTCCTCTCCCACCTCCCCCTTTGCTCCTGTCCCTTTCTCTCTCTCTGCCCTCCCCAGGTACTCACCAGCCTTCCCCATTTGCTCCCTCTCTGTTCTCAGTCCTACCTTTGACCTTGAGCTCTCTGAGCCCTGTAACCATCAGATCCAACACACCCACTCTTCAGACCTCAACCCCAAGGATGCCCAGACCTCACTTGGTGATTCCTACTGTCTAACTGGAGACGAGGTGCCTGCCAGTCAGATTCCTGGTCCAGCCCAGACCTTTGGGCAACAGGAGCACCCAGGAGCCAGTAGACATGGGGTCCACAGAGGGCCAGCCCAGTCCATAGGCATCCCCTTGGGTAGGGTTTCTCTTCAGGTATTACGTCCTCCATTGTGCTGACCCTGGCCAGGGGTCAGATAAATGAATAAGGAGTTCCTGTCCCTGCCTGCACTGGCTGGTCAGCCTTAGAAGACCCCAACATTTGTAACTGACCTCAAGGCTCTGCCAACAGCAAGGGAATGAGGAGTGTCTGCGGTCTCTGTCCTGTCTCCAGGAAACCCAGCCTTATGTCTCTGGTCACTGTTTGAGCAACTGCTCGAAAGAAGTTCTGTGAAAACATGTAAATAAGAGCTGGAATAATGACTCACGTTCTCCCAGATCTCATCTTTGTCCCAAGATGTACAGAACATCAGTGCATTCCAACCACTACTAAACCCACACTTGAGATTCTGACTCCTATAGGAAGGAACGGTTTCCTGTGGATTCTGATCAAAGTCGTGTCCAACTCTGAGGTATCACTCCTCCCCGATCTCTAATTCACAATCAGAATTCATGGATAACAGAGTCTAAAAGGCAAAGCATTGCCTATACCCCATCCAACCAGGATGAAAGAGTAAACGTTTATACAGGAATCCCCAACCTTGAGCTACGTCTTCTGAATGTGACCAGGAAGGGAGTGGGTGCAGGAAGGAGGGGGAAGAATCCCCGGAAAGACCCTCCAGCTCTCCCTTCCTTCTCAAGTGTGGAGTGTGTCAGCTCCGGTGCTGAACTCGGAAACACATAAGAGTTAGGTAAGATTCAGCCCTATGGGAACACCTTCCTTTCTTCTTATCCTTCATCAGCCTTGTTATTATTTAGGTCCCCAATACGTCAGATTCCCCAGCACAGAGACGCCGGAGGACATAGTAGACGTGTGAAGACCAGCAGACCAAGGAGCCACCTGTTACGGACAAAAGGCAATGACTCCTGGGTGGCTACAGCTACTCACGTCCAAAGAGCCATAGTGACCAGTGAAAGGAAGATGCCCGTCCAACACGAGGGATGTGAGAACTCAGGCCCCAATCCACCCTGACGAGCTCATTGGTTTTCCCCTCTCCTCCTTTGCTCCATCCTGTTGATGTAGCCAGGAGGATGCCAGAAGTAGCCAGGAAGATGCCAGAAGAACCCAAGATGAGTTTTTTTTTTTTTTTTATGTCTCATGGTTCAATTAATATAATTTATTAATTTATTGGGTCACTTCATCCTAAAATAGGATTTGACTAATTTTAAGAGATGTACATAACAAGAAGAAAATAATAAAGGATCGAGAAGAGAAAACAAAGTCAAATAAAATGAAAGCAGGGCTTGATGCACAAATGGAAAATTTTTTATTTTTTTAATTTATTTTAATTGGAGGCCAATTATTTTACAATATTGTAGCAAATGGAAAATTGCAAGAGCCTGTTGTCTTTAGATTTGGACCTTAATCTCTGAGCCTCCTAGTGGTCAAAATGTAATCCATTTTAATGCTACAGTCTCACCAATGTCTAAGAAATTAATTGTTCATGAAAGGTCCCTGAGATAACATGTGTGTTTGCCCTTCCCCCAAGGATACCAGATGGGTTTAGCGTGACCTTCAGCACAGGTCACCTCACCTCCTCCCTCTATGTCCAGGCAACTTCAGAAGTAGGGTTGGGTTGGGGACTTTGCATGTGATCCTTAAACAGCCCTTTCTGGGTGCTGTCCATGGAGAGTGCTCTGACCTGGGCCCCTGCCTTCAGAGCCTCTTACCACCCCTCCAGGGTACCCCCATGACCCCATCTCCTGCTGGTCTCCGCCGCCTCTAAACACAAAGTTACTCTGGTCTACGAATTCCCCAAAGCACTAAAGCCAAGCCGTGTCCTATGTAGGAGGAAGGAGAGGAGGCCTTCCCCCTCTTTGTCACACTGGGTGTGACACCAGGCACATACTGGTCACCCAGCACCAAAGGAGGGCTCCCTGAGCCCCAGACTCTCAAGAGGTAGGTGACCACAGCTGCATCCACCTTTGCCCGCAGCAACTCTCTTGCTGGAGCTCAGATGGGCTCCTACCGCTGGTCCAAAACCAGCCTAGAAGCAGGCTGGTTTTCTTCACCTTCCCTCCCATGGCCCTTACCCTCTGGATGGCCAGATTATGAAGTATTTTCCCACAGTGAAAATGTGCAAAATAAACACGACTTTAGAAAGAAGTTCAAGGTAATGGCAGACAGGATCAGAATCATCTTCACGTGCAAACAGAACCACTAGCTATGGCTCGATGAGAAAATCAGCATCTAGGTGGATCGTTATTCCGGTCAATTTACATAAAATGGTGTGATTGGATTCTGCCCTTGACTTAACCAAAGGGCTCCTAGAACAAAGCGGTTCTCAGCTTGACAAGTGGGAGCCTAAGCTCAGCTGAGAACAGGGGCTCGCACACTCTCCGCCCTCTCCCCCGCCACCAGCGGCGCAGGCGGGGGTCACTAGGGTTCCTAACTGGGATCAGGGGAGCGAGGCCTCACGGGGCACTGAGGTCTTCATCCAGACTCAGGGTGGGCTGGGGGAAGCCCTGGAAAGATGAGAAACCTGACCCCCTGAAAACCACATTTGGAGGCAATTCCAGACCTGCCTGAAACCAGAGGGAGAGGAAATGGTGCTAAAGGTAAGCTGGAGTTAATACTGATGTCGGGAATGTGCAGAGAAGCAGCCATGGGCAGAAGACCTCAAGGCTCAACCCGAACCGAACCGAACCGAACCTGCAAAGCCTTCCTAACCTCCCACTACGGGCGGCACTAACCACTTGTGACAGACGGCAGCAGGGGCGTAAGATGGGCACCTGCTGCTAAGAGCGGGAGGCGAAGGCACGTCCAGAGGGGAGGATGGGCTCAAAACTGAGGTCAGGGGATGTTCCACATGATTCATTCTGAGCCCATTCAGAGAAAGACTTCCAGGCCGCTTGGCAGACACAGCTCAACTGGAAAACGCCCTTAAAAGGGACAGCGTGCCTCTGGGTGTGCACACCGCGCTGGCGGTGGGCGGAGGCAGCTTACTGTGAGCCCGCACGTGCGCGTGATCGCCCATGCTGAGTGGTGGACCAAGAGGCCAGAAAAGGCAGCAGTGGGTGGACATGGGCCTCAGTGTCAACATGCAGGTGGAACAGAGTGAATGGAGATGCAGGCCTGGGCCCCAAGGCTGGGCTACAGAGACCCAAGGCAGCCTGGGTGGCTTGAGACCATCTGCCACCCATACCCCTTCCAGATGTCACCACATTCATACTTCAAAACCTCGTGGTCCCAAAAGGCATTACTCTTCTCCACAGACTGACCAAAAATAAAGTCTTCTCTGCAGGCTGAAGCCATCTGCACTGTGGGCCCCAGAACAGGACCAGGCAGGGAGAACCCAGGGGTCCCTGCTGCTACATTTTCCAGCACAGGAGGACCCCAGTCACCTTACACTCCTTCAGGCTGTAAGAAAGCTGTCTGCTGAGTCTGTGGAATGAACGTCTAAGTGGTGCCTTTCAGTCACCTCTGAGGAGCCAATGCCCTTCCTGCAGTGGAGGGTATGGAAATCAAGTTTGGAGATGCAGCTCACAGGAGACACTGTCCCAGGGAGGCAGTCACCGCTTCCACTTCCCATGACCAGGGTCTGACCTGCGGTCATACAGGCTGAGAAACCGCCCATTCCTCAGAGTGAATCCACTTCCCCAAGAGCAGATTGAGGTAACAAGGCTCAGGGTGTATCAAACCAGCTGTTGGCTTCTATGAGCAGCCAAGACCTGCTGGAGGTTGCTAGGCACCCTGGAAGAGGCATGGGGCGGGCCCCAAACATGGAAGCCACCCGAATGAGAACTTCTTCCAGAGGCAGATTCAGGGACAAGGAGAGGCAGTCTCCCTGGGCCACGTTCTCTCCCGGCCCACACTGCCCTCCCGTTTCACGGCTACAGTTCAGAGAGACGAGCCACAGGTCACAAACATCAAAACTGTCCCGAGAACGTGAGACACCAGTATGCTTCCAAGAACAGGGGGGCGGGTGACACTTGAGGGGGAGAGGGCTACATCTCACTTCTACAGAGCTCAGCCTGGCTTCCACAGGGAAGGTTCCAGAAAATTCAGAACCACATTGATTCAGGTGTCAGGAGCAACTGAGGCAGTGTTTGCAAGGTGGCTGGAGCTTGCAAGGTGGTGGGGCTGGGGAGTGGTCTAGACCTCCTTTGAGGAGCATCTTCCTCCACACACAGTGCTCCTGAAGTTCTGTCTGTACCCAGCATTTCTCTAACTTGAACAGGAATGTAACCTCCCACACACACACCTCCCCCCAGCTTCAGACCTGCTGTGTATTGCCTCTTGGGTGTCCCTTAGGTACAAGTTCAAAATGTCCCAAATTAACCTTCTGCTCTTCTGCCCTCCTGCCCTGTCTGCACCTCCTCCTGTGCTCCACCCTGAACAAGGGCAGGCTCCACAGCCACCCAGGCATTCTAGCTTTCCACGGCTGCCCTCAACTCTGCCTGTGGAACCTCTCAAATCCAACCCCCTCCTCTTCAACGTCACCACTGCTCTAGCTCAGCGCCTCACTTCTAACTAGAATATCGCGATAGTGTTCCAACAGTCTGCAGCACGTCCAGGCTCCGTCCAGCTATTAGGTTTCAACAATACACATCTGACCAGGCACCCCTCAGCCTGGTATCCCAGCTCCACATAGCCACCAGGTCCTCTGTGACCGTGCCCCCACGCATCCCTCCAACCGGAGCTCCTACCACTTCCCACCTCCCGTTTGAAGCCTCAATAGTAGCTAAGAAGCTATGGTCCCACCCCACCTGAAGCCATGCTAGTTCACACCACCAGGCCTCTCCCTGGACGTCCCTGCCCCTCCTCCAGGATCCTTTCTCTTGGCTCAGGGGGCACCTTACCCATCATCTTATTGTCGCAGTTACTGACATCTGCTGGTTCAAAGCCAGGGCTCACCCATGGGCCCTGCTCCTCAGAGGTAAGGTGAGGCAGGAAAGGTAAGCCAGGAAGAAGGGGACAGGTAGTGACTGAGGTGAGCTGGTTCTTGGGAAACTGAGAAAGGGGCTAAGGAATGATCGGCGTCTCCCCAGCTGCCTCACATGTGAACAGAATTCCATTCTCCGAGGGTCCCTCATATCTACTATCTAATTTAATAGCATTTCCCAGGTTCATGAACAGCCAGAGTATGCATGGCAGCAAAGTATCAATAGGTGGGTGTTAGAAGGAACCTCCTTCAAAATCCTTTGCAAACCATAGTCCTTGGCTAACATTTTAAAACACTCCTAAGGAGAAAGCCTGGAGGTCAAAGTGCTGAGAACTGAAAACCATCCTGTGTGAAACTTTCTGACGGAACCTGCTGCTGTGGGAAGCAGCTCTTTAAGGGCAACATTTAGAAAGCGCCGCATAGGCCTGGGATGAGGTGGCTCAGAGTGAAAGTGCACCACGAGCCTGGAATCAAGATCAGTGTTCAAAGTCCCCTCCACAGCGCTCCACACCCACTGACTTCTTTTACTCTCCTCTGCCTCAGCCTTGGCACAAAGCTTCTTCCATGCCAAGAGGGAGGGGGCCGGGGGCAAACACACAGGGGTGAGAAAGCACTGGCCAGGAAGCCCGGGTTTCTTATGGTTTAACCTACAATCGAGCCGAGTCTAACAGGAAGCAGGGATGATCTCCTGAGAAAAAGGGAAGTTCTTAAAAACCCCATTTCCTTAGCCCAGATAGTATCCCAGGGGAAGAGACGTTCCTTTGACTACGTTACTTTTCCCAATCTCAACTCACCTCTCTCTCTCACCCATATTATTGTGAAGATGGACAGTCTTATCGAGTGCTTCAGTAAGAGCTCAACCTTGCTCAAAGCACACTGCCGGTTCTGAACATCCCCAGTCCCTCAATCGGTTAGGATTCTCTATGTCCATATTTGTTAAAAATTGAATTCGTAGGGAATTTTAACTGAAAACATGGTCTACAAAGTGCTTTGGCACCTGAGTTACCTGCCCCGATGGGAAAGGGGACTCAGTGTAGCAGTGAGAGCACCTCAGGCCCCAGAGGCAGATGTGGCCGAATCCTGTCTCTGCCATTTTCAGATGTGTGACCCAAGCAAGTCACTCTTCTCTTCCGGGAAATGAGAGAAATATTAGTACCTCCTGGGGCAGCTGTGAGTGGATGAGAAGATGTATATAAAGTGCTTAGCTCAGAGCCTACTGAAAAGCTCAGGGAACACTGGCTACTTTTTTGCTACTATTAATAATGATCTACTAATGATGTCACAGTTGTTCCTATCCTTTGATAAGCTCACCCCCTGCTCTAGGTCACTGATTCTCAATTATGTCCCCTCTCACTGGAGGGTCTCAAAATTCTCCCAGGTTGTTATGCCCCAGTGGAAAACTGCCATGGGTGAGAATTTTCCAATGTACCTGGATGAGGCATGTGTACCCGGGGACAGTGTGAAGGCACAGGAAGGTCTCAAATCACTGCTCAGGGCCAACAATTTACCTCTAATCTCCTTAGTTACCAGTCTGGCTCCAAGACTGATAAAGCTCTCACATGACAGCAAATGTAAGGACAGCCTGAGGATTATGTGGGATTTTTTTCTGCAGGAGAAAAACACATTATACTTAAAAGAAAGTGCCTTCAAATCTGGATCCTAAGTGTTTGTAATTCACTTCCAAATTACCTCGATGGTACCATGAATAACCTCCCTGGGTACACACCAAGCTTAAAAATTGGGACAGTTTCTTTCTAGCATACATCTTAGGATCTTGGAAGATTTCGATATAGCTTTCTCTCTCTTTTGCTGTTGGGGGCAGTGTTTCCTATGAGGCCTTCCCTCCTGCATGGGTTCTCCGGTGGGCACTGAAGTGGGAGCTGTTGTTGAAATCTTTGCCACACTCTGTACACTTGTAGGGTTTCTCCCCGGTGTGGATTCGCTGGTGAATAATGAGACTGGAGCTCTGGTTGAAGCATTTCCCACACTCTCTGCATTTATAAGGCTTTTCTCCCGTGTGGATCCTCTGGTGGGTAATGAGGTTGGAACGGTCACGGAAGAACTTTCCACACTCGAGGCATTTGTAGGGCTTCTCTCCCGTGTGCACCCTCTGGTGTGTGATGAGCTTGGAACGCTCCCCAAAGCATTTCCCACAGTCCATGCACTCGTACGGCTTCTCCCCAGTGTGGGTCCGCTGGTGGTTGGCCAGCGTGGAGCTCTTACTGAAGCTTTTCCCACACTCAGCACACTCATATGGTTTCTCTCCCGTATGGATTCTTTGGTGACTGATGAGGGCAGAACTTTTAGAGAAGCTTCTTCCACATTCAGAACACTGATACAGTTTTTCCCCTGCATGGGTGCTTTGTGGTCCAGGCGAATTCGCATTCTTACTGGCACTGTGAGGTTGCTCAGGATTTGTCCCTTCGGTGGAGTTCCTCCAGTGAGCACTGAAAGACGGGCTCTGGCCAGAGTTTTCCCCAGGCTCACGACAGTGGTCAGAATTTCCTCCCAAGTGGATTCCCTGATGTTTCAGGAGGTCTGAGCTCTGGATAAAGCTTTCCCAACATTCTTCACATTTATAGGGCTTTACTTTCATGTGTGTTCTCTGGTGGGTGATAAGATTGGAGAGGTCGCTGAAGCTTTTCCCACATTCAAGGCATTCGTAGGGCTTCTCTCCAGTGTGGATTCTCTGATGGGTGTTGAAGTTGGAGCGGTCACTAAAGCTTTTCCCGCACTCGAGGCATTTGTAGGGCTTCTCACCTGTGTGTATCCGCTGGTGGGTGGTTAACTGTGAATTCCGGCTGAAGGTTTTCACGCACATGTCACACTTGTAGGGCTTCTCTGCGAGGTACAGGCCTTGGTGGTCGATGAGCTTTTCCAAGTCCTCTTCAGAAGAACACTCTTCCCACTGCTCCTGGGATGGATCTCCCCACTGTCCTTTACCTTCATTTTCATTTTCACTGTCTTCCCCCGAGTCATGAGGGTAGCAATCATCCCCAGCAGTGCATTTTGATAAGGCTCTGGGCAAATTGCAAAAAAGGTCGTCCTCTGGAATCTGGTCTTCATCCTCACACCTCATCTCAAAACCTGGAGAACGGATAGAAATGCAATCATTAGTTAGTGCCTATTTATACATCTGGATCTTGCACCTTGTGAATTTGGCTAACCTGAATTTGTACTTGTGTCTCACATCTCACATCTTATAAATGTTTTGGTGCACACATGCATTTCTTACTTGTTAAGCTTAGGAACAGAGTCTGAGACGTGCTTAACTCCACCAAGGGAACCACTGAGCCCAGCCCAAGCAGCCAGCTGTCAAGTCTCCTTAGCCAACCACCCTATGCCACTGCTGAACAAGGAACACCTCCTGCTCCTGTATATTCAGTCTGGCCTGCGTCACATCAGATTGAAAGAACTCTATAACTGCCCAGATGGATCCAAGTAAAACTCTAGACCAACTGCTTTTTTCATCTAGGGAATTACGCTAAGCCAGAGACTGGATAATCTCAGGAAAACACAAATCCTTTTCTTATTCAATTCCATTCTTTTTCAGTTCAAAGAAAAGATAATGAGCCTGGCTCCCACACTCTCTGCACACTTGCAGATTTTGTGGACAATCTAATTACTAAAAACTTACCAGTGTCTGAGGTTTTAGGACTTGGGGTTGGAGGTCTGATGACATCTTCACCTGCCATCTCATCCCAAGCCTCCTGGCTGACAACCTCGGTACTGCTCTGATCAGAAGTAGGGAGACCTGCTGCCTCCCCGCCGGTCCCCATGTCTCTAACCGCAGTCCTAGCCCTCATCAGCGAGTCCAGCTCCTCATAGAAGGGGCAGGTCCCAGGTGGGTGGCTGCTCTTGGCTTTTCGGTAGCTTCGAAGGAGGTTTTTGAATCTGTAACGACACTGCTCCAGGGTCCTCAGGAAGCCCTGTGCACACAGCCGCTCTGCAATGGCCCGGTACACCTGGCTGTTCTGGTGACAGGTGCGAAGCTTCTCAGAGAATGGGGACTCACTGAGAATGGTCAGGAAGGCCTTGGTCTCCTCGTAGCCCCAGTGCACACCTGCTGTCAGGAGTGAAGAGTTCAAAATTGAGAGACTTGATGAGATTTGCCTAGGTCATCAGGGATCAGGGTCACCTGCTCTGCTAAACACCTAGAACACAGGCACTGTGGAGATTACCCAGGTGCCTAGGGCACCAGCAAACAGTATACCCTTGTTTCTTGAAAGGCTATGCCAGGGCTTCCCACCCCCACCTCCTTCTAAGAGAGTCTATTAATACTTAAGTGTCTTGGGACTTCCCTGGCAGTCCAGTGGTTAAGACTCTACACTTCCAATGCAGGGGGTGCAGGTTCAATCCCTGGTCAGGGAACTAAGATCCCACATGCCGTGGGGCATGGCCAGAAGTAAAAAATAAGTAAATAATAAATATTTAAGAGTCTTGGCTAAAGGGGAGGACTTAAGGAGCTGTGTTATACCAGGTGACCAGCCCCCTGACTTCAGCTGACTGTATCAAGGAAAGGCCTATAACCAAGATACAGGAGACTCTCTGTATCTCCACATCCATTCAATACATGTCCTCTACTTGCTTTATAAATTTCCTTTTTAACAAACTGAGAATCCCTTCAGATAACGTTGTAAGAGAATCCAACTGAGGATGCCCCTTCCTCTTTTGTGGAAGAAGGAAAAGGAGGTGATCTATTTTCAGTGCCTCTGCAGGTAAAGGATGCAGCCAGGGAAGCGACATGGTGGAGGGAAACCCACCTAAGAGTGGAGGCGGGAGCCCTGAGCTCTGGTTCTTGTGTGTCTTTAGAGATGACACTTCATAGCCTGGCCTTCTGGGTTTCCACTTTTGCAGTGACTGGGTATTTCCTCAATATATGCTGTTCAAGTATACACTGTCATGATTTCCGCTATATCAATGAAATACTTCACTCAATATCTTTCTTTACCTATATTTACTACTTGTGAAATCACAGGCTGATGTGCTCATACACATAAAATTAAAAAGTTCACTCATGTTAACACTTATGATCATCCCCATACTACCATTAATACCCTCTGAGAAACACTGAATTAGCTCTTTAAGGTCCCGTAAGGTTTTAAGTGTTTGCTTCTTTTTTGCACAGTGAAGGAAATCATCGACAAAATGAAAAGACAACCTACTGAATGGGAGAAAATATCTGCCAACGATATGACCAATAAGGGATTACTATCCAACATATATGAACACCTCATACATCAACAAAAGGAAATAACTCAGGTTAAGAAATGAGTAGAAAACTACTGAGCCCGCATCTGCAACTACTAAAGCCCACACACCTAGAGCCTGTGCTCTGAGACAAGGGAAGCCATTGCAGCGAGAAGCCTGAGCAAAGCAACTAGAATAGACCCGTCTGCCACAACGAGAGAAAGCCCAGGCACAGCAAGGAAGACCCAGCGCAGCCAGAAATAAGAAGTAAGAAAAAAAGAGAAGAACTGAAGAGACATTTTTCTAAAGAAGAAATGCAGATGACCAACACATGAAAAGACACTCAGATACTGCTCATCATCAGGGAAATACAAATCAAAGCAATAAGAGACATCACCTCAAAACTGTCAGAATGGCTGGTATCAAAAGTCTACAAATAACAAATGTTGGTGAGGATGTGACAAAAGAGACTCCTTGTACCTTGTTAGTGGGAATGTAAACTGATGCAGCTACTGTGGAAAACAGTATGAAGGTGTCTCAAAGAACTAAAAATAAAGCTACCAAGTGACTCAGCAATCCCACTGCTGGGTATATTTACAAAAAAAACCAGAAACACTAATTTGCAAAGATCCATGCACCCCAATGTTCATAACAACACTATTTACAATTGTGAAGGCATGGAAATGACCTAAGTGTTCATCAACAGATGAACGGATAAAGAAGGTGTGGTGTGTGTGTATATATACCTATATATATTTATATATAATAGAATACTACTCAGCCATAAAAAAGAACAAAACTTTGCCATTTGCAGCAACATGGACGGACCTGGAGGACATTACGATAGGTGAAATAAGTCAGACAGAGAAAGATAAATATTGCATAATATCACTTACGTGTGGAATCTAAAAAATACAATAGACTAGTGAACGTAACAAAAGGGCAAACTCACAGGTATAGAGAACAAACTGGTAGTTACCCAGTGGTGAGTGGGAAGGGGGATATAGGGGTAAGAAGTAGGAGGCACAAACTGTTGGGTGTAAGACAGGCTCAAACTCTCAGGTGTTGTACAACATGGGTAATAGAGCCAATAATTTTTCAATAACTGTAAATGGAAAGTAACCTTGAAAAACTGTATCAAAATTAAAAAAAAAAAAGTTTTTAAGTGTTTGCTTCTCTAAGGAAACTCAGACAAGGAGAACTGACCACAGGAGAGAGAATCAGAGCTTGAGGTTGACCTTGCTCCAGCAGCATCGATCCAGACTGGCAGTCTGTGTCCTGAACTACAGCAGAGGTTTGGTTGGTAGGAGGTTTGGAATCTGAATCCAACTAAGCCCCAAAGTTCTTACCAATACGACTCTGGAGCAGAGCTGGGCCCCCTGGGATCCCAGGCCCCTGGATGGACTCGGTGGCCACGTCATCACCATTACAGTCGTCTGCCGTTTCCTCTGGCTCCCAGCCCCCTTCTTCCTGCTCATCCACCTCCATGTCACTGTCCCCTAGCCGGGGGAGAGCCACAGTCTCTCCTGGGCCGTCCGAGGCTCTGATGGCTGTCCGAGCCCTAACCAGGGCCTCCAGCTCCTCGTAGAAGGGGCAGGTCCCCGGCGGGTGGCTGCTCTTGGCTTTCCGGTAATTCCGTAGCAGGTTCTTGACCCTGTAGCGACACTGCTCCAGCGTCCGTAGGAAGCCCCGTGCCCTCAGCCGTTCTGCGATGGCTCGGTACACCTGGCGGTTCTGGTGACAAGTCCGGAGCTTTTCAGAAAAAGGCGACTCGCTCAAAATCGCCAGGAAAGTCTTGGTCTCCTCGTAGCTCCAGTGCACACCCGACACTTTCACATCCTCCACGGGCGCCGGGCACCGTTCTTCCCAGGTCTTGCAGTCCCTCCAGGCCAATGCCTGAGCTGGTTTAGTCTGCTCAGGATCCACGCTGTAATCTGCAGAGTTCTTTTTTCCAGAATTTACAAGTCTTGGACCCCAAAACTCTGGTCCCTGCTCTTGCTGGGCAATGATGGTTGGTTTTGAAACCGGAACTCCTATACAAAAGGAAGAAGATCCATGATTAAGTAGAAATGATCTGTCGAGCAAAGCATTTTGTCTAAAAAGTCGTTTACACATCATTTGACTCCAAGAAACTAATGAGAAATTTCCATGCTAATCCCTTAAAAGGACTGAAAGGAAAGGTTACCTCACTAGAGGTAACCGCCCCAGAAATATACTGACTTGCCTGCTTTGTTTATTTGCTTTTTGGTTGGTGTGATAAAATACATCACACAAAAGAGGGGCTGTTACTGGTCCACAGATGGGCACATACTCTAAATTAAGACCAATCAGAAAAAACTTCATGGCTGGAAGGAAGGCTGTGTGTGCACATGTGTGTCTGATTTGAGTTTCTCTTAGCTAGAAACTTGAGGTCTCAAATGCCACTGGCACCTACCTTTTGCACCTACACAAAATAGCTTTAACACAAAACTAAGACAAAGGCTGGCGAGGGCGAGAGAAAGAAAAAACCCAGGTCTGCTGGGTGGTACTGCCAAGCCAATCTGTACTGCGGTTGGAGCACGCCCTCCTCTGGACATCCAATACTGTGGATGTCAAAACAGTTAGCCAGATTTAAAGGACAAGTGTCCCAAGAGCTCCTGACCCCAACAAATAGGAAGCCTTTAATTAAAATAAATAGTTGAAGAAAACCAGATGAAAGAGTTTAGAGCTAAAAGAGGCTTAAGGATTATCTAGTTCAGCATTTCCCAAAGGTTGTTCTTTGAAGACTATTTTCCCCAGAAATCACTGTAAAAAAAAAGGGGGGGGCACGCTTTTCATCATGTGTAAAAAGGACACACTGCCCAGCAAGTAGCCAACAGCTCCTAGTGTCTCACTTTACTGCCCAGAGTCAGACTTGGCACCAACTCTCTACCTGATTCTGCTCTTGTGTCTCACTCCCCTCTCACTGATCTTATACTCCACCAGGAAATGTTCATTATGGCTTGACTTCCCGTGAAGATGTGCCTACAGAGAAAGCGTCTGTGCTGGTCATACGGGCTGCAAGGATTTTGAGCCCTGTGATATTTCTTTGGCATTGTGATTTAAATGCATCAATCTCCTGGGCTTAGTTCACTTGACTCTGCTATGAGAGATGGACCCTGTTTGATGCTGAAAAGACTGGGTTTCTTTTTTTTTATCCTAAAAAAATAAAAAACATGAATCCGCCACGGGTGTACATGTGATCCCCATCCTGAACCTTCCTCCCACCTCCCTCCCCATCCTATCCCTCTGGGTCATCCCAGTCGGGTTTCTTCTGGACCGGCAGGCTGGGCGCAGCCCCAAGACGGGGGTGAGTACTGAGGATATGAGGATAATGAGCCCTGAGCAGGCAGGCTCTTGGCAGCCAGCCTGCCAGCCCAGAAATCCACTCCCCACACCCCTGCCCTGCGGCCACCATGCTGGCCACAGAGAGCATGTCTTCTCGCCGGGTCTGAAATTCCAGCGACTTCTCAGAGCTAAGAGTCTTAGGGAGTGAGGAAACGCACCATGGGAACTGAGTGTACCCAAACCCAACCATATCTTATCCAGAGAGCACAATTTCCTTACCCAGGGACAAGCCGTTCCCACAGTTGTCTCCTGGGGGGTCCGTGCAGAATTCCTTCTCGGCGTGTCTGTCGGGACCCAGGGCTTCCTGTGGAACATACAACAGAGGACCTCAAATGTCACTGACCTTTGAAAACAGCCTGGGAATCCCGCCAGGCCCCAGGAAGGATAATGGACACAGCAATAGCCTGTGTGAGGCCAGTCAGCAGCCTCAGCTCGCCCCAGGAGAGGCCCAGTACACAGGGCAGGAAGGGTGGAGAACTAGCACCCTGCACCCGACGGGGGCCACAAAGAAAGGAGAGGAGCTGGGGTCAGGGCACAGGAGAAGTCACGATGGGAAAGGAGGAGCAAACGGTAGCTTACCTGAGACTCCGCGGTCACCTCCCAATCTCCGACGCTCCCCGTCTTTGGGAGAGCAGGGACTCGGGGAGTGAGGACAGCTGAGAAGGAAAAAGCATCTCTGAAACCCAAGTTCTGGTTCCCAAAAAAATCACCTCGCTCTCAGGTCCGGCTTTCCTAAAGCCCTGCTTGGATCACACTGAGACTGCCACTGTAGCTAATGTGGATTCCTGCCTTCACTTTCCTTTGAGAGTTTCTGGCTGCTAAGCTGCCCCAGGAGAGATGTCAGCCCTGAACTCCTACACTCACCAACCAGCCCCAGGCCCAGCTGGAACCTGCTACAGGACTCAGTGACAGTGAGGCCTGCTAACACCAGTGGGAGTTCCATCTTCTTACTTCGCAGGGTATCCATCGGACACGATTCTATCCCTTGCATTGAATTCTGCACATCCCTCCTGGGGGATTCTACCTTACCCCCACCCCTAAGCCCTCTTCCCAGATGTTCCCTGACTCTTGGTACTCACCACTCTCTTTCAAGGGCTGTGGCACCATCTTGGTGTCTAGATTCTTGGGAAGGTCAGGACACGAGTTCTTCACCCACTGCTTCTGGGACTGTTCCTCAGGCCAGTGATCTGCTGGCTGCAGCTGGCAGCCCTGAGATTCCTTCGTTGTCTTTAAGGACCTCGTATCCTCTGCACACAGTTCCAGTTCCTACACACAGATGGCCAAAATTCCCAAGCATAAGTTCAATAACTGGTAGGGTAGGGCATGTTCTTTACAGTTACAACTGTGGTTCAGATGTTAACAGGCTCTTAAAAAACAAAAAAAACAAACCAAAGATGGCTTAAAGTATGACAAAGTCATCAGACTGACTTCAGTAACAATCCAGCATTTATACCACCAAAGCGGGACTGTCTGCTCAACTTTTTCCATAGGTACTTTCAACACTCGCATGGTTCAAAAACAGAAAACATACAGAGATGTAATTAGTGAAAATACCCCAAACTCCACCTGTCTCCATGCCATCTGTCCAGTATCTTCCCCAACTCCTCACCATACGTAACCACTGTTCTTCTGCAGCCTTTCAGAGTTTCTTTATATACAAGCAACCATATAAATATATATTATTTTTCCCCATTTTGACATAAAAGGTAGCAACTATTATACAATGCCTTGAACCTTATTTTTTTATCCAAGATAATATTCACCTTTATCAAACTTTATTAATGAGTTTGCCAAAAACTCACTCCAAAAACCTTTTGGCCAATCTGAAAACTCAAATCCACTCTCACAGAGAGGAATTTTATCTCTGAGAAAATATATTAGGATGGGTTGTGATCATCAAAAGCTATTCCCAAGGAGGAGACCCACCAATGTTCTGTGACATTCATAGAGAGAAAACACCTGCTTGTCAATGTTTTAAGAAAACAGTAACTTTGTGTTCAAGATAAAAATAACTTTGTTATAGTTACAATCTTATAATCCACAGAAGTGCTAGGGACTAGAAAGTGAAAAGTGTGAAGTCGCTTAGTCCTGTTCGACTCTTTGCGACCCCATAGACTGCAGGGATCTAGACCCAACAATAATTTTAGAAAGAAGCAGATTCAAGTGCCTATGAGGAGGCAAAAAATCAGGAGGATATTGACTGGGGCAAGGGTGAATTAAGAATTCATCAAATATGGTTCATAGATGCAATGGAATACTACTCGGTCATAAAAAAAGAACAAAATAATGCCATCTGCAGCAACATGGATGCATCTAAGTATTATCACACTAAGTGAAGTTAAGTCAGAAAGGGAAAAACATATACTGCACAATATCACTTATATGTGGAATCCAAAATATGACACAAATGAACCTATCTGTAAAACAGAAAGATTCACAGAAACAAAATTGAAGCAGCAAGGTTACATTGAGATGAAGGTTTTGGTTGGCTGGCTCAGGCCATAGTGGCCTGAAGGACCTGTTCTACAAGTACCAGCTTCAAAGCGGGATTCAAAATTTGTTGTCATAAAGGAAATGGCAACCCACTCCAGTGTTCTTGCCTGGAGAACCCCAGGGACAGGGGAGCCTGGTGGGCTGCCGTCTATGGGGTCGCACAGAGTCGGACACGACTGAAGCGACTTAGCAGCAGCAGCAAAATTATAAATTATTTTCATGGGCTTTCAGGGTCTCTTGAAAATTATTGAAACTGTGAATGTTAAATCCACAATACTTTCACGACCCTTATCTCAGCTCTACCCTTTCTATGAATCTGGACAGGTTACTTACCTGAGTCTGTTGAACTATCTGAAAATGGCCATGTCAGCAGTACCTACCTTACGGGGTACCTTACTGGGCAGCTGGGTTGATTAGATAAGGAATACGCACAGAAAGCTTAGAACAGTGTCTGAGGCACAGTGAGTGCTCAATAAATGTCAGTTAATATCATTTGAGCCTCATGACTCAGAGGTATTTCAATTCCCGTGGTTTGCAGGTACAGCATATGCCATATAGTAGAAAGAACAATGAACTTGGAACCCAGGATCTGGGTTCAGGCTCTGGTTCATACTGACTGAGCCTCGTGAGCCACCTGTCTTCGGGGGCCTTGGTTTAATCCGTAAGATGAGGACAATGATGCTATTTCTGTCAACCTACATTCCTGCTGTAAACTAAAGAGATCACATACTTAAAAAAGATTCTAAGTATAAAACACAATACAAATTAATGTACTGTGACTATCTACTGGGAGGCAGCTTAGAGCAATGGTTACAGATGCTGAGCATAGACGCAGACTGCCTGAATTCAAATCCTGCCTCTCTAGAGGCCAGTGACCTTGATCCAATGACCTTTCTTCATTTTCCTCATGGGTAAAACTAGGATAAACAGTACTGGCATCATTTAACTGCTGATGGACGAAATGAGTGGATACATGGAAAGCACTTAGAACAGTGCCCAGGGTATTGCAGTGTTCAGCACACATCGGATGACTGATGACATCACTACTGTGGTTTTGGCCATCATCCCCCTGGTAGCAGCCCCACTGCCTCCCGGCCTGCCCCTTGGAGAGCAGGCTCTTTGCCTTACCCGCTGCCCCGCGGCCCGCGCCTCTCGGTGCCAATCCTCCACGAGGGCCACCGCCTCCTCACCGCTCTCAGGGTGGCGGGCCTGGACCCAGGCCTGGGCCTCCTGGGGCAAGATGGTCAAGAACTGCTCCAGCACCAGAAGCTCCAGGATCTGCTCTTTGAGGCGGATCTCCGGCCTCAGCCAGTGACAGCAGAGTGCCCAGAGCTGGCTGAAGGCCTCGTGGGGCCCTGCTGCCTCCCTGTACTGGAACTGCCTGAAGCGCTGGCGGGAAGCCTCGGGGCCAGGGACGCGATCACGGTCCTTCTTGGGCTGGGAGACTGGGGTCCAGGAGTCCTCTTCCAGCTTCACAATCACAAGTTCTTCAGGCTCTTGTTGCGGGGAGGCCCGGGCTTCTAGGGCTACGGCCATTTTCTCTCCTGGACGTCTCCCTTCAGCTGGGCTCTCCATGTCCAACGTCTTCCTGCATCTGTAGTGTGTCCTCAAGGGGCTCTCGGGAGAGGAAAGGCCCCCCCTGCTCTGAAGGCAGAAAGACAGGGGACAGTATGAACAAGAGGATTAGGAGCCTCACCTTCCCTACTCCCCGCCCCCCACCCCCCCACAAAACCTTCCACTGCTTTGCATGGGGCAGGGCTACTAAGAGATGCCCTCTCCCATAAGCAGGAAGTTAGCCCACAGTCTGCCCCCGAAACCAGCAGCCAGCAACCTCAGGGGAAGACCACACAGTCCAAAATCCTCCGGGACACCCTAAATGTCTTAGCTGGGCGTCCCGGCTGCCGTGCTTGGTCCCCGCCCAGCCTTCCTCCCGCCACACGTGTCCCAACTCCAGCCTCGCCTCCAGCTAGGTTCCAAATGTCACCCCCCTCCATAAGGTCTTTCTTCCTGGGCCATAAGCTTTCCTCTCTGGGTGCTCTCTTTGCAAAATCCCTCACTCTACACTGCCCCTTGGTCATCCCACACATTTGCCATTTTTCACCACTTCTAAACTGATAACTCCCAAAACTCCCTCCATCCAGGACCTGTCTCCAGACCCCAAAGTCCAACCACCTACAAGGCATTTCCATCTGACTCTCATAAGCACCTCCAACTCAAATTTAGTCAAAAACTAAATTCATCATTTTCCCCTGCAAACCTGTTTCCCTTCTGGAATTCTCTATCAAGCAAAGGCACCACCTTTCAATAAGGTACCCATGCCAGAAATGTGGTTATCATCTTTTTCCAAGATCCCCCACATCCCTTCATTACCAAGCTGGGTCTACTTGGAGTTCTCAGCACTTCCACACAGACAGTGAGTGGCTAGAAGAGGACTCATGACCACCCGGCAGCCTCCTGCTTGTCCCTCAGCTACCAGCTCAAAGTCCCCTCATCTGTTAAGAGTTTCTTGACACATTCTTGTCATGCCCAGCCCCCTTCCCTGCTCTCCAAAAGTCAACTCCCCTCATCCTGTGTTCCCAAAGCACTTGGCAAGTACTTCTAACACAGGTGTTACCTGACACTATCGTAGTGACCTGTTCTTACGTCTGACAGTCCATCCGACTGTATTGCTGGGGCCACTACTGCACCTTACCCATTTCTGTATCCACAGTGCCCAACCTACGTCTGATAAATAGCAGGACCACTGGAAGCTTTGCCTTTTATTAAAATGGTAAACATCAAAAATCTACTGGGCTATGGAAGGTACATAATTTATATTGAGCTAAAGAATTAACCTTTCATGAAATTTCTCTTCTTTCAAGCTTTTTTAATATGGGCCATTTTTATAGTCTTTTATTGAATTTGTTACTATATTGTTTCTGTTTTATGTTTTTGGTTTTTTGGTGTTTTCCTTTTGGCTGTGAGGCATGTGGGATCTCAGCTCCCTGACCAGGGATTGAACTCGCAATCCCTGCGTTGGAATATGAAGTCCCAACCACTGGATCAACAGGGAAGTCACTAAATTTCTTTTTTAACCACAGCCTTAAACATGCACTAGTCCAAACACATTTGCATCACTGTCTCACATGAAGACTAATTCACTAAGTCATATGCACAGTCCCACTACGAACCCTGCACTATATTGAGATCTGGAGCCCCAACTGTGACTATGACAGTCTCCACCTTCATCACAGTTACTATCTACTGAGAGAGAGAGTTGACAAGCAAGCAAAGCATACGCTCCTGCACAGAGCAAACATTAACAAAAACAGGCATTTAGCAGTCCCACCAGACCCAAAGAGTCTGATAATACGTATTTTTCTTCTGGGAAGATTTGAAAGTTGCAAAGGTTAGTTTTGAACAAAATCTGAAAGATTTTTCTGCTACTCTCTTAGATACGAAGAGCAGTCTAACCACAGAGGGAGGTCAGCACAGTTAGCAAAGCAGCCTTCCCACAGAGTGGAGAGGAAAAACGGACATGGGCCCTCCTCAGTCCTGAGACTACCAGAAATATCGGGGGCTCACGAGGGTCAGCGACCTCAAAGGGCATCCATTTTATGAGTGCCCAAGGGGTGCCAGGCTTGGTGCAAAGTGTTCTACATTCATGATCTCACTGAATCTTCCAGGCAAGCAGCTGAAGGGCCATTAATGTTGAGTTGCCTTATATGATCTGTAAGTTCCACACTTTACTTACAAACACCAGAAAGAGAATGAAAGGACGTAATTTAAAGCACGCAACCAGTTCCATTCACTATGTGTCTATTCCCGAGCACGTGGTGATGATACTCATGACACTGCTGGTCCCCAGGGTGGCTGAGCCGCCCCAAGCCTCCCTCTCCATTGAGTGAGCAGAGTGTCTTTCATACAGTGTGGTCCCTAAACACAAGCTAACTCTTTCATCTAACGTTCAACCAAGAAAACCTGGCTGTGATATTAGCTTACTGAGAGACAGCATGTTGGCTACGAATTGGCTCCCTGACAAAGGATTTTCAAGCTGACTGTGATTTTTGGCTAAATATGATTTTCACCTTCTGTGCTGACTTTACTATATAATTATCCTTGTAACGTATAATTTCACAACATCCCCAATTTACATATAAGGAACTGAGCTTCTGTGAAGATCCATGTGAGGCTCCACAACCACCAAGTGGCAGAGTTGAGATCTAAGCCCAGGTTCATTTTCTCCAGTCACTTCTCCTAACCATTCCACAGCTTAGCCAGTCATCCAAACCCCTGAGAAGACGGTATGGAGAGTGGAGAGAACATGAAGACAGGAGTGAGCAGATCGGGGGTACCAGCTCCACTCCTGCCTTTTACCAACTGCATGACTTTGGGCAGGTCACATGGCCTTGGCAGCCATCTAGCCAAACTGCAGTAGCCAGACTCATCAGGTGCCCCAGGCTCCCCAACTAGTAAGAGGGTGCACAGCAAAGGACAGGAAGACTAGAATCAGCAGCTGCAAATGTAAATGGCATGGGGTCAGGCAATGTAAATGAGTACACGGATGGAGTAGGGACTGCAGCCAACTTCAGAGCACCAGAACACAACTGGCCCAGTGTTCACAGAGGAGCCAGAACTCTGGATTCCTAAATGTTGGCAACCAACTCAGAACTGTTTCAAACACTATGAGGATTAACTAGAGCGTAATGGCAGGCTTCATTCAGCATGGTCTGTTACCCTGCCACCTTTCAGCTAAATGATCTCAAAGGTCTCTTCTTAGACTTAGAAAGGGTACAGAGTCCCTCAGCAATGAAGGAGGTGTCATCAGAGCCAGGCTCCCTTTATAAACCCAGGGAAGCAGGGAGGCATCCCAGCTCCCTGAGTGTGCACGCAGACATGGGGAATGGCGTCGTCCCAGTGAATGGCAGGCTGCAAGAGAAGATGTGCCCCAGTTTCCTGGGAAAGGCCAAGACTAGTCTGTGACCTCCAAAGGGAAAGAAACTGGGAGTTCCCAAAGTCTATCAAGCTCACTTGGCTGATTGTCCAGGCTACTGCTTAGAGCAGCCCGAGCTTACACGTAAGGACTTAAACCAGGGACAGCAAACAGGTTTCATTTAAAGCACCAACTACAGTCAACTGTGCTAAGGACTCTGCACCCCATGTGAATATGTACTGTGACCAGTGAGTTGTGATGGCCAGACACAGGAGGCAGAGAAGGAGCACGCATTCTGTGCATTTGCCACCTCTGGTTTAAAGTCCCACAGGCACTGACTCAGCTGCCAGCAAAGACAACCCTGACAGAAGACTAAAGTGCACAGAGAAATCCACTAGAAGTAGCAGTCTTCAAGCCTGGTACAGCAATGCTCACCCTGGACAGTCTTTATTTATACACGCATCAAGCATTTACTGATTTACTTGATTACTTGATTTACATTAAGTACTTACTACTGTGGGCTGGGCAGTGGGGAAATGGAGGTGATGCAGAAACTGTTCCTGTCCTGAAGATACTCACAGCATAGTGGAAGCCACAACAGAAAACTCACAGATAATTATGATCAAATGTGGTAAATGCAATAAAAGAGGTCTGTGGGAGCTGGGGTGAGGGGGTGACTTAAATGAAGAAAGTAACATTTGATTTGGTTCTAGAAAAAAAAAAAAAAGACTGAGTCTCTGAGCAGAGATTGGGGGGAATGTGTATTCTGAGCAGAGAGAACAGCATGTATAATGGTGGAAAACCAAACAGCCTCCCCAGGATATGGTGATAACCTTGCCAGCACGAAGACTAGGATGGAAAAGGAGTTCATGAAGGGTCTTGAATGTCAGGCTATTATCTGGACTTAATTCCATAGATGATGGGAGTTAATGAAGGTTTTTAAGTAGAAAGCCTAATCTGATTTGTGGGTTCAACAGATCACAGCAGCTACAACATGTCTGTCCAACCTGTGAAGGTGAAAAAGTGTAGGTTTCAACAAAATCCCTGACAAGGAAATACTCAAGATACATTAAGGAAATTAAAAGATCTGAAAATCCCTGGATGTGGAAGAATGCAAGGGGAATCAGAGGGCACCTGGGTAAAGAGGATGTTGGCACGTTCACTTCCATCAGGCAGAAGGAAAGAGGTGCAGGTTGAGCCCAGAGCACAAGAGCCATCCCCACCCTCTGGGTTCCAGAGATCATGACCATCAGAGAAAGTGTATGGAGGTATCAAATGTTTGTTTTTGATGAGCAGGTAGAGGCTCGAACACTATCTTTAAGGTCAGGCTTCAAGCTCAGGCCCTTTTCCCTTACTTCTTGCCAGGGCCCCAGAACCCTCTCTTCTTCCCTATGAGGTCTCTAGACCCTTCCACCTTCAGAACCTCTCCCGACTCCTCACCTACAGAGCTTTCTAAGAATCTCCTCACTGCCAGGGCCTTCTACCTCCCTCCTTATCCCCGACCCCTCTATGACCCTTTCCATCTCCGGACGCTTCATCCTCTGACCGGCCCTCATCCCCCACCCCCCATAAAAGCCTCTTTCTCCCGTCTCACCTTTCCCCGACCCCCTGTGATAACCACCACGTCCTAAGTCTCCTCCAGCCCAGAGCCTTGAGTCTCAGCTGCCCCCGCCCAGCCACCCGGACTCACCCACCAAGACACCCACTTCACAACAGGGCGGAAGTGCTCCAGGACTCGCGCAGGGAATGCTGGGACGCGGAGTCCGAACAGCGCCACCCCGTGAATGGCGCTTCTGTGACTACAACTCCCAGAAGGAACCGCGCGAGCGCCAGAGTGTGGCCCCGCCCCCTCCTCGCTTGCGGTCTTGCAGGTGTAGTCAGCCAATAGATGCACCATCTCCTCCGGCACCGGAACAAATCGGAAGAGATTATTACGCATGGGGGCGGGGTCTGTTGTGATCCCGGTCCTTTCCACAGGCTCTGGAATAACGGCACCGCCCAGGGGGCGGGCATTCAAGCCGAAGGAGCGGAGTCTATTGAAGCTCAGAGCAAGAGCGGGTGGCTGGGGGTATATTAAAGCAGAAACAATAAGAAATAAGGAGAGAGGGTGACTAGAGGTGACCCACCTGGAGGGCGGGAGAGAGTTGGACAATGGTAGGTTCAATTTCCAGTTCACAGTTAAGCTGCGTGTCTTTGGCTCAATTGTGAATCTCGCTGTCTTCACCTGTGAAGTGAAGATAATAAAAGCATCTGTGTCGCTGAGTTTTTGTGAGACTTACTGGGATAATACACGTAAAACGATTAACTCAGAACAGGGGTCTTAATAATACACAGGGAATATTAGCTATTATCATGTAAATAGTGGGGAGCTTGGCACTTCGTGCGTGCTGGAAGAGAGTTAATTGTTATCAGAGTAATAATCACCAGAATAATTTTAATATAAATGCAGTTGCTTTGCTCCCTTATGAATACTTTGGAGTAAGAGCAATCTAACATGGGTTTGAGAATGTGGGTTTTGTAGTCAGACATGGATCCAAATCCCAGCCCAGTGACTTCACAGCTATGTGGCCTTGAACGAATGACTGCGTCTCTTTTGGCTTCAGGTTTTTAGTAGGTAAAATGCAGGCGATAGAACCTACATTGCAGGGTATTGTGAAGATAGATGAAATAATGCAGGGAAAGCAAGGTCTCTGAAGTCAAACTGCTTGTGTCTGACATTTCTTACTTTCATATGCAGGATGTAGTTGGTTTCACTAGTTGTGAAACCTGGGGCAAATTACTTAACCTCTTTATGCCTCAGTTTTCTTACCTATAAAATTGGAATTACAATAGTGTCATCTACCTGCTAGGAATAAATGGGGAAAATATGTAAAGAGCTTGTCACCTCTGGTAAAGGAGTTTAATAATAACTGCATGCGTGCTAAGTGACTTCAGTCGTACATGACTCTTTGCAACCCCATGGACTGTAGCCTGCCAGGCTCCTCTGTCCATGGAATTCTCCAGGCAAGAATACTGGAGTGGGTTGCCATGCTGTCCTCCAGGGGATCTTCCTGACCCAGGGACTGAACCCGCATCTCTTACATCTCCTGCATTGGCAGGCGAGTTCTTTACCATTAGCGCTGAGGTAGGAGATAGACAGTCTCCAGGTTGGACATTTACCATTAGCCAGCCTCCTCTGGATTTCCAGAGGTAAGAGATAGGCGGGCTCCAGTTGAGAAATTTACAAGCATCCCCCCATTTGCTCTCGGAAATGGAAGTAACAGCAGAAACAGGGTGAAGAGCCAGTCTTCATCACTTGTTAACACCTCAAGGGAATAATCATGGCAAGGAGGAAGAGAGGCAAAGACCCTTCCGAGTAAAAGATAAGGGAGACACTACACAAGTGCAGAAAGGATCCTTGGAGTCAAAAGTCAGAGGACTTTTCCAGGACTCATTCCAGGCCACAGTGAGCCTTGCTCCTGCCAGAAGCCTTCACTTTGAGATCCATCTTGGCTGATGGGTACATCAGCTGTAGAGAAAGAAACCAGATAACTGGCCTGAAGGAGGACAAGACCCGGAAGAACTGCCTTATATAAATGACTTACCCGCCTCTTTAAGGCGCTCCTCACTAGGGGGAACACCCACACCCTTACTCCCTGGGTGTGCATCTCTGCCTTGCTTCTATCTCAACTAAACAAATTGTTTCTCTATGTGCTCTCCCACTTGTTCTGCTATGTCTCTGATACTAAACTTTGTACCTGTGTTTACAGTTTCTGCCTCTGTGATAAATGCATTTTTCTCTGAGGGCAAAGATCCAGGCAAGATTAGCTTCTAGCCTCTAGCCCTTGCTAGGCTAGGATTCCTAGTTTTCATCCAGGCTGCTGCTGCTAAGTCGCTTCAGTCATGTCTGACTCTGTGCGACCCCATAGACGGCAGCCCACCAGGCTCCCCGGTCCCTGGGATTCTCCAGGCAAGAACACTGGAGTGGGTTGCCATTTCCTTCTCCAATGTATGAAAGTGAAAAGTGAAAGTGACATCCAGGCCACTCAGGTTCAATTCCTGGGCAGGGAATTAAGATCTCGCTTCATGCCTCTGTTCTCTGCTGCCTCACCGAGATCAGTGCCACCTGGGAAGCCCTGATAATAATTAGCTATTATTATTTTTACTGATAGGTATGAGACTTAGGGGAAATCGAAAGTACCTGGCATATGGCGCGTGCTCAACACATGTTAGCTGTTTTTAAGATTATGGAAAAAATCTATATTTTAAGGACCCAGTTCAAAGCTCTTCTCCTCTGTGAAATACGTTCTAGCTCATTTATAGTAATAATTCATGTGATTTTACTCAGTGAATCCAACAGCAACCTACAAGCACTCCTTGTTGACACCTCACCACAACCCTGAGAGGTGGGTTTTATTCCAATTTAAAAGGAGGAAATGAGGGCTTAGACAGATGATGTGATCTGCTCAAGATCACATAGCTAATATGAGCTGGGGTTTGAACTTCAGGGCGTTTGACTCCAGAGGTTTCTTCTCGGCCCCACACTGCATAAGAAAAATTGAATGAGGAGAGAGACAGTGAAGCCGTGTGAGGGGCTAGGAGAGCTGAAGACATTTGACACTCAGAGTGTGAGGCTCTGAAGCTGGAAAGGTGGCTTTGCAAGGGTCAGGTAAGGACATCCTCCTCAGGATCACCTCCCTGAAGAGGAGGAATGGAGAGGAGGCTGCAAAGAGAGAACGACACCATTAGGACACAAGAGGGCGCCCTTCACCCTAAATCCAGCCTGGAATTGTTCCTTGATTATCCCTTAGCCTTTGTCTAATTAATGCCTGGCATTTTACAGGAGAGGAAAGCTAAGGCCCCAAGAGGACAAGTGCCCTGCCCAGTGTTGTATGGAAATAAACAACAGAGCCTGAACTAGATCCCAGTTCTCTGCTCCAACATCCACCAACATTTTTTTCTGTCCACAATTATCTATCAAGACCCTTTGTGTATGGGGCAATAACAAGGCTCTAAAGATGCAGAGATGAATTAGACCTAGTCTCTATCCTCAGAGCCTGATCTCTAACTTGCCCAATCAAGTGTTCTGTTAGGAAATTAGCAATGTTTCCTATTAGCAAAACATTTGTGAGCACACGCTCCCAACATATGTGTATTTATCTACTTATAAGTGATACACATGTTATCAGTATATAATTAAATGAAAAGCTTTTTATTGAACATTTAGAATGCATTATTAGATCCTGATCTCAGTGGTGCTTTATACATATTAAGTCACTTAGCCTCTCAAAACCCTTCGAGGGAGGGTCTAATACTATACAATATTACTAAAGCTTTATGGCTAAAATTCAGGCAGTCTAGCTTCAGAATAAAGTGAAATTTAAAAAAGATAGATCCTACATATAGTACATAGAACTCTGCTCAATGTTATGTAGCAGTTTGGATAGGAGGGGAGTTTGGGGGAGAATGAATGGATGGATGTGTATGTATGACTGAATCCCTTTGCTATCCACCTGAAACTATCACCACATTGTTAATCGACTATCTTTTTATAAAATAAAAAGGTTTTATTTTTAAAAAGTCACATTAAGCTTGCTTCCTCCTGCTGCTCTCTGCTGTCTGACACAATAAGTCTTAAGACTTCTTCTGAAGTCTTCAACCTAGAAAAAGTTGAGTTCAGTCACTCAGTTGTGTCCAGTTCTTTGTGACCCCATGGACTTCAGCACACCAGGAACTTAGAAGAAGGTCCTCACCAAATCCAACCATGCTGGCACCCTGATCTTGGTTGGACTTCCAGCCTCCAGAACTGTGAGAAATAAATTTCTGTTTATAGCCAAAAAAATAAAACAGAAAGTTTTTTAATGATACTTATGATTATTTCTTCCCCTGTTGCAAAATGGTGATAATATTTTCTTCTTTCTCAAATTCAGGTATGTGAGAATATAAAGACAGGTTTATAATAGACATTAAATATCCAATAACAAGGGGATGAATAAATAAAATATAGAACATTTATATGATGAAGGACTGTGGAGTAATTAATTAGGCTTGACCTAAGTCTATAATGTCTTGACACGTATAGATCAAAAAGAAATAGAAGTTTTAACACTTTCTTCCAAAGCTCCAGTGGCTCATCTTGTGCACCCTCCTTTGAAGACCACTGCTCAAGAGGTTCCCAGACCAGTGAGGGCAGTGTGATCAGTGCTTGGAGAAAAGGAAATGCAGGAAATTGTGGGAACCCAGAGGCAGCAGCTTATCCACATTGGGAGATCAAGATGACTTCCAGTTATGGCTGAACTAAATCTTAAAGGATACTTATAGATTACTCTGGGGCTTCCCTGATGGTTCAGACAGTAAAGAATCTGCCTGCAATTATGGAGACCCGGGGTTCAATCCCAGGGTCGGGAAAATCCCCTGGAGAAGGGAATGACTATCCACTCCAGTATTCTTGCTTGGAGACTTCCTTGGACAGAGGAGCCTGGGGGGCTGCGGTCCACGGGGTTGCAAGAGGCTGACTGGACTGAGCAACTAACACGTTTACTTTCCTCCCCAGAGGAAAGAAATTGGAGGAAAGAGTGTTCTTGAATGAAGGAACAGCATAACTACAAGCTGTTTAGCACGGCTGGAGCCCAGAGTGTCAAGGGGGCGGGTCCCCCTCCCAGTGTTGCTGTGAGGCTCAAAGATGATAGAAGTGACTGCGCCTTCATGTTCGTGTGGAGGGAACAGGCCATCAGTCTGCTGCCTCTTGGGCAGCATCCTAGCCTTTTGGTTCTCAGCTGCCAATTCCTCTATAACCCAGATGGCAAAGGGGACCCATTTGCCCCTTGAAGATCAAGTTGAACTTGGCCTGGACCCCACTCCACAGCTTATGAGTGCTCAGAGCCCTCCTTCCTTCCATGACCGTAGCCCCTTTGCTCTCTGCCTCATGCGGGTTTCCATCAAAAAGAAAACATCCAGTTAAGCCAAGAATTACATGGCTTTAATAGATTTACTGAGGATTTGGAGATGTCGAGATCATATCACATACAGCACCTGCCATCTCCCAAATCTCCTGATGGCGCCTTCTCAAAGCTTGTGTCCTCTAACCCATGGGTAGATCCTCCCTGCACACACAGCACCCTGGCCTCTCACCAGAAGTCAAGGGCAGTGTCAAGCACCCACACATATCCACGACCTCCCTGCGAGGCTGACTTGCTTTTCCTCTTCCCATCCTCCAACACACATGCTCCCACTCTAGCCCAGCCCGGGCTCCCCATGCTGCTCCCCAGCCAAGCCCAGAGCTCATCCTTTCTTTCGTCTGCCTTGGGCCACCACCCAGCAGTCTCCTCCGTGGAGCAGCCTGGCCAGCCTATGGCCGCAGGGGAGCTGGTGGCAGAAGACAGACGGGCTCCAGGAAGACCAGCAATAGCCCCGGGGGTTGGGGGCTGCCAGCAGGAGGGAGGCGGCCGGGAGGAGCTCCAGGCAGAAGTGTGGGTATGCAGGGCCTGGCAACTCATAGAATGTGACCTGGCTCCCTGCCCTGCTCTCTGCCAACTTGTCAGCCACATCCTTGTCTGGCTCAAAATCCTCCACCAGGGAGGCTCAGCCCCTAGCCCATCAGAGGGCAGCCCTCCAGGGTAAGCAGCAGGTCCCAATCACCCAGCTCTGGTCTTGCCTGCTGTGGGACACAAACACATCACAAAGGAGCCTCTTGCCCTCACCCCTCCAACTTCTCAGACCCTGAAGCCAGCCCCTAGGCCTAGAGATGGAGTTCCTGGTTTCCTGTAAAGGGCAAAGAGAGGAGCAGAAGCAGCAGACAGACCTGCCCAAAAAGGAGTTCCAAGTCCAAAGTCTTGGGGCAGTAACTCCAGAGAAAGGGGAAAACAGGATTCTTGGAGTAGTCCCCAGCTTCTCACTGGTGTGATACTATATGCAAGTGTGTTTGGGCAGACCACTTAAGCCAGGGCCCCAGGCATTGGCACACCAACAAGCCAAGGACACACTGAGAATACACATGTACTGGGCCACCTGGGGACTTTGCTCTTGGAGGCTGTCACCTGGCTCGAGGCCTGTCTCCCAGTCTAGCATTAAGACCTGGAGACTGCCCAAGCCCTGGACAGTGTCTCCAACCCCACTTTGACCAGAAGCAGCACCTTGAGCCTCACCCATCAGCTCCTCAAGCCACACTGGGTGGGGCCTGCAGCTTCTGCTCCTGTAGGCTAGCCAGTCCTGAGATGCAGCAGGCCTGGGGCTATGTCTATCCTCCCTTAACCTGTGGGAGCTGCCAGAGAAAATGACTGGGGGTGTCCTGGGACCAGAGGGCCTGAAGCTATCCCCAAGCAGGGAGAGTTGACAAAGGGCAAGGAAGACCTTGGTGACCATCCAGGCCCCTAGCTGCAGTCCCCAGCCTGTTATAATCAAGATCTGCCAAGACTGGAAAGATATTAGAAGCCAGCTTCCCAGGCTTTCTGCCTGAGACCACGTGAAACTCCAAGCTAGTCAAGCTCATGGGCAGGGAAAACAGAACCCCAGAAGGACCAGAGAGGGGCTGCAGGCTCAAGGTGTGCAGATGTGCTGGATGCTGGACCCTAGAAGCCCCAGTTGGGCTCAGCAACATTCAGATATTCAGCAGGTTTAGGGTAGTCAGTGTAGGCAGCAGAGCCAACGAGCCCTCACCAGAAAGTGTTAGTAGCTCAGTCATGTCCGACTCTTTATAACCCCATGGACTGTAGCTCACCAGGCTCCTCTGTCCACGGGATTCTCCAGGCAAGAACACTGGAGTGGATTGCCATGCCACTCCCTTCTCCAGGAGATCTTCCTGACAAGGGATCGAACCCAGGTCTCCTGGGTTGCAGACAGATTATTTACCACTGAGCCACCAGGGAAGACCTACCCAGGGCTACCAGTAAATTCTTGGCCAAGTTCATCCTCCTTAAGCCTTGGAATGCCTGGCCCTCCAGATAAATTAGCTGGTTTCCCTTAAGCCTTGGAATGCCTGGGCCTTCAGACAAATTAGCTGGTTTCCCTGAAGTAGCTGGAGCAAACGGGAAAAGGTGGCTGGGGATAGAATATGTAGCCCTTGTTGGATGAGGCCAGGGCCTGCAGTCCTGACACAGCCCTGCCTTATTTGTGCCCAGCATGGCACTTGCTCAGGTTCAGCTTCTGAAGGCTGGGCACAGCAGACAAGACACCTGGCGACAGGTCAATCAGGCCACTGCCTGTAAGGCTCAGGCTCTTTAGGCCATGGCAGGAAGCCAGGGCCTCCAGCGCTGTGTGCCCTACCAGAGGGGATGCCAAATCCAGCTCCTGCAGCTGCAAGGGGGCAGCTCGGCCGTGTCAGTGCTGATAACAGACAGCATGTCCAGGTTCTACAGCCCCAGTCCTCTCCTGCAGCTATGTTCACCTCCATATGGTCCAGACGCAGAGGCCCAGCTTGAGCCCCTGGAGGGCCCAGGACTGGTCATCTGCAGCCAACAGTTGAATGGCAGCTCTAACATCACTGGGGGCCAGGCTTCACCAGAGGAGGGGCCAAGCACTGGGTCTGGGAATATGTCAACCAGCTCCCCCACATTCTGAAGGCAATTTGACTTGACCCTCAGCCTCCATAGACTGGGAGGCAACCAGAACCCCATGTTCCCATCCAGGCAGGGGCCCAGGAAAAAGAGGTGCTGGAGGAAGCTTAGAGTGCCATCAGGGAGTAGGTAATCTGTATAGAGCCCTATGAAGAAAAGCTGTCCCAAGCCATTGAGAGCTCCTAGCAGAAGCTGAGGGGGATGTAGACTCAGGGCCAGGACCCTGAGCCCAGAGAAGTGGGAGAAGGCATTCAGGCCCAGAACAGAAGTGGAACTGGCAAAACAGCTCCTCCATGCTCTGGGGCACAACCTCCAGGGCCCATGGCAGGTTGCTCACCGAGGAGCATGCAGCAAGGAGGGGCAGGCTGGAGTCCCAACGGGACAGATCAGGAAGAAGCAGGAGATCAGAGGCAACTAGAAGCCTTCAGTCACCAGGCAGTCAGAAGCCGTGCAGCCTGCGCTCCTAGGAAGGGGCAGGAGGAGGCCAGGCAATGGCAAGTGCCACCAGCTCGGCATCAAGCCTGGTCCACCAAGTAAACAGAATCAGAACCTTCCCATCTCCGCTCCCCTCCCATGTCAGAGAGGAACCCAGACCCCATCCCCACCCCCTGCACACATACATACACAATACTCCTAACACCCCACAGGATACACAGCCCGCAGTGTACCCAGGAGGGCCTGGCAGCAAGGTCAGAGGGCCACAGTGCTTCCAAGCTGAAGAACTGCTGCAAGGGTGGAGCCAGACTCAGAGGTGCTTAGAGCCGAGGACCCAAGGGTCAGGGAAAGACACCTCGTGGGAGGTGGGACCTCGGCCTCTTCCCTGCTGGGAGGAAGCACGTAGTGTTTGTGAGGACAGGCGTGGGGTCCGAGGTCCAGGGTCTTTCTCTGCTGCTGTCCTGGGCAGTGTCCCCCTCGCCCCGGGCTTCAGCTTCCTTATCTGTAAGCCAAGTTGTTTAGCAACTGATCCTTAGACTCAATCAAATGCAGTCATGTAACTATTTTCAACTAATTTTTCTCTTCTTTCCTTCATATTATCTAATAAATGTGTTGGGGTCGTCAATTTTACAATTTATTGCTCAGATTATAGAATGTTGAGACAAAATAGCGGTTATCAGAGGGGTGACCATCACCTACCCAGACTGTGGACATGTAACTAAATACAGTTCAGTTCAGTTCAGTCGCTCAGTTGTGTCCTACTCTTTGCGACCCCATGAACCACAGCACGCAAGGCCTCCCTGTCCATCACCAACTCCTGGAGTTTACCGAAACTCATGTCCATCGAAGTCAGTGATGCCATCCGACCATCTCATCTAAACAGTTACTGATGAGAATTAGGCTAAATCCTTTGAAGATGATTGGAATACATTGCCAATTTATTTTTAAATGATCGTGTTATAGTGGAAGCTTTATTGGAAGCTTCATTTTGAAGTGTAAGTATTGGGGAAAAGAGTTATGTCAATGGACAAGCAAAGAGGCATTTATTATTCATCTTGCACCTGAATTCCATTCCTGGGCCCGTTTGGTGACCATGTCCACCTGGCCTTTAGTGCTCCTGCTTAGAGTCTGCCACCCTCGGATCCTGGTAGCCCTACAGAGAGCAGGGAACCCACTTTAACACAGCGTCCAATGACTATCCTCAGCCTTACAGAGAATAGCCGTGACAGTGTTTTTCAAAAATGACAGTGTTTCCCTCACTCACATATTTCTCATGGGTTCCCCGATTGCCTGCAGTGCGGGAGACCCCAGTTCGATTCCTGGGTCAGGAAGATCTGATGGAGAAGAGATAGGCTGCCCATTCTAGTATTTGGGGGGAACTGTACAAAAAAGATCTTCACGACCCAGATAATCACAATGGTGTGATCACTGACCTAGAGCCAGACATCCTGGAATGTGAAGTCAAGTGGGCCTTAGAAAGCATCACTACGAACAAAGCTAGTGGAGGTGATGGAATTCCAGTTGAACTATTCCAAATCCTGAAAGATGATGCTGTGAAAGTGCTGCACTCAATATGCCAGCAAATTTGGAAAACTCAGCAGTGGCCACAGGACTGGAAAAGGTCAGTTTTCATTCCAATCCCAAAGAAAGGCAATGCCAAAGAATGCTCAAACTACTGCACAATTGCACTCATCTCACATGCTAGTAAAGTAATGCTCAAAATTCTCCAAGCCAGGCTTCAGCAATATGTGAATCGTGAAGTTCCTGATGTTCAAGCTGGTTTTAGAAAAGGCAGAGGAACCAGAGATCAAATTGCCAACATCTGCTGGATCATGGAAAAAGCAAGAGAGTTCCAGAAAAACATCTATTTCTGCTTTATTGACTATGCCAAAGCCTTTGACTGTGTGGATCACAATAAACTGTGGAAAATTCTGAAAGAGATGGGAATACCAGACCACCTGATCTGCCTCTTGAGAAATTTGTATGCAGGTCAGGAAGCAACAGTTAGAACTGGACATGGAACAACAGACTAGTTCCAAATAGGAAAAGGAGTTCGTCAAGGCTGTATATTGTCACCCTGTTTATTTAACTTCTGTGCAGAGTACATCATGAGAAACGCTGGACTGGAAGAAACAAACTGGAATCAAGATTGCCGGGAGAAATATCAATAACCTCAGATATGCAGATGACACCACCCTTATGGCAGAAAGTGAAGAGGAACTCAAGGGACTCTTGATGAAAGTAAAAGAGGAGAGTGAAAAAGTTGGCTTAAAGCTCAACATTCAGAAAATGAAGATCATGGCATCCGGTCCCACCACTTCATGGGAAATAGATGGGGAAACAGTGGACACAGTGTCAGACTTTATTTTTCTGGGCTCCAAAATCACTACAGATGGTGACTGCAGCCATGAAATTAAAAGACGCTTCCTCCTTGGAAGGAAAGTTATGACCAACCTAGATAACATACTCAAAAGCAGAGACATTACTTTGCCAACAAAGGTCCGTCTAGTCAAGGCTATGGTTTTTCCTGTGGTTATGTATGAATGTGAGAGTTAGACTGTGAAGAAGGCTGAGCGCCGAAGAATTGATGCTTTTGAACTGTGGTGTTGGAGAAGACTCTTGAGAGTCCCTTGGACTGCAAGGAGATCCAACCAGTCCATTCTGAAGGAGATCAGCCCTGGGATTTCTTTGGAAGGAATGATGCTAAAGCTGAAACTCCAGTACTTTGGCCACCTCATGCGAAGAGTTGACTCATTGGAAAAGACTCTGATGCTGGGAGGGATTGAGGGCAGAAGGAGAAGGGGACGACAGAGGATGAGATGGCTGGATGGCATCACTGACTCGATGGACGTGAGTCTCAGTGAACTCCGGGAGTTGGTGATGGACAGGGAGGCCTGGCGTGCTGCAATTCATGGGGTCGCAAAGAGTCAGACACGACTGAGCGACTGATCTGATCTGATCTGATCTGGTGGCTCAGCTGGTAAAGAATCCACCTGCAATGCAGGAGAACTGGGTTCAATCCCTGGGTCGGGAAGATACCCTGGAGAAGGGACAGGCTACCCATTCCAGTATTCTGGCCTCACTCTGGAACCATTTGAGAAATACAGTTCATGAATGGGGAAAATATTGAACATGAAAATATCTTCAATATTCCAATCTCCCTTCTCCAAACTCTATTTTATACCAACAAATTTATGACACCTTATCTTTGTTTAGTGGACACTCTCTGGTCCAAGACTTCAGCCAACCAACCAAGCAAACAATTGGAACTCTTCTGGCTACTCAAAATAACCTCTTGAAACAAGGATCTCTGGTTAATGTATCCTCTCTCAGGGTCTATTTCCACATGTGTTCTTTAGATTTTGCCAACACAGATCAACAAAGCTTTACCCTTATTTGTCCCTCCTCTTGGGTTTGACTTTGTAATTGCCTTCCAAGTTCACTGCCTTCCAAGTTCAATGATGTAGTTACACATCTCCAGACTGCAGGAAAAGATGGCTTCCCATTTGCATCATGTCTGAACGTGTTCCTCAGATCCTTTCCTCTCCTTCCCCTCCTCTGTTCCATGCCACAGGTAAACTGTTAAAAGTAAGTTACGGTTTCTGACTTCTGTGTGAGTAAGAGGTTGGAGGGCAGGAGAAAGGGAGAAGCTGGGATAATTTTTCCCCCTCCTTCTCTGCTCCGATATCGCCACCACCAGCAGCTGCAACTCTTCCGTGATTCCGACTCCGACAGACCTGCTATAGTTCTGGCTTCCCACTGTTTGACTTGGGGTGCTAGGCCCCAGGAAGACACCTCTTCCCTTAGTTCTGCCTCTGCAAGAAACGTGAGATTTTTCAATCACGGTCATTAAAAGTCCTTAGCTTTCAGGTGAACACTTGAGCTTAGTAATTAGTAAATGAGCTTGAAGTCTCTCTGCGCCTCATGCTGCCCTATAGAATGGCCATCAGCCTCTTAGAGCCTTGCTTTCAATAGGCACTTCATTTTATGCGACAGGAAGTTTTCATTTAGCTGACTGTTTCACCAGCGTTATGTCTGATTTGTCAGAGTTCCATTGCTTAAAGCTGCATTTTCAGACTTACCTGGTGGTCCACTGGTTGAGAATCTGCCTGCCAGTGCAGAGGACATGGGTTCGATCTCCGGTCTAGGAAAATTTCACATTGCAGCAGGGTAACTAAGCTCATGAGCTGCAAGTACTGAAGGCCCCACATTCAAGCACCTGTGCACTGCAGCCAGAGGGAGCCCCACTCGCTGCAGCCAGAGGGAGCCCACGCACAGCAACGAAGACCAAGCGCTGCCAAAAATCAATTAACTGATTAATTTTTTAAAGCTGGATTTTCACTGCCCTTAATCCCAACAGGCCCAAATAATCAGTCCTTAGATTCCTCCTTTCCTGAGGGTCTGTTGTCTACACCCACTCCTTTTATACCCCTCTACACCAAGTCAGGCTTTAATTATATGCAATAGAAACTGAATTTAATTTATTAAAGCGGAAAAGACACTTATGGAAAGGATTTGAGGTAGTTCATGGACTCTTTAGAAGGGAGCTTGAAAACCGGACTCAGGGCCACTCCCATTACCAAAAAGGCATTTTGCTCCACCCTTACTTTTTAATGTCACTACCTTATGATTCCCTGGTGGCTCAGCTGGTAAAGAATCCACCTGCAATGAGGGAGACCTGGGTTTGATCCCTGGGATAGGAAGATCCCCTGGAAAAGGGAAAGGCTACCCACTCCAGTATTCTGGCCTGGAAAATTTCATGGACTGTATAGTCCGTGGGGTCGCAAAGAGTTCGACACAACTGAGTGACTTTCACTTTCACCTTATGATTTAAAATCGGATTTAGCTGATTCGTAATTCTAGTCCATGAGTCTACACTACAGTTCAGGGGAGGTTGAGATGCAAGCCACTGGTATTTTTTGTCTTGCTAGTGAGAAGCAAGCCCTACCTCCCTGTGGATGAGTGAACTCTTTCCCGAGGGACTTCCCTGGTGGTCCAGTGGTTAAGAATTCACGTTCCAATGCAGGGACACGGGTTCAATCCCTGGCCCGAGACTATTCCACATGACACAGGGCAACTAAGCCCATGCACCCCGACTACTGAGCCTGCGCTCTAGAGCCCATGCTCCCCATAAGACAAGGCACTGCAATGAGGAGCCTGTGCACCACAATGAAGAGAAGCCCCGGATCGCTGCAACTAGAGAAGGCCCGCGTGCAGCAACGAAGACCCAGTGTCACCATGAATAAAGAAACCTAAAGAGGCTTGGGTACTGGACAGCCAAAAACGTAAGTATTCACTGCACTATGTCAGACATACTGAGTTCATGATACCTGCCTACAACTGTGTGCTTCGGGAGAATGCTCCTTACCCACTCCTTCTTCCTTGTAAAGAAACCCATCAGTAAAGACTCTTGGGTCTTTACCCCTCACACCTCCTGCAGGGAGAAAGTAGGACTTAAATTATTGGTGAGTTTGGGAGAGAACACGAGTGTGGAGCCCTGTGCCTTCCTCGTTCCCTTCCCTTTGAGGGCACACATTCACATTTACTTCATGCACCGAGTTCTGTAAGAACAGGCCTCAGTGGGGATAGGTGCATATTCCTTCCACTGTCTGTAAAGAAAGAAAGTGAAGTCTCTCAGTCGTGTCCGACTCTTTGCAACTCCATGGACTGTCGCCTGCCGGGCTCCTCCATCCATGGGATTTTCCAGGCAAGAATATTGGAGTGGGTTGCCATTTCCAACCGGATGAATGAAACTAGTGTTTGCTATTCTGGCTGCACGTCTAAGACATAGTCTCCAACACCAGCTGTACAGTAGGAAAGATAAGAGCGTATTGTTTGGCACACTTCTCAACTGATTCAAAAGTCAGGCATGGAAAGGAGGCCCCTCAACCCACGAACATTTTTTACTGTTTTGCATCCAAATGTAACACAGTCTCTACCCCTGGAGGGCTCTTGGTCTAGTGAGTGACAGAGACGAAACAGATCACTATAGCACATGACCCCTGGGTCCACGTCCAGCTGTGTCACTCATTAGGACATATGGGCTGCCCAGGTGGCCCTAGTGGTAAAGATCTCAGAGAACCCCATTCGATCCCTGGGTCAGGAAGATCACCTGGAGGAGGAAATGGCAACCCACCTCAGTATTCTGGCCTGGAGAATTCCATGGGCGGAGGAGCCTGGCGGCCCACACTCCACAGTGTCTCAGGAGGACACAACTGAAGCGACTTAACAGGCACACACTGGACATTGAGAACTCAGAATTATAGACTGTATCCTTTTGTGGATTGCCCACCCGGCTTTTCCCTATTTAGAAAATGAGAAGGGGACTTCCCTGGAGGTCCAAGGTTAAGAATCCACTTTCCAATTCAGAGGAGGGGGTTTGATCCCTGATCGGGGAACTAAAGATGCCACCCGCCGTGGGACAACGAAGCCTGCCCGCCACAACTAGAGAAGCCTGCAATGAAGACCCAGCGCGGCCGAAATAAAGTGAGATGGGTAACACTTGCAGTCAGGTGAAAAGGAGCTATTGTAACAGGACTGCTTCAGTTTTCCTCTGTTGCAGTAACCAGATAACTTGTTTAACCCTAATTCCCCAGGTGGTGGTTGGATCTGGGATTCCTGGCCCCAGTCTCTTATCCTAGTCATTTGGGAATCTCCAAGACTTACAAACCGACAGAGCTGGAGAGGCCCTCTGAGTTTATTCAGTCCAATATCTCCCTTTTCAGATGGCGAAACTGAGACCCAGAGAGAAGGGGGTTTTTCCAGGGCCATGCAGAGGGCAGGTGGCAGAGCCGGGAACATATCCAGGGTTACGGTTGAGCCGAGTGGGCATGGAGTGTTAGTGATGACAAGCAGCTTTCACTCCTCATGGGAAGTGAAGTGAAGCTCTTGGAATCCGGAAGACCCCTCCCGCCATCCTCTGAACCTCTCACACATTCAGGATGGGGATCTCACTACCCCTTCCCTAGGCTGGGATGTGAGGAGTTTACGGAAGGAGGCTGAAGTCAGACCAGTTCTCATCTTGTGGTCTGGCCAGAGCTGCCCAAGAAGTGCTCTAGGAAGAAAAGAGAACAGACAAACCAGCTTTGCAAGTAAACAAATGAAATGAATTAATGTGACCTGACACAGACTGGGATAGGATAGAATAGAACAGAACAAAATAAAATAGACGCCGTTGTTCTCATCAGGGGGCCACTTTCTGGAGGCGCTTTCTTCTCTCTCTCTCCACTCACCCATCTCTCCTGCTCCCACGCTCAGCAGACCCTCTCCCCCACACTTTCCCTCCATCCTGTCTCCACCACTTCCTTTTCTGTCCTTCTGGAAGATGGACTTCTGACAAACCCAAGCAATCAGCAAATATAATCTTTAATAAACAAACTTTTGATGATTATGTTACATAACCAGATTCAGGGAACATCACTAGAATTCTAACCAGAAAGAAGAAAGCCTTGACCCACAGCTCCACCATCACCAAATCCAATGCCTTTGACTTGTTTGAGTTCACTCTGGTTCTTGTTCCAACATTAAACAGATGACTACCATTTTTTCCACCTTCCTCAAATGATATAAACCCAGAAGTATTTTATTTCCCAGAATCCCCCCCTTTTTTTTGACTACTCAGAATCCCTTCAAATAATAAAAGCTACTAACATCTGTTGAGAACGTACTATGTCCCAGACACTATGCCCTCTTCTCGTCCGAGTGACCCACCGTCTGTGCTTTCCCACCCCCGCCAACATTCTCCAGAGGAAGGCCAGTGGCCCCTCCAAGTCCCCAGGGTGGTTTGGTTTCTTCCTCTTCAAAAGGTGAGACTGCCCTATTACTTCCCCATGTGGGTTTCCAGGGGACAGCTGGGGCTTGGCTGTGAGCTCCTTTGTTCTTCTTATTGCCTTTGTGGCTTTGGTGTTTCCAGGTGTGATTCCCAGACGGGCTTGAGCAAAGGATGGCCTTGTTTCCTGTTATTCCAAACGTCACAAGGACAGACAGGGGGTCTAAACAAGGGTCTCAAGATGAGAGGATATCTTCACTGATACACAGAACAAATGGGAATCTGGCCAGGGGCAGCTGGACAGAACTTTCAGAGGAGAGCTCCCTGTGGTCTTGCTGTGGCACCAGCCCTCCTGGGAGAGGGAAGGAAGCCAGGCTAAGAGTGGCCTGGGCTACTCCATTGTCTTCGTGGAGGTTCTCTTTGTGTTCAGGAACAGAAATCAACTCAGACAGCCCCAGGCACAATTTGGGGAAGGAGGCGGGGGTATCTCATGGAACCCTAAACCAGCTGGGTCTGAGGAAGGCCTGAAGTCAGGAAGGGGAGCCATCAGAGACCTTTCAGAAGGTTCTCTCTCACCTCTACTTCAACTTTTCAAAACCTTTCTCCTAAACAGCTCTCTCTGCGTCTATGCTCTCATGACTGATAAGGCTGCCCCATTCCAAGGGAACTCCAGGCTGAACTAACCCAAAGGCCGGCTTTGGAGGGGGTGGAAGCTCCATCCCCCTGCTCTGGTTGACCCTCTCCCACTCCTTCCCACCGCCCACCCCATCCGCTGCAGGGCCCTTTCCCACTACTGGTGTGGATGCTTTCTGCACCCCTCCAACCCCTCCACCAGGATCCAAGGTGGGAGTTCAGAGGGAGGAGAAGCCAGCATCTTCCTCCCTTGGGGACTTCTGAGCAATCCTGCTCCGTATGTTCCCTGTCTGTGTTGTAAGACTGCAGGATGCTCCTCAGGGATGAATGGGTCTCTCCACTATTCTAGAGAGGGATGCAAAAGTGCTGTTTTGCTCGGGAGGAGCAGCGAAGCACGCCTCTGCTTCCTGCCTGAAGAGGGCTCGCAGGCTGAGCGGTAAGGAGCCATCTGGTCCCAGCTGCTCAGTGCCCCTTTCCTGCTGCCTTCAGGTCTCGTTATTTAGACTGTCTCCTTTTTGGATAGTTTGTACAAGGCCTGTTAGACGTTCATTCTATTCCCTCATTCACACCACAGCTGTTCTGAGGGGGCACAGGGTACAGAGGCAAAGGACGCAGGGCACCTGCCCTTGGGAGACTCATGGTAGGTGGGATGGAAAAGCCCATGAAAAGAGGAATGACCCAGAGGTCCTCTTATTTCTCCTGCTGACAGGTCAATGTCCTTTCAATGCACAAGCAACGATAAACTGAACCCTGTCTGCAGGATTTCTGGAAATCTGGTCTCTTACAGAGTTCCCTTTCCCAAGGATCTTGGAGAATTCTTACATATTCCACCAATTCGTATGGTTGTCACCAGCTCCACTGTCTGCTCCACTGGACCCCCAGTGTGGACCCCCAGTCCTGGGAGACATACCCTCCCCAGGCTCTTGTTTCTCGTTCAAACTTGTCTAATGAGGGCTCGTTCCCAGAGGCTGCTGCACTCTCGTCTCCCCTCTGCACTCTCTCCCTGTGGGATTCCATCCATTCTCACCGTTTAAAATATCACTTATTTCCAGGGAGTTTACAAATCTACATCACCACTGCTGACTTCTGTCTCAAGCTCCAGACTTTTGTCTCCTATTGCCTATTTGTCATCTTCAACTAACTTATAAGCAGAGTACATCATGAGAAACGCTGGGCTGGAATCAAGATTGGTGGGAGAAATATCAATAACCTCAGATATGCAGATGACACTACCCTTATGGCAGAAAGCAAAGAACTAAAGAGCCTCTTGATGAAAGTGAAAGAGGAGAGAGTGAAAAAGTTGGCTTAAAACTCAACATTCAGAAAACTAAGATCATGGCATCTGGCCCTATCACTTCATGGCAAATAGATGGGGAAACAGTGACAGACTTTCTGTTTTGGGGCTCCAAAATCACTACAGATGGTGACTGAAACCATGAAATTGAAAGACGCTTGTTCCTTAGAAGGAAAGTTATGACCAACATAGATAGCATATTAAAAAGCAGAGACTTACTTTGTCAACAAAGGTCTGTCTAGTCAAAGCTATGGTTTTTCCAGTAGTCAGGTATGGATGTGAGAGTTGAACCATAAAGAAGGCTGAGCACTGAAGCATTGATGCTTTTGAACTGTGGTGTTGGAGAAGACTCTTGAGAGTCCCTTGGACTGCAAGGAGATCCAACCACTCCATCCTAAAGGAAATCAGTCCCGACTATGCATTGGAAGGACTGATGTTGAAGCTGAAACTCCAGTGCTTTGGCCAGCTGATACGAACAGCTGACTCATTGTAAAAGACCCTGATGCTAGGAAAGACTGAAGGCGGGAGGAGAAGGGGACGACAGAGGATGAGATGGTTGGATGGCGTCACCGACTCATTGGACATGAGTTTGAGTAAGCTCTGGGAGCTAGTGATGGACAGGGAAGCCTGGCGTGCTGCAGTCCATGGGGTTGCAAAGAGTCAGACACGACTGAGCAACTGAACTGAACTGAACTAACTGTTTACATCTGCAAAAGCTCTATTTCCAAACCAGGTCACATTCTGAGGTCCTGGGAGTTAGGACATCAACACTTCTGGGGAACACAATCCAACCCTCAATAGAAAGTGACTCACCCCAAATCACCCAGAGGTACAGGCAGAATCCCAAGGCCTGAGTTCTGAATCACGGCCGGAGCAGCCTGTCATCCGAAGAGCCTGGCTTCCACCTCTCCTGAGATTTCAATGTCAGCAGCTGGCTCTTGCCCACTTCTGTGTCCAGCCAGCCATGTTTGGCCAGCAGAGCCAGCGTAGTTGTGGGTCCCACCCTCATGTCCTGGGACACTGCCCTTAAAGGTGGCCTGGTCAGTTCTGGGTTAGTCCCCCCCGCAGCTGCCCTTTTGTCCACCTCCTGGCAGGGCCAGAAGGTCAGGGTGGTTTGGGGTTAAGGGAGGGGCAAGCACATCCATGGCCTGGAGGGGCCTGACAGGGGAGGTGTGGAAGGTTCTAGCCCAGAGTGGCAAGTGCCTGGGTCTCTCCTCACCATTTCCAGAGGCCCACGGTCTCCCTCCTGTCCTCCTCCAAATACGAGAGGGCCCAGTGCCAGCAGGGAGGCTGCGGGGCTGGCCCAGCTCACCAGCGCCCACAGGGGCCTCCCGACCTCGAGCCTGCTGGGACTTTCCCAAGGTCGACTGAAAGGTCCAAAGTTGTCTCCCTCCCCTTCTGGAGGTGGGAGGCTGGGGCTGAGACTTTGCTTCTACCTGTGGGAGGGGTGAGGTGGAGCCACTGTGGCCTCAAAGGGCACCCCGGGCAGGAGGGTCAGCAGACGAGGCCGGCCCACCTCGCAGGCAGGAGCCTGGGGCCTGGAGCAGAGCCAGGGAAGCAGGAGCCACAGACATCACTAACAGCCCCTCCTCATCCCACACCCTGGACAGAGAACCTGCCCCCAGCCCCAGAAAGACCAGGAGGAAAAAAGGAAAGACAGGGGAGCAGGAGGTGAGGGGGAGACCCTAGCTCTGCCACCTGCTGGTTCAGAGATAACCGTGGAAAGTGCTGGTTCCCACCGAACCCCAACCCTGCCTTGCTCCGCTGACGCGCACTCCAAGGGAGACCCGCACTCCAAGGGAGACCCGCACTCCAGAGGAGAGGACAGACCAGGCAGAGTGAACGTGGGCCCAAGCGAAAGGGGGTGGCAGACCAGGCCCCACCCCGCTACAGTGAAAGACAGCTGATGGGGAAGAGCCCACAGGGGCCGGGGAACCTAGAGATCCTGGACGGCTTCGGACAGATTGAAGCTGATGTGCCGGTCCCTGGGCCCAGAAGAGGCGCCAGCCCTCTTGTTTTCATCTGTTTAGCAAATACAGAGAGTCAGGCTCTGGCCTAGGTGCTAGGGCCATCCGGGACTGCGATGGGTGGGCCAGAAGGAACACACCAGCCCACGACACCAGTGCACACACGCGTGCACACACAGGTTAGACCAAAGCACCCTCAGACCCAGGGGGAAGCTGAGGTTGTTCCAGTGTCCTCCTCCATCAGTGGGGGAAGGCGGTCTGTGGGAGGGCTTCCCCGTATTTTAGAGGAGCAGGGTTTTTTTCTTTTATTTTAATAAGGGAAACAGATCTGAGAGGTACAGGCTGTATTTCCTGTTCTCACCATCTATCCCTCCTGCCCTGCAGACCGTGGGAGAGAGGGACCTGGGCTCTCGCCACCAGGGGGCGCACCGGAGCTGCAGCCTCCTGGTCCTTCAACTCAAACTTTTCCAGACTCCAAGAGTTGACTCCCTGCCACGCCCCCTACCCCCACCGCCCCATATCATGCCAAGGTTTTGTGGAGAACTCAGAAATTCTTGACTGCGCTTTTTGAGGCAAAACTGCCCACAGTTGCCCTCAGGTGATGGTCTATGTGACCTCCTGGGTGAGTCTACACACACTCCAGTTTGTCTACTTTCCCTACCCATCTCCCAGACCTACAGCACCAAGCAGATCAATTTGCAGCTGAGCCAGGAAGACGGTCAGACCATCGAGTGAATTTTCATCGACCCCGAGGCCTTCACAGGTAATTCCATCCAAGGCCCCTCCTGGACCTGGCTGTGTGGGCGGGGCCAGACCAAGACCACGCCCCTCCCGTGTCACTCAAGGTGAAAACGCCTGTAAACCATATGTCAACATTTATATCACTCATTCGTGTCCCACTGTTTGCGACCCCATGGACTGTAGTCCAGCAGGCTCCTCTGCCCATGGGGATTCTCCAGGCAAGAATCTTCGTGTGGGTTGTTCTGCTGTCCTCCAGGAGATCTTCCCAACCCAGGGATCGAACCCAGGTGGATTCTTTACCATCTGACCCATCAGGGAAGCCAACAGTAACAGTAAACCATAAAATGCATGTAATTTAAAGGCCCAGGAAAGCTGATCTTCCTCACTGATAATGACTCCGGTTTTGGCAGGAGGGGCATCGAGCATCCATCTCTGCAGAGTGGTGCTCCTGTGGGTACAGGCTGGCTGCCCTGCAGCTGGGTCCCATGGGCTGCCCGCCCCCAGTCCCTGTGCCCACCCCAGCCTGCTGCCTGCAGAAAACGGAGAGTGAAAGACCCCATCTTCCCCATGGCCCACTACAACTGAGTGTCCACCCTGCCATTTCCTGGGGACCCCCTGCTCCTATGTGCCCTCCTCTGACTGAGCTGAAGGATCGCTGCTAGCCATGTGGAGTCTTATCAGCTGTCTTCTGATGCTGAGGTCAAGAGTACGTGCTTTGGGAAACACCCTCGGGGGCTATGTGAGGAAAGCTGGGGAAATAAAGAGACAGAGCTGGAACCCGGGAGTGGTCGGGGCTGGCATGTGGGCAGAGTGCCCTAGTGGAATCAGCATGCACGAGGCACTGGCTTGCTCGTCCTGGCACTCCCCTGACTTCAGCAAAGTGTTGTCAACTCCCATCACTTCTGAAGCCCTAAGGACTCTGTTTCTTCTGTCCCCAGCTAGACAAGGCCCTGGCCCTCCAGGCCTGGGCCTCCCTTCCCTTTTACAAGTTCCCTGCAGCCTCTTGAAGGAGGGGAGTCAAGAGAGAAGTGAAGAGTGGCGGCCAGTGCTCTCTCAAAAGAAGGGAGGCAGCCCACTCCACCTGGCATCTGCCTGCTTTCTGGGGGCTGTAGGCACCAAACATTTTATGAGTTTTACTCTCTTTTTTTCATTGTCAAGAGCTCCTCATAGCATCACGAATAAGCAAGAGTCACTATTCCCCTATGTATAGGTTGGGCAAACTGGGGCCTAGAGTAAGAGGGGCTTGCCAGAACAATGATGGATAAATAAGGTTTGGAGTTCAGAATTCCCAACTCTGACCCAATCTTAGACATTCTAAGAAAGTTCTATGGCTTGGAAAATGACACCTCTTCCTTCTCTTCTCAAAGGCCAGGGAATCCGCACTGGTCTCAAGGGATGGTTAAGACAAAGAAGAGGAAGGGCAGGAAGTAGGGAAGCTGAGAGGAGACCCTGACCAGCCTCCCTGGCCCCAGTTAGGAAACAAGGTGGCTAGCTGGTCTTTGGGGCAGAGGCGTGGGGGAGGTTTCGGTAAGGCCATGCTTTGAGAGTATGGCTGGAGCTTGAGCCCTGAGATCTACTGGTGATAGGACACAAGAACATTTGTGTTTCCTGAACCTGTGTCTTCATCTGTTATGGGCACAGATATCGGTTCCTATTTACCTTCATCACAGGATCAAAGGTGCCGGTGAAGATTTAAAATGTTACAATGTCACATAAACACCTGACAACGGGACATTGTTGTGGAGGGAAGAGACCCCGGAAATAGCCAGGGTTGCTGGCTTTCGGGATCGCTCATCAGCAGGTTCATTGCATTTACTCCAGAGCGTGTGTGTGCGCGCTGCACGCACTGCTGTGCATTTGGAGCAGCAGGTAATTCGATGATGGAGCGACCACCGCTGGTTCCTGTAACAGTCTTACAAGCTCAGCCACCTGGGGTGAATGCCTCACCTTCTCTGACTGCCTCCGAAGGTGGAGAGGAGCTCTGCAGCTCCTGGCAGAAGTAAGCAAAGATAAACAACCGCTACCATTTCTGGAGGGCTACTTTGTCTAGAGCCTGACACCGACTATCTCGATCAATCCCCAAGGCAACGTGAAGATATGGGTTCTACAGCATAGGATGGTCAGTACCAAGGAAACAGCGTCAGGGAGGTTAGGAGAAAGTCCAGGATTGCGCAGCCCCACCGTGGATGGAGTCGGGATTTCTAACAAGATCCTGCTCCCTCAACGACTCGGAGCGGCCCTTCTCGGAGCTAGCCTCGGGAAACGGACAGGACGCACTTGGCTAAACCGGACGGGAGGCAGGCAGGAACAAGGACCGGGGCAGGAACAGAAACCCGACCTCACGCCGCGCAGCCGCCAAACCTGAACGCCTCCGCGCAGGAAGAAGGCGTCTCGGGATATCCGCCCCCTACCCGCCCTACGCGCCAACGTTCCGCTGTGCTCTTAGCAACCGGAAGTGGTGGGACCCAAGGCGGAGGGACCTGATGGAGCGAAGCCACGCCGTGAGGCGGTGACGGTGTTAGCAGAGAGGGTGAATAAGTTCGACGCGTGAGTGGCGCGTGGCCGCCCGCCTGGCCCCTTCCCCCAATCTGTTCTTTGCGCCCACCCCCTCCCGCAGTGCGGGCGGCGCAAACTGAGGCACAGGCCACGCTCTCTGACTCGGGCAGCGGGCTGGGCGGCCAGCGGAGATGAGGAGCTTAGGGACGAGGGATGCGGGGGTCTCGGGCTCCCCAGGGTCGCACGGACCCAGGGCGAAGTGCGGTGTCCGGGGGTCAGGAGGTGGCCGTGCGGCCCGGAAGGAGGTTTTCGGACGCCCAGCCCGGGTGCGGGTTACCCGCGGCGTGGAGTGGCAGAGATCTCGGCGGTTTGGGTGTTTGCGCAGCCTGGCCGCCCTGCCACTGAATCCAGCTTTTTTCACACACCCTTCTGGCTTAGGCAGGTCACCTCTCCTCTGAGTCTCTTTTCTCATTTGCAAAGTAGGGACCGTAACAGAGCCCATGTCAGAGAGTTGCGAGGATGCAGTGAGGTAATGTGGCTGCCTCGTTTAGCCCAGCGGCTGGGCTGTTAGGAAAATTTCATCATCTTCTGAGTATCCTTCCCCTCCTTTCCCCCTCTTCCAACATTCTCTCCCAGATCTCAGTTTCTTGCCCAACGGGTGAATCTTATCTATTGTTTGAGTCCTAGTTCCAGCATCAGTTTGCAGGTGCAAAGCATAATATTTTTGCACATTTCCCTCCAGCGATTCTACCTGGAGGTAGATTTTTGTTCTTGGCTCTCTTCTAGTAGTCTAGCAGTAAATCTATCTTCTCTTCCGAAGACCTAGACTTCCAGTCTCAGACCCACCAGTTACCAGTTATTTGACAGCAGGAAATTTACCCAGTCTCTAAACCCAAACCGAATTAGTGATTAGTGTCTTGCTGCTGCACTGGGTGTGGTGAGGCTGAAATCACAGTCACCAATGCTTAAAGGTACTTTGTAACTTGTTAAATAGTGAGATATACGTGTAAAATGGAATCACTTTTAGTTTAGTTTGTGACCCACTGGTGCTGAGGAGAACTTGGAGTTTTTCCAGGTCAGTGAGTGCGGGTGTGCAGATTCAGAGATCCTGGATTCCAGCACTCTTGGCAGCTCTTCAGGAACGTTTCCTGGTTGCTGAGAGGGCTCTACTACTTGAAAAAAGTCTTTGGGAGTTTGCTTCTGTGGCCTACTGTGTAGCTGAGCTCAGCCCTATACTGACTACCACCGCCCCACCCCCCGTCATCAGGGACTTTCCTGGTGGATCACTGGTAAAGGATCCACCTGCCAGTGCAGGAGACGCAGGTTCGATCCCTGGGTCAAGGAGATCCCCTGGAGAAGGAAATGGCAACCCACTCCAGTATGCTTGCCTGGTAAATCCCATGGACAGAGGAGCCTAGCAGGCTATAGTCCAGGGGGTTGCAAGAGTCGGACACAACTTAGTGACTGAACAACAAAAACCCCATCCTAAACCCTGCAACTCTTAGCTCCAGATTGAAGTCCTGCCACAATGGAGCTTTCTGCCAACCCTATACTCCTTTCTCCACCAAACCGAAGAAATCAAAATTTCATCTTAAGATACTTCATGGGTCATCTGGCCCAGTCCTACGCAAATCATTTCTTATTTCTTGGTCTGCGACAAGCTAATTTGAGAATGGCAGTAATGGCTTCCATAGGCACTTTGCTGCTTTTCACATATTAACTGATTCGAACAACCCTGTAAGGGGGATCTTGTTACTTTGTTTTACAAATAAGGAAAATGAGACTCTCTGAGATGAAATAAGTTGCCCACAACAGGAAGGGCCACATATGGTGAGATTCATACCCAGGTTGTTTAATGTTGGTTAAAGTACACCTTGACAAAATTTAACCTGGATTCTTTTTTTTTTTTTTTGGCTGTGCCTTGTGGCTCGTGGGATCTTAGTTCCCTGACCAAAGTTTGAACTCAAGCCCCCTACATTGAAAGTGTGAGATCTTAACCACTGGACCATCTGGGAAGTCCCTAACCTGGGTCATTTTTAATTAGTTCCAATTATTAACTATTCATTATACTGAGCCAGATTTTTTTAAACATCTGTCTTCTAGCTATTCATGAGAAAAAGAGTAAACTTTCGTTAGAAATTAGCAACTGAAGAAAGCACTCCAGCCCTTAGGGTTTTTGTGTTTTTTTTTTTTTTTAATGCAAAAATGTGCAGTTTTTAGACCACAGGTTTCTTGTTTGGTCTCTATACTCTTCACCACGTGGCTCCTAAGGACATGTGGACTTGTTTCGGTTTGCCAGAGTCCTACAAATCCAGTGCCTGGACTTGTCTAGTCTAATCTGATGGGTTCAGATTACAGAGGAGTGCTAGTCTCCTTTTCTGTGTGGCCTTCTTATTTAACCTAACCCCCTCACACACCCCCTCCTTCCCCCGCCTCCCTCCACCATCAAGTCAGTAGGTATCATTGCTATCGATCCTATTCATATGTAAAACAGTTAAGATGCTTTCTAAGTACTGCACTCCCTACTGGGTTGAACTTGGTTTTCAAATCCAGGTGCCAGATATTATTTTGCCCTTGTTCTCCTTTTGTTAGCTTTGGCCTATTCTTACCTAATATCTGAACCACTTCTTTGGCACTTATTATTCTGCCTTGTATTACCTTGATTTTAGAAATCCATGTGTTAAACATGTTTGTTTTCTGCCCGCATTTCCTGATACTGGACATGTGAAGGTGGATTAGCCCAATTTCCTACCTGGAATGAATTGTCCAGTCAGAGTATGAGGACATACCTGGGCAGAAGCTTGGTGAGCTGATCAGGCGCCACTCAGCATGGATAGCCTCAGATGCTCATTGCCTGCCTGAGTCTAAGGAGCAATGATATTTCCACCTGGATAGTATCTTTGCTCAAATCCAGCATCCAGCTGGGAAAAGTAGCCTCTGAAGATAGGATGCAAATAACTTGCCTTAAGTGTTGTCCTGGAGAGCAGAGATTGCTTAGCTCTACGCTCAAGAAATAACAGCATTAGATGAAGGTCTGTTAGGGTTTCTAGTTACTGTTTTAGAAGGGAGTCGGGAGCTGGGGACCAGGGGTCACAATAGCATTGTTTATTCTCTGACATAATTATTGTTGTTATTATTTTTCTGTTTCCCAGTAGTGGTTAGCACCAAAAGCACTAAAAAGAAAGGAACTTACATGCTTTGCTTGGAGCTAGCAAAATGTGAGGGGTTAGAGCAACTGTGCCCTTTTCAACCAAGGTTGAAGGGAAAGGTCTCCAGATGGTATAGCGGGAAGTTGAGGGCTGAGAAGAGAGAAATGGTTTGAGTCCCTGGGGGTATGCCCTAAAGAAGAGAATTAGGAGCTGTCTTGGCCCTGCTGCTGCTACTGCTGCCAAGTCACTTCAGTTGTATCCAACTCTGTGCGATCCCATAGACAGCAGCCCACCAGGCTCCCCCGTCCCTGGGATTCTCCAGGCAAGAACACTGGAGTGGGTTGCCATTTTCTTCTCCAATGCATAAAAGTGAAAAGTGAAAGTGAAGTCACTCAGTCGTGTCCAACTCTTCGCTACCCCATGGACTATAGCCTACCAGGCTCCTCCGTCCATGGGAGTTTCCAGGCAAGAGTACTGGAGTGGGGTGCCGTTGCCTTCTCTGGTCTTGGCCCTAAGCGGTGAAAAAAAGAAAAAAAGACTAGTGAACTATTTGTAATCAGGAGACAAAAAAACTGACAGAATAGGACAAGTGCAAACATTGATGTGGGGATGTTTAGGCGACAGGGTCCCAACTCAGCCTAGAGAGAGATCAGGGAATATTTTCAAGAGAAAGCGCCCCTTAGTCTGGGTCCTAAAGGACAAGTTAAGTAGGGGAAGAGGAGCTCCTTGAGAGCCCAGGTGATGAGTGCAACGGAGGGGTGAGGCTGGGGACTGCAGGTGGGCTGGTACCACTGGACAAAAAGGAGGGAGAGGACTGTGTGTTGGGTATTCCATAGTATCTGATACACACAGTGTGCTTGTGAATGTTGTGGGACTTGGATGCAAGGACAGGTCCCTCTTCAAAAGGAAACCCTACAGACTCAAATTTCATAACGGGGAAGGAGTTACTATAAGCACCATTAGGTCTCCCAGGCATGCAGGGACGCCAAAGAGAAGGCAGCATCACGAAAAAACCCCATTCTCCTCTCCACTCTGCTCATCTGCTCCATCCCCTTTGCCCCTCCTGGCCTTCTCTGCTTTTGCTTATTGTCTTTATTCCCTCATGACTGTTCTTACATGCGACTCATATGACTGACTGCCCCAGCTCCTGAATCTTGTAAGATCTTTCACAGCCTGGTTGAGAAGCTGAGGGAGGAAGCTGAGGGAGGCACCGAGGCACAGGTTGTTGGCCAGGCTGGGCTACCAGTGTCCTTCACTGTCCTGCCTTGGTCAGGGAGGGGCTGGGGCTGGGTGTGGCGCAGTGCATGACCTCTGGAGTATATCCTGCAGCCAGGGCTGTGAAATGGGCAGAGCAGGCACCCCAGCACATATGCAGTTTGTCCACTCGAAGGTTTGAATTAAGATACGTATTTTTTTTAGACATATTGCTAATTTCCTCTTAATAGACTACAGTGTAGTGTCAACATAACTTTTAAATGCACTGAGAAACCAAACAATCTGTGTGACTCCATTTCTTGTGACACTTGCTTTATTGCTGTGATGTGGAATCAAACCCACAATAGCTCCGAGGTATTCCTGTGTCTGAATTACTTCTAGTACCTGTCCTGAGAATTGCCAAATTCCGTGTGACTGGGTAGGGCCAGGAAAGTGATTTCAGAAAAGATCCGTAAGTTGATGGTCCAGCTCTAAACTAAACAGCATTCTTACTATCTTTGTGAATTCACCTTCCATTTATCTTTTTGTCTAGATCAGTGAATTTTGGGTTCACTGACACTCTTAGTATTTTGTTTTGGACGGTGACAGTATATGCTCAGAGACAGATTTTCTTTGCCAGTAGTTTATTTAACACGGACCCACTGTGGGAGTTACAGTAATTTCGTAAGCCAGTAGCATCTGATGTCTCTTTTTAGCTAGTAAAGAAATAACGTAAGATACTCCAAACCAGTGATAGATTACTCACAGTATTGTTCCAGGCATAGGGAGATGAAGGGAATAAAGTCCAAATTTAGTTCCAGGTGTACCTTTACATGAATTGGCACTGGGTGAGAGAGCTTTGCCAATCAGGAACTGAAGTCCAGCTGCCAGCTCAAAAATAAAAGTCAGTTGTTGCTAGAAAACTCCAGTACTGGTGGATGGGCAGGCTGATCTTTGCAGGCCCGCTAAACATTTTGCCTCCACTGCTAAAGGAGTCAGCTTTACCACAGCAGAGCGAATGTCCCTTCTCTTCAGAGACTGCTGCAGGGTTTAACACCACTGCCCACCAAAGAGTCGCCTTGGTCACTGCAGGAGCGAGAGGCTCAAGATCTTCAGAGAGCAAGATCAGCAAAAGACAGCTTTGTTCAATTGGAAACTCGGATATTCCTCACACTACACTCAGTATTTGTGGTCTAAATGTCCTTACCATGCTTCCTTCTTTATCTGTTTTTATTGATGAGCCCCCAGCAGGAGCCACTCGGCTAACTCAGCGGCTAGTGTTTATGAATGACTACACATACTATCCTGATACACTTCATTCATGCAAGCTGGATTTAGGAAAGGCAGAGGAACCAGAGATCAAATTGACAACATCTGTTGGATCATCAAAAAAGCGAAAGAATTCCAGAAAAACATCTACTTCTGCTTTATTGACTATACTAAAGCCTTTGACTTGTGATCACAACCAACCATGGAAAATTATTCAAGAGATGGGAATACCAGGCCACCTTACCTGCCTCCTGAGAAACCTGTATGCAGGTCAAGAAGCAACAGTTAGAACCGGACATGGAACAACAGACTGGTTCCAAATAGGGAAAGGAGTACGTCGAGGCTGTGTATTGTCACTCTGCTTATTTAACTTCTACGCAGAGTACATCCTGCAAAATGCTGGGCTGGAAGAAGCACAAGCTGGAGTCAGAGATTGCCGGGAGAAATATCAATAACCTCATATATGCAGATGATACCACCCTTATGGAAGAAAGCAAAAAACTAAAGAGCATCTTGATAAAAGTGAAAGAGGAGAGTGTAAAAGCTGGTTTAAAACTCAACATTAAATAAACGAAGATTATGGCATTCAGTGTCATGGCAGAGACATGGGGAACAATGGAAACAGTGACAGACTTTATTTTCTTGGGCTCCAAAATCACTGCAGATAGTGACTGTAGCCATGAAATTAAAAGATGTTTGCTGCTTGGAAGAAAAGTTATGACCAACCTAGACAGCATATTAAAAAGGAGACTTTTTAATATGAGACTTACTTTGCCAACAAAGGTCCGTCTAGTCAAGGCTATGGTTTTTCCAGTAGTCATGTATGGATGTGAGAGTTGGACTGTGAAGAAAGCTGAGCACTGAAGAATTGATGCTTTTGAACTGTGGTGTTGGAGAAGACTCGTGAGAGTCCCTTGGGCTGCAAAGAGATCCAGCCAGTCAATCCTGAAGGAAATCAATCCTGAAGGAAATCAATCCTGAATATTCATTGGAAGGACTGATGCTGAAGTTGAACCTCCAATACTTTGGCCACCTGATGTGAAAAACTGACTCATTGGAAAAGACCCTGATGCTGGGAAAGATTGAAGGCAGGAAGAGAAGGGGACGACAGAGGATGAGATGGTTTGATGGCATCACCAAGTTGATGGACATGAGTTTGAATAAGCTCTGGGAGTTGGTGATGGACAGGGAATCGTGGCTTGCTGCAGTCCATGGGGTTGCAAAGAGTTGGACATGACTGAGCAACTGAACTGAACTGACACATCATTCTTATCTCAAAACAGTATCTTCACTTAAGTCACAAATAAGTGAGTTTGAAGTCGTAGCAAACCAGAACCCAACACTGAGGGTAGTTTCACTGCTCCTGAAAGGGTAGCCCCTGATGTACTTTTGACTAAACTTATAAGGCAAGAAGACATTTCTTCCGTCCTTTCATCTTTTTTTTCATTTAACATCAATCCAGCAACTTGTCATTGTTGCTGAGGATACAAAGGTTAATAAGACACCAGTCTAGGACCCCCTCTATGTAGTAGAAGAAACAGGTGTGGGAGGAATGGTGCCTTAGGCTAAGGGGTGGTGTTTGCACGTAGCACAGATGTGGGAATCTGGGTTGCTCTGGGAGGTGGGGAGAGGGAAAGAGGATGCCAGTTGACAGGAGTTGAGTTGTAGAGGATCTTACGTTTCCTTGTATTATATCCCGCGTGGTGGGTAGGGAAGGGCACAGTGGAGAGTTCTAAGCTTGGAAATTAAATGATTAGCATAGCAGTGGGAAACAGGCAGGAAAGATGGTTAGAAGTGACAGGATAGAAAGGGAAGTTTCTCAAGTTCATTTGAAATGCCAAAACAGTTCTATAATCCAGACATTCTCATTATTGACTATTTTTTGGCATAGAAAACAGTCCCTTACCCTGTTTACCTCTTGCTTCTTTGTGTGTTGAATGCCCTCTTTTCTCCCATTTTTTTCTCTCAGGGACAATTCACGCTTTTGAAATACAGAAATCACCTTGTGAGAGTACACAAGCTGGCAGTAATCCTTTCCTGTATGTGCGTGTTTGTCCGAAGCGGATGGGAGGTCTCCGGCTGGCCCCTCCGTCTGCTCAGCAAAGGGACGTCCCTGAGCTGCGTGCTCCCCTTTTGCACTCATTCCTGAAGGACAGATTCCTCTAGACACCCTCCAGCGTTGCTGACTTTATAAAGCGGAATAAATGGAACACGTGACTTTGTAATAGACAGACCTTTTTTTTTACAGGGTTCTGTGGGGGGAGTTCAGCCTTTGGTCTTGCTGTGTGCTGTCCAGGTACCTCCCGGGCACTCTGTCATGCTCGCCTCTGCTGTACAAAGGGCGTCGTGACCACGTGTACAAGCCAGAGCTTGGACTGAGAGTGAGCAGTATTATGAATGCCTATGCATCCAGGAAAAGCGTTTTGTTGGAGAGTCCCAGAATAGCTATAAACGCTCTCTTCTAGATCTGCCATTAAATTACTGGGACGTTTTGTTCATTTCACACCCCTTGTCCCCTAAGACCACCCTTTCGGATCGTGTGTTACTGATGGTGTAGTCTCCTGCCTTACGCCTTCTAGCCTTCCCTCCTGTGGGACTCTTTGCTATTAGGCACTGCTGCACTTAGAATTGTAACCATTGGGCCACCCAGGTCTCACTGAGGCAGCTTAGAAGGTATGATTGTAAATTAAACTGCACCAAACTGCAGTTTGATGAGGAGCAAGGTTATACTAGAGGTTCCAAGGGCAGGATTTGGAGCTGAGGGCTATTTCTGACCCAGGTTCCTAGACGGGTAGGACCTGTTGTGTCCAGCCTGTTGCTGTGGGTTCTTGCATCCCCCTCGTGGAGGAGGGGAAGCAGAAGTTGGCTGCTGCCAGGTGTTGACATGGTCAGTTCTATGATCTCGAAACTGGGACATCTGGAGAAAAGGTGACCGTGATGGGCAGCTTTCTTTGCATGACTCTGCCTGTCTGCAGTGGTGGAGAAACCTGCTGTCAGTCCTCATCACCTGGTAAAAGTGTTAGCTGGTGTGTACTGATCCAGGAAGCCCATCGCAGACCTTGTGGGCTGCTGCAGACAGGCTCTAAAAATGACCAGGCACATGCCAGAGAAGCTGGGTGATCTGACTCCAGAAGGACTGAAGTCAGGGAGGTCAGGGAGCACCCAGGGTTGGAATAAGTACTGAGGACCAGTCCTCGGCAGCCTCCAAGGAGGACCATCGAACTTGGCTCTTGTGAGCACAGATTGCAGTACCTTAAATTAAAGCCTCCCCTAAAACCTGTACTTGCAGGCCGGGGGCCTTGGCCACCTGGTCTCAGAAAATCATAGAAGAGTAACAGGCATTTCCTTCTGGTATTGATATTACTCTTCCTACTTTCCAGCTTCTGAACACTCTCATTACCGCTGACTTGGGGTGCTTATTCCTAAAAACAGAGGCGTATAGGGGCCAAATAATCACAATGGTGTGATCACTGACCTAGAGCCAGATATCCTGGAATGTGAAGTCAAGTGGGCCTTAGAAAGCATCACTACGAACAAAGCTAGTGGAGGTGATGGAATTCCAGTTGAACTATTCCAAATCCTGAAGGATGATGCTGTGAAAGTGCTGCACTCAATATGCCAGCAAATTTGGAAAACTCAGCAATGGCCACAGGACTGGAAAAGGTCAGTTTTCATTCCAATCCCAAAGAAAGGCAATGCCAGAGAATGCTCAAACTACCACACAATTGCACTCATCTCACACGCTAGTAAAGTCATGCTCAAAATTCTCCAAGCCAGGCTTCAGCAATATGTGAATCGTGAACTTCCTGATGTTCAAACTGGTTTTAAAAAAGGCAGAGGAACCAGAGATCAAATTGCCAACATCCGCTAGATCATAGAAAAAGCAAGAGAGTTCCAGAAAAACATCTACTTCTGCTTTATTGACTATGCCAAAGCCTTTGACTGTGTGGATCACAATAAACTGTGGAAAATTCTGAAAGAGATGGGAATACCAGACCGCCTGATTTGCCTCTTGAGAAATTTGTATGCAGGTCAGGAAGCAACAGTTAGAACTGGACATGGAACAACAGACTGGTTCCAAATAGGAAAAGGAGTTCGTCAAGGCTGTATATTGTCACCCTGTTTATTTAACTTCTGTGCAGAGTACATCATGAGAAACGCTGGACTGGAAGAAACAAACTGGAATCAAGATTGCCGGGAGAAATATCAATAACCTCAGATATGCAGATGACACCACCCTTATGGCAGAAAGTGAAGAGGAACTCAAGGGACTCTTGATGAAAGTGAAAGTGGAGAGTGAAAAAGTTGGCTTAAAGCTCAACAGTCAGAAAACGAAGATCATGGCATCTGGTCCCACCACTTCATGGGAAATAGATGGGGAAACAGTGGACACAGTGTCAGAATTTATTTTTCTGGGCTCCAAAATCACTACAGATGGTGACTGCAGCCATAAAATTAAAAGACGCTTCCTCCTTGGAAGGAAAGTTATGACCAACCTAGATAGCATATTATAAAGCAGAGACATTACTTTTCCACCAAAGGTTTGTCTAGTCAAGGCTATGGTTTTTCCAGTGGTCATGTATGGATGTGAGAGTTGGACTGTGAAGAAGGCTGAGCGCTGAAGAATTGATGCTTTTGAACTGTGGTGTTGGAGAAGACTCTTGAGAGTCCCTTGGACTGCAAGGAGATCCAACCAGTCCATTCTGAAGGAGATCAGCCCTGGGATTTCTTTGGAAGGAATGATGCTAAAGCTGAAACTCCAGTACTTTGGCCACCTCATGCGAAGAGTTGACTCATTGGAAAAGACTCTGATGCTGGGAGGGATTGGGGGCGGGAGGAGAAGGGGACAACAGAGGATGAGATGGCTGGATGGACTGACTCGATGGACGTGAGTCTGAGTGAGCTCCGGGAGTTGGTGATGGACAGGGAGGCCTGGCGTGCTGCGATTCATGGGGTCGCAAGGAGTCAGACACAACTGAGCAACTGATCTGATCTGATCTGATAGGGGCCAAAAGGGGGGTGCTTCCATTGCAGGTGAAGTTAGAGAAGGTCTAGCAGTGATTTAAACTCCAGGAGTATGAAGAATAAACTCTAGAGCCCAGACAGTTGTGAAGGGCTCAGATAAATACAGGAGCAGTGTTGGCCCAAGCAGGGGACAGGCTGCCTCCTGAGTTTAGACCCCAGGGAGGTCTTTACTTTTGCCTAAACTCAGATTTACCATGAAAATTCCAAAGAGAGCAGACGTTTGGATTTGCCCTCTGGGCATCTGCCTGACTCTCAGCATGTGCGTGTGAGTGCATATGTGTGTAACATGTTCGTGAGTGAAGGTTTTGTTAGGTCGAGTGCTTAATTGTCCATATTTGTGGGGTTTTTTTGGGAGGGGGGCTCTCGTTTTGATTTCTTAGTCTCTTGTGTTTTCTAGAGCTGCTCATGTCACTCCCCACCCCCCACCTTCCTCTTTGTCTTTGCAGTATTTGAAAGTTACTTTTCCCCATCAAAAATATGCTGGCTAGAACAAGAGTTATTTCTGCTAGGCAGCGTCTTACCCTAGAACTCTCCAGATCTTCTGCCTAACGGCTTTAAATCAGAGATCGAAGAGTCAGTTTCTCCAAACCACCTGTTTTCCACACTAGCTTGTGACATCTTTTCAATTCCTAATGACGCCAGGGCCCCCCGTGACACCGGGACACAGTTGTGGTTATGGTGTCTCCTGCTCCAGGGGAAAGGAAGACGGATGCGCCCGGGCCAACCTAGCAGATGCGTGAGGTGGCTGCCGCAGGTGGGGCGTCCGCTGTGCCCAGGCGGGCTGCTCCCGGGACCCCCAGAGACTGGCCACACGCCTCGCCAGTGCTCTTCTCCTCTTACCCTCCCATCCGTGTGTGTGTGTGTGCCCTGTGACATTGGCAGTGGCAACTTTCCACCCAGAGAGACGCATGTGGTCCATGATGCTCCAAGAATGAATTTCCAAGTCTTTGCCAGTGGAGGAGCAGAGGCTGTGACAAGAGTGATTTAGTGTTGCACTTTCAGAGCGACTGTCTCCTGCAGTAATAAATGGAAAATATCAGCAAGAACCTGGTTGTGGACTCTAATACAATGGAAAAAGGGGGTACTAGTAGTGTTTTGCTTCCTGCTTCTGCCCTTCAGCACGTGAGCCTTTAAGTGCATTCCAGAAGAAAGTATGTGGAAGAGTCTAGACACCGCCAGTATCATTTACATGAATGTAATGTCAGAAAACTGTTCTCTAATTGATATTGAAAGTGAAGTTGCTCAGTCTTGTCTAACTCTTTGCGACCCTGTGGACGGTAGCCTGCCAAGCTCCTCTGTCCATAGGATTTTCAAGGCAAGAGTACTGGAGTGGGTTGCCATATCCTTCTCCAGGGGATCTTCCCAACCCAGAGATTGAACCCAGGTCTCCTACATTGTAGGCAGACTCTTGATACTAATCACTGCCAAAACAATTTATATTTTTAATACCAAAATAATTTTAATTCTGAATTTGGAATGAGGAATGTCAGAATTCAAAGATTTAGATTTGGAAGTAAGAAACCACCCCAGGCCCTAGCCTGGAATGTTTGATTTAGCGCAATGGTGGACATGTGGGGCATTCCACTGACCATTGCCCATGTGAAATACCAGGGGAGAATGAAACTTAATGTAGAGCCTTACAGAAGATTTGAAACAGTGTAGATTTGAGACTGCATTTCAATAGACAGAAATGTCATTTGTGTCCATCAGTCACGATCCAAGTGGAGACACAAACCAGGCAAGTTATTTTAAAAATGTGATCGAATTGTTGACTCAGCCACTAACAAGGCCTAAAGGAGACAAAACCAAGGAGGCGGTGACTCCAGGGCGGGGCTCCTCAGGGTGGATGCCCCTCACCTAGTGCTGGTGTCTGAGGGCGGAAGGAAGCTGGCCTGAACTTGTTCAGCTTGGGGAACACACTACTGCCACTGAGATGAGGCCAGAGCTCGTCTCCTCCAGCGCTCAAGTGCACCCAGCTGGAGAAATCCAATGGTCAGCCAGCTGCCTAAGTAGGAATCTCTGCTCAGGGAACTAAGATCCTACAAGCTGCAGGGTGCTGCCAAAAGAATGAGGAGGAGAAGAAAAGTAAAGACTCCCTTCTAATGAGGGAACGTGTGGAAAATAAAGAATAGTAACTGTTAGTGGAGAAACCTGACAGAGACCCTCTTCACCAAGTGATCCAGGGTCATGGCACCCCTGGGTCATGTTGACGCCATATGTGCTAATGAGTGTCGAGGACACTTCATCTCTGATGTCTTTCCCCCCAAATTCATAACCTGGCTACTCATGAGAAAACATCAGACAAATCCACACTGAGAGACAGCCCACACAATACCAAAATACTTTACCAGTACTATTCCAAAGTGTAAGCATCATGAAAGAAAAGAAAAGATCCAGAAACAGTCAGATTGAAGGAGAGGAAGGAGATACGATGACTGATTAATGTGGAATCCTGGACAAGAAAAAAGACACCAATGGAAAATGTGGGGAAATCTGAAGAAAGCCTGAAGTTTTATAAAGAGTAATGTATCAGGGAGGGCTTCCCAGGTGGCATTAGTGGTAAAGAGCCCACCTGCCAATGCAGGAGATGTAAGAGAAGGGGGTTTGATCCCTGGGTCAGGAAGAGCCCCTGGAAGAGGGCATGGCAGTGTACTCCAGTATTCTTGTCTGGAGAATCCTATGGACAGAAGAGCCAGGTGGGCTACAGTCCATAGGGTTGCAAAGAGTTAGACATGGCTGAAGCGACTTAGCACACTCACAGTGTATCAGGGAATTCCCTGGGGGTCCAGATGTTAGAACTCTGTGCTTCCACTGCAGGAGGCACGTGTTCAATCCCTGGTAGGGGAACTAAGATTTCATGTGCCACATGCATGCCCCCGCTCCTAAAGCAGTGTACTAATGCTCACTTCTTAGTTCTGATCAGTGTACCATGGTTATATTAGGGGAAGCCGGGTGAAGGGTATACGGGAACTTTATGTACTATTTCTGCAACTCTTGCATAAATCTAAAATTATTTCGAAATAAGAAGCCCAAGAAGTTTCTCGAGGGGCGATGCTTGGTTTGAACACCCAGATCTTGTTCTCTGGCGGTGCCCGGGTTCCTGCTCCCCAGAGCAGGCTCCAGCAGCTCCAGCAGTGCCAGCACGGGGGAACGCCCGCAGGCCTGTTACTCAGGGAAACTGCCTGTTTTCCACGCACCAGCCTCCACCTTCCCCAGTGCCTGTCCTAAGTCAGCACCCAGGCTGCAATTGCTGTAGGTTTCCAGCCTGACAGCAAATCAACGTAAGCCCCACTTGACACAAGGGAAACATTTCCATGAGCTCAGATTTTAAAAAATGCTTATAAAGCCGAACAGGACCACCCCCCACCCTAACCACAGTGGGAGGGGAGGAACAGGAAGACCCGAAGGAGCAGAAGGTAAAGAAAGGGCCCCCAGAGAGCAGGTGTGGTTCCTGAAGGGCCAGCAGAAAGAAGACAAGGTGGGAGCCCCAGGAGTGGAAGGCAGAGCCCTTCCCATCAAGGAGCCTCACAGGTTCCCCCCACCAGCCCTGCAAGGGCTCTGGGTGGGCCACACAAGGCAGGGGGCTGGAGGCCAAAAGGAAGGGGGCACCCCACTGGCTGATGGGCCAATGGTAAGACTGTCTTCTCCCAACTTAAGGCTTGGTAAGGTGGCCACAGGTAAACCATACCAGGGGGAAAGGCAGGAAAAGGGCACCATACCAAGATTGGACCTCTAGAACAACCATCGGTAAGATGCAAGTCCCAAATGAGCGCAGGCCCGCCAACATCATGGGCAACAGAAAAGATCGTTTAATTGGTGAAAGTGGAAGTTGCTCAGTCATGTCCGACTCTTTGTGACCCCATAAACTATACAGTCCATGAAATTCTCCAGGCCAGATGAGTGGGTAGCCTTTCCCTTCTTCCCGGGATCTTCCCAACCCAGGGATCTGAGCATAAAAGGAGTAAGGGCCAATTGGTGCAAAATCATGTTGTCAGAGGAAGATCGAACTGTCTCCCCAGCATGGAAAGGATGGGCCCAGCAGCATGGGAGCAGACAAGAGGCCAGAAATCATGGATGCCTGGCCCTACGCCAGGCAGGAGATAGGAGGTGTGCTGACCACTGGAGCAGAACCCTTATTCGGTTCTCTGGAAGAAGAGACTCTAGCTAACTACACACCGGGTTAGCGCAGATGGTGGGTCTGGTGGGGAGGAGGGTGGCCACAGAAGTCCTCTAGTCTGGAGAAAGGAATGTCAATAGGTGAATGGCTTCAAATGGCTCACTGACTATGGAAAAGTGGCCTTGTGCCATGGAACCAGGACCTCTGGGTAGATAGAGACAGGCTTTCAGTTTCAGAAAAGCTTCCTGATAATTTGAGCTGTCTATAGATGGAGTGACTATACAGGCAGTGCAGGTGAACGAGCAGAGGCTGGCAGGTCACGTATTTGGGGGATTTACCGTGAAGATATAGCCCACTCCAGGGTAGACCAGATGGCCTTTAAGGCCACAGTCATTCCTGGGATCTGACACTTTTATAACTGAGGGGGTGACTTCTCTGCCAACTCCCACAGCCACCCTACTTCTGGAGATGCAGTGGCATCAGGCTCTCAGCCTGTTGCTGGCTAGTGAATTACACCCCAGCCCCAGTGACAACCAGCAGCCTGCCAGTTTGGCCACAGAGGTGCTAAATGTCCAGACCCTGAGCCCCTGGCCTCCTGGGAAATTCTTACAGCATATTTATAAAATGATGGCTCGGTGGTGAGCTTTTCCAGGCTGCAGCTGCTAGGAAGGGGTAGGATGAGTGGTTTGAAACCCACCATAAGCTGAGCAGGAAATTCCTCAAGACACAGGTCAACACGAAGCAACATAAGACCTAACCACTCCAGCACCTGTCCTGCCTCCGCCCTCTCTCCCAGGACCCAGAGGCCCAGGGCTCCAGTGAAGCACCTCCTCCGGGGCCTTTCCTTCTGCAGTCCCCTCTCCAGCCCAGGCAAGCTGACGCCTGCCCCCTAGAATGCCCGGCTGTTCCCAGCCCACAACACCATCATATGGTGCCTCTGCCACACAGTCTCATTCTCCCTCGAATATGCTTTATACCCCTTTCTAAGGAAGGGTTTGGTTTTTTTTTTATTTTAAAAAGTGCTCAATAGATAAACAAACTGCCGCATCTATACAGAGGGATGTTATTAAGTAACATAAAAAGAAATGAACTATCAAGGCATGAAAGGTCATGAAGGAAACTTAAATGCATATTACTAAATGAAAGACGCCAGTCTGAAAAGACTACATGCCACGTGTTTCCATGACATGCGGGAAAAGATAAAATTATGCAGACAGCAAAAACAAAATTAGTGGTTGCAGGGGAGAGGGGAGGATAACGGAGGCGCACAGGATTTCTAGGGCAGTGAAACTTCCGTATGATACTGTAAGAGTGGGTAAGCTTATGATACAACTGTCAAAATCCATAGGATGTACAGCACCAAGAGTGAAGCCTAATGTAAGGTAGGGACTTTAGTTTAATAATAATGTACCAATACTGGCTTCTCAATCGTGACAAATACACTACACTAACTAACGTGAAAAATACGGGAAATTGGGGAGGGTGGTAGAGAGCATCTGGCAGCTCTCTAACTTTTGCTCAAATTTTCCTGTAAACCTAAAACTGCTCCGTTACAGGAAGTACAAAAAGGGATGAGGTGATCTAGAAAAATCCATTATCTCACTCAGAAAAACATTTTAACTACCAAGGTATGTGAAACCTTTACTGTATACATACATACATGTTAGAGATTTCTAACAAATGGGATTATTCTGTTGTTGTTCAGTAGCTCAGACATGTCCAATTCTTTGTGACCCCATGGACTGCAGCACACTGGGCTTCCCTGTCCTTCACCATCTCCTGGAGCTTGCTCAAACTCATGTCCATTGAGTTGGTGATGCCATCCAATCATCTTGTCCTCTGTTATCCCCTTTTCCTCCTGCCTTCAATCTTTCCCAGCATCAGGGTCTTTTCCAGTGAGTCAGCTCTTTGCATCAGGTGGCCAAAGTCTTGGAGTTTCAGCTTCAATATCACTGCTTCCAATGAATATACAGGGTTGATTTCCTTTAGGATTGACTGATTTGATTCAGAAAACTAAGATCATGGCATCTGGTCCCATCACTTCATGGGAAATAGATGGGGAAACAGTGCAAACTGTCAGACTTTATTTATTTATTTATTTTTGGCTCCAAAATCACTGCAGATGGTGATTGCAGCCATGAAATTAAAAGACACTTACTCCTTGGAAGGAAAGTTATGACCAACCTAGATAGCTTATTGAAAAGCAGAGACATTACTTTGCCAACAAAGGTCCATCTAGTCAAGGCTATGGTTTTTCCAGTAGTCATGTATGGATGTGAGAGTTGGACTGTGAAGAAAGCTGAGTGCCAAAGAATTGATGCTTTTGAACTGTGGTGTTGGAGAAGACTCTTGAGGGTCTCTTGGACTGCAAGGAGATCCAACCAGTCCATCCTAAAGGAGATCAGTCCTGGGTGTTCTTTGGAAGGAATGATACTAAAGCTGAAACTCCAGTACTTTGGCCACCTCATGCGAAAAGTTGACTCATTGGAAAAGACACTTATGCTGGGAGGGATTGGGGGCAGGAGGAGAAGGGGATGACAGAGGATGAGATGGCTGGATGGCATCACCGACTCGATGGACGTGAGTTTGAGTGAACTCCGGGAGTTGGTGATGGACAGGGAGGCCTGGAGTGCTGCAATTTATGGGGTCGCAAAGAGCTGGACACGACTGAGCGACTGAACTGAACTGATTTGATTTCCTTGCCGTCCAAGGGACTCTCAAGAGTCTTCTCCAGCGCCACAATTGGAAACCATCAATTCTTCGGCCCTCAGCTTTCTTTACGGTCCAACTGTCACATCCATACATGACGACTGGAAAAATCATAGCTTTGACTGTATGCACCTTTGGAGGCAAAGTAATGTCTCTGCTTTTCAATATGCTCTCTAGGTTTGTTATAGCTTTTCTTCCAAGAAGCAAGCATTTTTCAGTTTCATGGCTGCAGTCACCATCTGCAGTGCATCTTTTTCTTGTTTTCACATTTTCTTTTAAAATAATTATAGACTCACAGGGCGTTGCAGAAATAGTAGAGAGAGGTCCCCAGTGCCCTTCACCCAGCTTCCCCCAGTGGTAACATTTTGCACAAAGATATCACAGGAACAAAACTAGGAAACTGACAATGTCACAATTGTGCTTTTTGTCTTGTAATCGGCTCTGTTTGTTCAGCAATGAACTGTGAACATCTTCCAATGGCTACATTCCTGCAGGTGTGGACATTTTAATGGCTACATAATAATTTGCTGTGTAAACAGCTGTAATGCACTCAATGGTCCCTGTGGTTGGATGTTAGTTTATTTATAACCAAAGGCAATAACTTTATTTTTTGCACGAATTTTAATAACAGTTACATGTAACTGTATTTACTCCATGTGCCTCCCTGAAGTGGCTTCATAAAACACACTTCCCTGGAACTTCCCTGGTAGTCCAGTTGTTAAGACTCCATGCTTCAATAACAGAAAGCAAGGTGGGTTTGATTCCTGGTCAGGGAATTAAGATCCTGAGGGCCTCACTGGTGTGGCCAATAAATAAATGAAATGCTATTTTAAAAACAAATAAATACTTTCCTCCTCTGTGTCACTTCCACACTCTCCTGCTGGTGTTGCCTGGAATCACTTTTCAAATAAGCCACTTACCCTGAATCCTTGCTCTAGGATGGCTTCTAGGAAAACCCAAAGCAAACGATAAGAGGAGATTCCCTGACGCACAAAACCGGAATGTCCAGAGGTAGAGCAGGCTTCAGGGTTGCTGTGATTCGCTGCTCCCCTAACATCATCAAGGACCCAACCCTCTTCTCTCCATCTGCCTCCCTCAGGACAGCTTGGCAGCGCCCCTCATTGTGGCAAAGTGGCTGCGACACTTCCTGGGTTGTCAGTGCACCCCGTTTCTTCCAGAAAAGGGTGGAGCGCACATCTAGGAGCTCTGGCTCAAGAACAAGGAATTTTCCTTCCCAGGAGTCCCAGCAAATCTCCCTTGAGTCTCTTTGGCTTGATTTGGACAAAGTGGCCAAACCAAACCAGACATTTGGCCACGGGAAGTGGGTTACTTGGCCAATTGCTGTGGCAAGAGGCTGAATGTATCCCAGTTGGACTAAAATGATCCTTCCTGCCGCCCGCCCTCCCCTGGTTTCTTCACAGTACAGGGCAGGGATGTCAGGGATACTGGGAATCACAGCATGGTCTACACACCTTTGAAAGGCTTTTGACATGTACCAGCAAACTGCCCCCCAGAAAATACCTATCTTTTACACATTCTCCTACTCTGGGTCTTACTATCATTTTTTAAAATCTTGGCAATTTGATAAGTGAAATTACTTTCAGGTGAAAGTTCAATTATATGTGGTGCTCACATATAATTTTGACACTGTATTTGTTGGGTATTCATATATTTTTTCTTTTGTAAATTGCCTGCTTATGCCAGTTTTTCTACTAAAATAAACATTTTAATTGATTTCTGAAGAGCTCTTTAGAGATTAAATATACTATTCTCTTGTCATAGGTGTTGCAAATATTTCCCCCAGAATGTTATCTCTTTTGAATTTTGTTTATCGTATATTTAATTTTTTTACCTGGTTAAGTTTATCAATTTTTTCTTTTTGCTGTTAGCTTTTGCTTAGTTCTTCTGTTTTAAAGTTTTGAATCTTTAACCAAACATATTTACTTCCAGTAAAACTGCTGCTTTTTGTTTTGTTTTTTCTTTTGCATTTAAATCTTAGTAAATCTGGAATAAATTTGGCTTTAGATATTAGATAGGCACTTAACCATATTTTCAGTCTATGATGTTAGCCAGGTTTTCTTCAAAGTCTTAATTGAATTTATTAGCATCTTACTTCTGTTTTGTTTTGTTGGCATCAAGGCATGTGGGATCTTAGTCTTCTGACCAGAGGTGGAACCTGCACTCCCAGAATTGGAAGGCAAAGTCTCAACCACTGGACCACCAAAAAGTCCCAGTAGCCAGGTTTTTTAAGACACCATTTGTTAAAGAGTCTCCCCAACAACTTGAAATGCCCCCCTTATCACATATTTTGTTGTTGTTCAGTCTCTCAGTCATGTCCGACTCGTTGTGACCCCATGGACTGCAGCACGCCAGGCTTCCCTGTCCTTCACCAGCTCCTGGAGCTTGTGCAAACTCATGTCCATTGAGTCAATGATGCCATCCAACCATCTCATCCTCTGTAGTTCCCTTCTCCTCCTTCCTTCAATCTTTCCCAGTAACAGGGTCTTTTCCAATAAGTCTGTTCTGAGCATCAGATGGCCAAGGTATTGGAGTTTCAGCTTCAGCATCAATCCTTCCAATGAACATTCAGGACTCATTTCCTTTAGGATGGACTGGTTTGATCTCCTTGAAGTCCAAGTGACTCTCAAGAGTCTTCTCTAACACCACAATCCAAAACACACATTTCATGGGCCCATTTATGGATTTTCTGTTAAGTTTCTTGGATATGAATGATTGTTTCTTTTTTTTCTTCTTTTACCTCTAGAGACAATTTATTATTTTTTTTTAGCTGTGATGCTGCATTTACAATATGCAAAAACACAAATAAAACTGCCTAAGGTGTTTTGTCACTGAATGGCTTTTTCTATGCCTATAACACATTGTTTTAATAACCATAGTTTAAAAATACATTTTAGTAGCTGTAAGAAAGTCCGCTATCACAATTATTCTCTTTCAAAAGTTTCTTGACTATTTTTGTACATGTATTAGAATTTATTTTTAATTAATTAAAAATAATGGAATTAAAATCTGAAAATTTTAATAACATACATTATTTTCAAGGCCATGGTGTACATTCTTCTCTAATCAATTCTGTTAAGTATCTGAAAAGTTTTATTGTTTAGTTTTACTTTTGTTTACTTTTAAATCTAGGTTCTATTCATATTTGTCAAAGTCAGTAATGTAATTCATACTTTATATCTTGCTGTTATTGTGATTTTTTTTTCATTATGTTTTAAACTGATAATACAGGGAAGGGAAGAAGTATTGTTTTTGTAAATTTCTCTTTTATAACCACCTTTTATTGAAAACAAGCTTATTAGTTCTAAAGTTTCTTGAGTTTGTAGGGTGTGTGTGTGTGTGTGTGTCTGTAGAGGGTGGTTGATTCTTTGGACTTTCCCAGCTGGATGTCTCATTTTCATCTCCAGCTTCCTATTTCCCACAGTTCCTCAAGACAGAGAAACCCTCTCTCAGCCTGCGTGGACTGGACTCAGAAACCGTGGTACCCTTCCTTGGACATGCTTCTCACAGCTGCCCTTCCCCTTGGCACCCATACATTCTTGGGTGGTTATGCCTTTAATACATAATCTCATTCTGTCCATCCAAGCTCCATAGCCAGACAACTGAGATTTCATTTTACAGATAAGGAAGTGGAGGCTCCAGGAAAGAGACAATTTACCAGACTGAGCATCTACTAATAATTGCAGAGCCTAGGAAAAGGTTGTGGTTGGGGGGGGGCACCAGGCACCCAGAAGTCCTCAGCAGACCTGCTCTCCAGAGTGTGTGCCAGCTCCCTGGATGTCTCACGGTCCTGCCTTGGTCTCTTGCCCCATTTTCTTCCGCAGGAGAGTCAGGGACCCAAACACTAAGCTGCACCGCCCCCCCCCCAGTCTCGGGGGCATGTTAAAGACTTAGGGACCAAGTCCTCAAAACTATGACCCCAAAGTTCCCCACCCTCTTCTACCTTAGGCACATGGCTCTTTTTTTGTCCATGACTCCTGAACATCTAGAAAAACACCTTCAACAAGGAAGTTTAATCCCTGGGAGAGCGAGTGCAGGGCAAACGGGGAGGGAGGGTACGGCCTTTGGGGGTCAGAGGCCAGCTTTGCTGCTTGCAAGCTGTGACCTCAGGCAAGTCACTAGACTGCTCTGAGCCTCGGGTCCTCCTCTGGAAAGGTAGCGATTTCCTCTGCCTGAGGTTCCCTTAGCATCAAATACACTAAAGTCCCCCAGGAGCCAGCGCAGTGCCTGGGACGTGGTGGGGACCAACGAACCGCCACAATCACTATTAAGATAAGGTGGATGCAGGGGGAAGAACTTCGCTGGTCTGAAGGCCGAATGTGACCCTCTGGCGGTCGCTCTCTGCTTTGCTGCGTTTCTTCCCACGCCTGGTCCAAGAACAGAGGGAGCGCTGGTTGAGGACGAAAGGGACGCCAGCGACCCTTTATCCAGCAGCTCCCAACTCTGGGGGCAGCTCAGAGGGGACAGGCAGGGCGTAAAGCTACATGGCTGTCACCTGGGGTCGGGGTGTCCAGGCTCTCGTCTCCTCTTCCCACCTTCCCACTAGACACAGATATCACTGTCATTCCCAATTCAACAGGGTTAAACCAAGCTATGGTTTTTCCAGTAGTCATGTATGGATGTGAGAGTTGGACTATAAAGAAAGCTGAGCGCTGAAGAATGGATGCTTTTGCACTGTGGTGTTGGAGAAGACTCTTGAGAGTCCCTTGGACTGCAAGGAAATCCAACCAGTCCATCCTAAAGGAAATCAGTCCTGAATATTCACCGGAAGGACTGACGCTGAAGCTGAAGCTCCAATACTTTGGCCACCTGATGTAAAGAACTGACTCACTGGAAAAGACCCTGATGCTGGGAAAGATTGAAGGCAGGAGGAGAAGGGGATGACAGAGAATGAGATGGTTGGATGGCATCACCAATTCAACAGACATGAGTTTGAGTAAACCCCGGGAGGTGGTGATGGACTGGGAGGCCTGGCATGCTGCAGTCCTTGGGGTCCCAAAGAGTTGGACACGACTGATGAACTGAACTGAACTGAACTGAACATAAACCGAGCTCATCCCCAACCCGCTTTGTTCTGGACATCTGGCTCCCTCATCCGTGACTACTGTTGGGCGGAGGAGACATCAGTTGACTGCAGGATAATTTCTTTCACTTTTCAATGATTCTTCAAGTAGCAACACCCCCCCCCCAAATGATCTTAACATACATATTAAAATCTAGTGTATGACACAGCAGCAGTAGAAGGAATTGGAGACACGAGGCATGAGAATATCACTTCTGTTCACTATAGAAAAACTAATTCCACCAAGAAACACTCAGGCTGCTAAAATGAGTGGGTGAAAGGGGAGAGTGACAGGCCGTTATATGATCCCAAAATATCTCCCCACAAAATATGTATTAAACACGAAAGGAAGGAAAGAAACTTTACCTTGAAAATATCAGACACGTATTGTTTTCATCAAGTGGACCAAGCCATTACCACCAGCTGTGTGACCGAGGGATGTCACGTGTCACCCACCGGATTGCAAGGGAGAGGACACAGTGCATGCAACCCACTCTAACCACGAGGAAACACTGGACAGACCCAAACGGAGGTCCCTTCTATGAAATGACCGGCCTCTGCGCTTCAAAAAATACGTAGTCCTGAAAGTCAAAGAAAGACTGAGGGGCTGCCTTGGATGGAAAGTGACGGCCGAGGCGAGAGAGCTGGCTGTGATGTGTGATACTGAACTGGAACCTTCTCCCTAAACAATGCTCCTGGGACATTTGGTGCATAGTCTCCAGCTGGAGGAGGTACAGAAGCTCTTTGTCCTGATCCTGCAGCTTTTCTGTAACTTTGAAGCTGTTTTATGTTAAAATGTTGAAACAAACTAGAGGATGGGGCTGCCAGCCAGTGAAGAATAGAATCTTCTGCTTCCTGCCCTGAGAGCATCAGACAGTCCTCCCCCGCACTCCTGTCGAAAACAACTGGATAACTGGAGAAAATGCTCAAATGGCCTTGGGGAGCAGGCAGCGCTGGAGGAGAGGGAGGAAATGAGGTGAGTTATACGGTGGGTCAGATGGTAAAGAGTTTGCCTGCAATGCAGGAGATCTGGGTTAGTTCCCTGGGTTGGGATGATCCCCTGGAGAAGGAAATAGCAACCCACTCCAGTATTCTTGCCTGGAGAATTCCATGGACAGAGGAGCCTGGCGGGCTACAGTCCATGGGGTTGCAAAGAGTTAGACGTGAATGAGCGACTTTCTTTTCTTATTCTCTCCTTGTGCCAGGAAGGTAAAATCCAAACAGGCACAAAGAAGGGAAGCCCAAGCAGAGCTCAGTAAGCTCCCTGAGTTAGAGAGTCAGAGATGGAAACTTGCAGAGGTCAAGACAACCAGAACTGACAGCACAGAGCAAGCAGGCAGGGGGAAAGCAGATGAAGAGCTCTGGGTGGGGTTCCCTGAGTCTTTGGCTAAATACAAATTGTACACGCATGGGGGGAAATGCTGTGGGGCAGATGGAAACACTTCCAGGGAAGGAACAATTACTGCAGAGCTGAATAGTTCCCCAAACTCAGAAGCATGAGGAATTGTATTTTATTGCCATCAGCCAAAGTGAAGAGATTTCATTGAATGCATTGAATTCATTGAGATTTCATTGAATGCAGGGTGTTGGGTAGAGAGTCCAGACATGCCGCACCTTACAAGTGGGTTAAATTGGTCATTGAGGAAAGGCTAGACCAACCTTGAAAGAGCTTCAAAACAAGTCTTAAAAGATCAAAGTGATCTGCAAGTAAACTACTAATAACTGCTTCCCGTAAAAATTCCAGCACTCTTTATTAGGTGTTCTTTAAAGCCCCTTTCCATCTTGAAAGTCCATGATTTTTTATGCTAACCAGCTGATCTTTTTTAGTTTTAGCTTTATTGAAGTATAATTGACATATATAAAGTGTACACTGTGTTGATTTGATATATGTATACCTCATGAGAACATCATTCCCCATCTAGTTAATTAACACATCCATCACCTCACATAATTATCTTTTTTCTTTCCTTTCTTTTTTGGTTAAAGGTCTACTCTCCTAGCAAATTTGTTGTAGCTGTGTAAGGACGCGGTAATTCTTCATTGCCGCCACTGGGTGGCACTTCCAGTTTTTAAATCCCCTGCCTGACGGCAGATTTGAAATTCTCTTCCTTGTGGCTCCAGGAGTTGGTAATGGACAGGGAGGCCTGGCGTGCTGCAGTCCATGGGGTTGCAAAGAGTTGGACACGACTAAGCGACTTTTTCACTTTTAAACCCATGTTCGAGTTTGTCTTGTATAGAAGAGAGTATTGGTAACTAAAAGCTTGTAATATCTCGTTGTCTCCTGAAACCCTGGCATGTGGGAGGAGAAGTCTGAAGCTGACTCACCTGGAACATTAGTGAGGGGGTCCGCACACTGTCCCTCCTCCTAGGCTCCTGACTCACCTGCCTTCTCCCCTCTGAAGGGCGCATAGGGCTGGAGACGCCCTGAGCAAGTTCCACACAGCATAGACCCTCATCTTTAAAGTTAGGGTCACAAGATCCGCCTTCGTGGTATACTCCAAACGTGGGACACCCCAAAATATCTTATTTCTAAAATAGAGATCCCCAGGCTCCATCTCCAGGAATCCTGATTCTGGTTAGGGTGAGGGTATTTCCCAGGCTACTGGGAAGACTAAATGAGACTCCACAGAATTTTGGGGAAATCCAGTGAGACCGTATATGGAAAGTTCCTAGTGCCACATGCAGCACAGAGTAAGTGCTTGCCGATCTGGAGCTTTAATTGTTTTTACCACCAGGGGTTAGCAGCCCAGGTGCCCGTGACTGTGTCTGTATATAGTAGATACCAGTGTGTGCGTGTGTGCTTATTTGCTCCGTCGTGTCCGACTCTTTGTGACCCTATGGACTGTAGCCTGCCAGGCTCCTCTGTCCGTGGGATTCCCCAGGCAAGAATACTGGAGTGAGTTACCCTTCCTTTCCCCAGGGGATATTCCCATCCCAGGGATTGAAGCTGGGTCTCCTGCATTGCAGGAAGCTTCTTTACCATCTGAGCCACCAAGAAATCCCAGATGCCCAGTAAATACTGTCAAATGAATGAAAAAAAAAAACTTTCCAGGCAGACCCCGGGGATGGAGGCTCCAGAGCCCACCTGCAGGAATGAAGGAAACAATATGACCACCTGTCCCACCAGCACCCCTATTCTGCCCACTGAGTCTCCAGTGACCCTGGATTGCACATGCATTCTGGAGATGCGAGGGGAGGCGGGATGGGGGTGGGGGTGGGGGTGGGTGGGTAGAGGGAGTCTGTCCTGAGAAGACAGCAGCCTGGGGGAGTATGCCCAGAGCCCTAAAGCCAGGCGAGGACACGGCTCTGCACCCTGACCCCCAGGGCTTCCTGGGAGAGAGCCTCTGCTCCCCGTGTCACATGCATTACATCTGTGACAAGATCCTCTATGAGCTTCCCCAATGGCTAGTGGTAAAGAATTTGCCTGCAATGCAGGAGACATGGGAGATGCAGGTTTGATCCCTGGGTCGGGAAGATCCCCTGGAGAAGGAAATGGCAGCCCACTCCAGTACTCTTGCCTGGAGAATCCCATGGACAGAGGAGCCTGGTGGGCTGCAGTCCATGGGGTCACAAAGAGTCGGACACGACTGAGCGACTAAGCATGTGCGCATGCCCTTCTATAACTAGAGGGCTCCGGTCGCCTGGGGAATGAGGAAACCGTGGGCACAGCCCAGCAGCGGGCACCCTGGGCGGTCAGTTGGGATGCAGCAGCAGAAACTCAGGGTGGCGGGTGGGCCAGCCGTGCTCCCAGCTGCTCACCAGCTGGTTGGAGCCACTTCAGTGTCTGAATCTCCTTCCCTTGGGCAGAGCAGTTCTGTTTGTCCTCCTAAACCTCAGAGCTTCCAAGAACTAAATCTGAAACCCCTGAGGCATGAACTGTCCCAGCGATGTGCCAACAGGAAGCCTCTGCTGCCATCCAGAGAAGGAGTAAGTAGGAGGCCCACCCTCCCAGAGGGTTCCCACCAACCAGCCTGGTGACTCAGGGAACCATTTGCCATGTGGTTCCCCATGGCCTCCAGCAGGGGGCAGCCTGTCTGAGAAATTGGGGGCCATGCTCTCCCAACCGGGTGCAGGCTTTCTTAGGTATGCTTCCAGATGTCAAAAAAGAAGGATACGGAAGGACAGGGAAGCCTGGCGTGCTGCAGTCCATGCCGTTGCAAAGAGTCAGACACGACTGAGTGACTGAGCTGAACTGAACTGAACAAAACACCCAGAACTCAGTGGTGTTCGTAAAGTGAAAGTTGCTTAGTCCTATTCGACTCTGTGACCCCACGGACTATACAGTCCCTGGGATTCTCCAGGACCGAACACTGGAATGGGTAGCCGTTCCCTTCTCCAGGGGATCTTCCCCACCCAGGGATCGAACCCAGGTCTCCCACATTGCAGGTGGATTCTTTACCAGTTGAGCCACAAAGGAAGCCCAAGAATACTGGAGTGGATAGCCTATCCCTTCTCCAGCAGATCTTCCCAACGTATGAATCTTTTACCAACTGAGCTACCAGGGAAGCCCTGTTGTTTTTACCACAATTCCCAAAGACACAGTGATGGAAAACGGCCACCACCAGTATATTGTATTCACGGACCCTCTGGGTCAGGAGCTGGGCATGGGGCAGTGGCCCTTCTCTGTTCCAGGAAACCTGGGACCTCCCCAGGAGCGACCCTGGTGACTGGGGTCAGAAGACCTGGGTCCCGGAGCCCACTCCCTAGATGACTTCTTTGCTCACGTGTGTGGCATGTGGGATGGACTGGCTCCTCTGGGCCCGTGGACCATAGTCCCACCAGGGGCGTCTCTGGCCTGGCAACCTCAGAGTAAGCAGGCATCCTGCCCGGTGACTCAGGGTGGCAAGAACAAGTGTTCCCAGAAGGCAAGGAGGAAACAGAGAGGCCTTTCTTCATCTAGCCTCAGAAGTGATGTTGCATCACTTCCACCATACTCTCCCTCTCTCTTTTTGGCCGTGCTGGGTCTTCACTGCTGCTCTTGGGCTTTCTCTAGTTACAGCTCCCAAGCTCCAGAGCACGAGCTCAGGGGTGGTGGCACACAGGCTGAGGTGCCCCGAGGCATGTGGAATCATCCCAGACCAGGGACAGAATCTGTCCTCTGCACTGGTCCATCAGGGGAGCCCTTCCACCGTATTTCCAGTCACACGGGCCCATCCAAGTTCAAGGGGTGGGGACACAGACCTCTCAGTGGGAGGGATATCAAATCATTTGTGGCCATGTTTCCAAACCACCACAGACACAGATGCAAAAAATTACAAAACCTGAGTACCCGTCGTGAGGGTATTGCTTGATGAAATTTTCCACCATGAACCACTGGTATTGTTACCAGCGAGATCAGGAAATAAAAGTGTCTGAAAGCCCTCCTGTGTTCCCTCCCAGTCACTCCCCCCACCCTCATCCCCGATTTCTGACACTGCACGTTACTTTTGCTTGACTTGAACTGAATTGTATACTTCAAAATGGTTGATTGTGTGTTTTGTGAATTTTACCTTGCGTGCATGCTCAGTCGCTTCAGTTGTGTCCGACCCTTTGTGACCCTCTGGACTGCAGCCCACCAGGGCCCTCTGTCCCTGGGATTCTCCAGGCAAGAACACTGCAGTGGGCTGCCATGCCCTCCTCCAGGGGATCTTCTGACCTAGGGATCGAACTCGTGTCTCTTAAGTCTCCTGCATTGGCAGACAGCTTCTTTACTGCTAGGCCACCTGGGAAGCTCAAATTTTACCTTAACTTTTTTTACAAAGGGCACACAGTCCAGATGTACCAGCCAACATTATATCCGAAGGATCTCACCTCAGATGTTGCTTATGCAAGTCTTCTTGTTATGCATAACTTGATCAATCACTGAAGCATGACTACTAAATAAGCTAATGATGTCAGAAATTTAAAAAAAAAGCATCGGTGAATATAGCAGCTCATTGACTAAACTGAATAATGTTCAAAGTGGGCCCTCATTGATGAAATGAAAAGTACTGTTTTTTTAAGATATGTGGGTTGCTTTAAAATAGGTTAACCCCCCACCTACCTCCATACTGCAAAGGACATGAGAATCCGCCAAAATTTCTAACCTGCCCCTAAGGCTTGATTTTTATTAGCCAGCTTTCAGCCACTGATGTAGGAGGGCTTCTGGTTGTTTGATGATGGTCATAAGTAAGGCAAGGAATCTGGTCTCTAGAGTGTGTGCCGGCCTCTGGTGAAGGCTTTGGTTGGATTTTCTAAAAGGTGGTCAAGAGCTGGGATTTGAGACTTCATCAGATTTATAGAATAGGCTGTCTGAGCTAGGCTATGTCTGCTTTCTGGGGATGTTGGTTTAATAAATATCTTTTTTTTTTTTTTTTACTTGCCTTGATGCTTAGGGGCTTCCTTGATAGCTCAGTTGGTAAAGAATCTGCCTGCAATGCAGGAGACCCCAGTTTGATTACTGGGCTGTGAAGATCCACTGGAGAAGGGATAGGCTACCCACTCCAGTATTCTTGGGCTTCCCTTGTGGCTCAGCTGGTAAAGAATCTGCCTGCAGTGCGGGAGACCTGGGTTTGACCCCTGGGTGGGGAAGATCCCCTGGAGAAGGGAAAGGCTACCCATCCCAGTATTCTGGCCTAGAGAATTCCATAAACTAGTCCATGGGGTCACAAGAGTTGGACACGACTGAGTGACTTTCACTTTGAAGCTTGAGGAATACTAGTTCCCTGATCAGGGATCGAACCCTCGCCCTTGGCAGTGAAAGCGCAGAATCCTACCCACTGGGCTGCCAGGCAATTCCCATAATAAATAATTTTATGTTTAGGAGAATTTGGTCTGGGGCTGGCTTTCCTTATAACGTGATAACAAGAATGTGGGGGAGTAAACACCCCCCTAAACTTCTTTGACCAATACACTAACCAACCAAGTAAAGGCTGAGTTTTACCGGGTCAAACCGGTTTAGGTAAGTTTGCTCATACCCTTGACCAAGTTTTCATCAGTTTGTTTTTCTTTTTAACCACTGCTCTGTAGGAGTGCCCAGTGAGGTTCTGGATACTTTGTTGCATTTGTTGATATCTTCTTCCCTTTACATGTTAAACCTTCCATTACTTTTCCTTGCAATGTTGTTGTTCGGTCACTAAGTCTGTCCGACTCTTTGCAACCCCATGGACTGCTGCCTGCCAGGCTCCTCTGTCCTCCACTATCTCCTGAAATTTGCTCAGATCTGTGTCCTTTGAGTCAGTGATGCTGTCTTAACCATTTCATCCTCTGCTGCCCTTTTCTTTTGCTCTCAGTCTTTCCTAGCATTAGGGTCTGTTCCAAAGAGTTGACTTTTCTGACTCTTTTGTGATCCCATGGACTGTAGCCCACCAGGCTCCTCTGTCCATGGGATTTCCCAGGCAAGAATACTAGAGTGGGTTGTCATTTCCTCCTCCAGGGGATCTTCCTGATCCAGAGATCCAACCAGAGTCTCCTGCATTGTGGGTGGATTCTTTACCACTGAGCCACTAGGGAAGCCCTGTAATGGTACAAAGAAACATGCCTAACTCAAGGACCCATTAAACATGCAACATAGAGTGATTATCGTTTTCACTATAACAGAGTATGGAGAGTTTGGTTTGGATGCTTTCATCTCCTTACTCCTTGGAAGGAAAGTTATGACCAACCTAGATAGCATATTCAAAAGCAGAGACATTACTTTGCCAACAAAGGTTCATCTAGTCAAGGCTATGGTTTTTCCTGTGGTCATGTATGGATGTGAGAGTTGGACTGTGAAGAAGGCTGAGCGCCAAAGAATTGATGCTTTTGAACTGTGGTGTTGGAGAAGACTCTTGAGAGTCCCTTGGACTGCAAGGAGATCCAACCAGTCCATTCTGAAGGAGATCAGCCCTGGGATTTCTTTGGAAGGAATGATGCTAAAGCTGAAACTCCAGTCCTTTGGCCACCTCATTCAAAGTGTTGACTCATTGGAAAAGACTCTGATGCTGGAAGGGATTGGAGGCAGGAGGAGAAGGGGGCAACAGAGGATGAGATGGCTGGATGGCATCACTGACTCGATGGACGTGAGTCTGAGTGAACTCCGGGAGTTGGTGATGGACAGGGAGGTCTGGCGTGCTGCGATTCATGGGGTCGCAAAGAGTCGGACACGACTGAGCAACTGATCTGATCTGATCTGATCTTCCACGTTGCAATTAAATTTCAGGAAACTATCACTTAGGAGTTTTGGTGTAGTAACAAAGAAAAATGATAACCACAATTATCTGAAAAGATGAAACAAACACTCCCCCCTTTTCCATTTATACATCCAAATTTTCCATTTATACATCCACATTCCCAGCTATGGTTTTTCCAGTAGTGAAAGCTATGGTCAAAGCTGTGGTTTTTCCAGTAGTCATGTATGGATGTGAGAATTGAACCATAAAGAAAGCTGAGTGCCGAAGAATTGATGCTTTTTGCACTGTGGTGTTGGAGAAGACTCTTGAGAGTCCCTTGGACTGCAAGGAAATCAAACCAGTCAATCCTAAAGGAAATTAGTCCTGAATATTCATTGGAAGGACTGATGCTGAAGATGAAGCTCCAATACATTGGCTGTCACCTGATATGAAGAACCCACTCACTGGAAAAGACCCTGATGCTGGGAAAGATTGAAGGCAAAAGGAGAAGGGGACGACAGAGGACAAGATGGTTTGATGGCATCACCAACTCGATCGACATGAGTTTGAGCAAATTCCGGGAGATGGTGAAGGACAGGGAAGCCTGGCGTGCTGCAGTCCATGGGGTTGCAAAGAGTCAGACACGACTGAGCGACTGAACTGAACTGACATTCCCAGTGGTCTTCGGAAGCTTGGATTTTCTTCACAGATTTCAAAGAAAGCACAAATCACAGCAATCTAATGCAGAAACAGATGTGATATCCAAGTCTACTGTTAAGGCAGAGATGAAAGACGTGTGTGTGTGTGTGTGTGTGTGTGTGTGTGTGTGTGTGTGAAAGGCATGCAGAAATGTAAAACAATGTTGGTCTTCTCGCTTATACTATTTATGTTAATAGGTAATAGCTTATTGTTGTCATTTTAAAAAGAACAGATTTGTTGAGATATAATTCACATGCACAGACTTCACCCCTTTGAAGTGTACAATTCAATGGTTTTTATTATATTCATGGAGTTGTACAGTCATCATCACTATCTAATTTTAGAATATTTTCAATGTAATGAGGGATGGCATGAAGAGACTTAGGAAGAGCACACGACACTGACAGTTACTTCTTTGGGAAGGACAAAACCTTTTGCTCTAAAACAAATCAAAGGCCTGAGATTTTGTCTTGTTAAAGAGGTTGATAATGCCAAGGTGCACAGGACTGAATGCCTCCAGAGATGGAAGCAGACCCAGGTTTCTGCTCACTTGGAAGCATTTTTCCCTTTCTGCACTTGGGTTCATTCTGACTTCCTAGGAACTTGCAGGTCCATGCTTCCCAGAGGGCTGAGAGACTGGTGCCAACCCATCCAGGCTGAAGGGCATACATGTTCTTGTCTGAATGCCACAGAGCCACAAGAGACTCAAGCCTGCAGGGGTTTTTAGAGGGAGGACTGGCAAATTGTATTTTCCTAAGATGGTCACAGCGGAGGCTTCCCTGGGGTCCAGTGCCTAAGACTCCCTGCTCCCAATGCATGGGACCTGGGTTCAGTCCCTGGACAGCGGATCCTGTATCCTGCAACTAAATATCCCGAGGGCCACAGCAAAGATCGAAGACCCTGAGTGTCATGACTAAGACTTGGTATAGGCAAATAAATATTTTTTTTTTTTTTTACGAAAAGAGAACAAAATGAGGATTTTAAAAAATCAATAGATTTTTAAAAATGAAGACAGATGATCACAATGACACATATCCCATCTCACATACTATTTTTAGATGATTTTATCATGCCTCCATTGAGGGGTGGAGATTTTATTTATTTATGTATTTATTTTTGGCTGTGCTGGGTCTTCATTGCAGTGCTTTTCTTTAGTGGCGAGTAGGGGCTACGCTCTAGCTGCAGTGCATGGACTTTTCTTGGCCGTGGCTTTTCTTATTGCGAAGCACGGGCTCTAGGGCTTGTGGGCTTCAGCAGTTGTGGCCTGTGAACTCAGTATTTGTGGTTCCCAGGCTCTAGAGCACGGCTCACTAGTTGTGGCACACGGGTTTCGTTGCTCTGCAGCATGTGGGATCTTCCCAGACCAGGGGGTCGAACCTGTATCCTCTGCATTTGCAGGCAGATTCTTACCCACTGGACCACCATCCGGGGAAGCCCGAGGGCTGGAGATGTATGTCCTCTCCCCTTCATGACTGTTCTGACCAATAGAGTCGAGCTGTGTCATTTTAGACCCTATTCATAAGAGGCGATGAAGCTTCTACCTCCCTCTCTCTTCTTTGCAAGCCCGTCCTGGGAACCCAGCGACCATGCTGGGAGGAAGCCCAGGCCATACATAGGTGTTCTAGCCAAGCATCAGCCAGCGTCAGTCCATACCTGGGAGAGAATAAGTCTTCAGATGGATTCTCCTCTCCAGCCTCCGAGCTACCCCGCCTTGCACCAGGTGGGTCAGAGGAGGGACTTCCCCATGAAGGTCTGTCCAAAGTGAAGATTTGTGAGCAAAGTAAATGTGTTGTTTGGGCCTTAGGTTTGGGGATGGTTTGTTACATAGCAATAGGGAACTGAAAAGAAGTCCTGGAGGTAAAACACGTTTGATTTCCCCTGTGAAATGCAAAGGGGATTCTCTGATGGCTCAGACGGTAAAGAATCTGCCTGCAATGCAGGTTCAATCCCTGGGTCGGGAAGATCCCCTGGAGAAGGGAATGGCAACCCCTTCCAGTATTTTTGCCTGGAGAATTCCATGGACAGAAGAAAGGTAAAATCTCCTGTACCCATCCCCCAGGAATGTTGGTGAAATAATCACGGGATGACACAGGCAAAATAGTTTCGGCTGCTCTACAGCTAACATAGCTCCCTTCTGGTACTGTTCCAATGCAAGCAATCATATTTGTTTTCTGGTTATAGCAGTTCTGTGTGGTCATTGTAGAAAATTCAGAGAAGTGAGAATTAAAATAGTTGATGGAAATGGTTGGACTCCTAGCGTTTACAACAGTTAATAATTTGATCCTGGGCTTCTCTGGTGGCTCAGTGGTAAAGAATCCACCTGCCAATGCAGGAGACATGGGTCTGACCCCTGGTCTGGGACGATCCCACATGCCATGGAGCAACTAAGCCGGTGCACCATAGCTACTGAGCCTGTGCCCTAGAGCCTGGAAGCTGAAACCACTGAGTCCATGGGCCACAACTCCTGAAGCCCTCGCACACTATAGCCTGTGCTCCACAGCAAGGGACGTCACCGCAGCGAGAAGCCGGAGCACCACAGTTAGCGAGTAGCCGCCACTTGCCACAACTACACAACTAGAGAAAAGCCCACGAATCGACGAAGGGCGAGCACAGCTGATCAATAAATATAATTATTTTTAAAAATAATAATTTGGCCCCTTTCTCTTTTTTTTTCCTGTGCATAGAAATGTATTTTACAAAATATGGGTCATATTTGCACAGTACTTTTGATGTGTGTGTGTGTGTGTTAGTAGCTTAGTCGTGTCCGACTCTTTGTGACCCCATGGACTATAATCCACCAGGCTCCTCTGCCCATGGGGATTCTCCAGGCAAGAATACTGGAGTGGGTTGCTATGCCCTCCTCCTCCAGGGGATCTTTGTGAACCAGGGATCAAAACTGTGTCTCTTATGTCTCCTGCATCGGCAAGAAGGGTCTTTACCACTAGTGCCACCTGCGAAGCCCGATAGGGATGTTAAAAAGATTTTATTTGATCACTTTATTTAAAAACTTAATTTTTCCCTAATTAAAAAAATATATATGTATGGGGCTTCCCAGTAGGGATGTCGAAAAGGTTCTCTTTGATCACTTTATTTAAAAATTTAATATTTTCCCTAGTTTATATATATATATATATATATATATATATTCAGGAAGATCCCTGGAGGAGAGCATGGCAACTCACTTCAGTATTCTTGCCCACAGCCAGAGGAGCCTGGTGGGCTACAGTCCATGGGGTGGCAAAGAGTCAGACAGGACTGAAGGAATAAGCACACAGGCCTCTCCAGATGCTCAGAATCCCTGCCAGGACTCCCTTGGGCCCTACACACCCCAGTGCCAAAGGCTGGTCCTGGATCTCAGGTGCCCACAGCCAGCAGTGGGGACAGGCCCTGGGCAGCAGCCCCCAGGCAGTCAGAACAAAGTCAGAGCAGAGTCAGAACAGAGTCCTCAGGGGCAGAGCGGTGTTTACAAGATTTTTCTCAAGGCTTGGCTGACGTAACAGCCATCCACATCAGCCTTCCTTGGGGAGTGACGATTCTTTTTTTTAACCGTGGTGTTAAAATGCTGACTTATTGCTTTATTTTCAAGCTTCTTTTTTACTTTCTTGCATCTCACAGGAAAAGTCAGAGTCCCCAAAGTGGCGCTGGTGTCTTACCACAAGAGAGCCAGGAGTCCGTCTCGGCCTGCTTGCCTGGTTTTTTTTTTTTTTTTTCCTGTTTGCTTATTTGTTTTTAGTATTTTTAGTATGTTTTGGAAACATGTCTTTAGAGTGAGTGTTTAAAAGTCAGCTCGCCCTTCCCCGCGCTCCCTGAGGGCGCCTCCCTCTCCCAGACCTCGCGACCAGTGGCGGCGGGGATGCCACCCGCAGTCCTGGGGGCGCGCGGGTGTCACTCGGGGGCGCTCAGCTCCCCCACCCCCAGTCTGTCACCGGCCACGAGCGCCGGCAGTCGGGGCACTTCTAGGGGACGAGAAAGGAACCGCCAAAACGGTAGTGAAACTTTCGCCCGCTGCCGTTCCCAGAGGACCCCAGGGCCCCCGGGTCCCCGGGAGCGGGCGGAAAGCTCAGGGTTGATCCGAGGGTCCGCGCTCCATCCCTGGAAGCGCTCGGCCGGTCGACATCCCCGGGACAGGCGGGCACCTGTGGCCTCCGGGGCGGGCGGTCCCCGAGCCACAGCTCCTCCTTAAAGCCGCGGCTCCGCCCCGCCTGCCCACGGTTCCACCCAACCGCCGGGTCCCCGCCGTCTCGGCAAAGTGTCGCAGAGTCGCCAGCCGCCCAGGAACGCGCTGTCCGCCCAGTCCCTGAGTCTCCGGATCCACCGAGGCCATGGCCAGCGAGGAGCTGGCGAGCAAGCTGCAGCGACGACTGCAGTGGGAGGAAGGCGACAGCGGGCTCCAGCCCGCGCCCGGAGCCGCCCCAGACCCCGAGCCCCAGCCGCAGCCGCCCGCCTGGGCGCCCACCGCCAGAGCCGACGCCGAGCTGAGCGCGCAGCTGAACCGACGGCTGGACATCAACGAGGGCGCGGCGCGGCCCCGACGCTGCAAGGTCTTCCACCCCTACTCAGAGTTCCCGGAGTTCAGCCGCCGCCTCATCAAGGACCTGGAGAGCATGTTCAAACTGTGAGCGCTCCGCGCCTTGCGCCCCCGGGACCCAGGGACCCGAAGCCCCAGAGGGAGGGGTCAGTGGCGCTGGGTCGGTCTCTCAGAACCCCAGGCCCCGTTTGGGGTAGGACGGAGGGGGCCAATGCAGCGGTTTCTTTATCATTTAACCCTAACGCCCCCAAGATCCCGCACGCCCCGAGCGATCCCGGCGCGGTGGTGCTGGGTGATCCAGCCGGGCTGGGACACAGAGGGCAGGAGCTGCGGTTCTCCCTGACCCAGCTCAGAAGTTCGGCTCGGGCAACCCAGCCCGAGTCCTGGGCTCAGGGGTCCAGACGGCGGGTCCCGCCCCCTCCGTCGCCTGGCTCGGAGATTTTGCCCAGCGCGCAACTTCTAGGAAACCGAGACGCGCTGCGCCTCACCTGCCAACTTCATCTCCCGAGAGAGAAATTAGCCTTCTTTGTCCTTTATCTTTTAAAAACAAAGGAGTAAACTTATCCTTGGCTGCCGCGCGGGGTTTGATGTACCCGCGGAGACAGAGAACTGGGGGTTTGTTCAACTCTTCGCAGAAGATCAGTACGTTCCGGGAGCGAGCGCGTTTGGGGAGCCTCCTGGGGGCGTCGCCTTGGCCGTGTTCCCCCTTCTTGCCTCTCGGGCAGGAGGCGCCCGTCGGAGCCGGACACGGCAGCTGGCAACTGGTCCGGCGGGGGCTCATTCCGGTCGTGCCCCTCGGGGGAGCCCCAACCCCGGGCGATGGAGGCAGCGTTGTCTGGCGGCCTGAACTAGTAGTCGGCCTTGTAGTCTGGCAGCTCCATGGGCCTCAGTTTCTTCATCTGGAGAGTGGGGAGAAAAAAATCATCCTGCCTTTTAAGGCCAGAAAGTATTTTGCACACCATAAGCTCCCAACTGAGCTATTAATATTTGTTGGAGAATTGCGCCAAAACCGGGAAATGCCTGGGGGGACCGGAGGCCGCCGGCCAGGTCTTGCTTGGGGCGTTTTAAAAAGCGCTTGGAATGTGTTTGTCCTACCCGCGGAGGTTCTATTTAAAGGCGCTGTGGCCGGCGCTGTGTGGCGGGAGCCTGAGCCCCTTCCTGAGGCCGGACTGTGACCAGCTCCAGCCTTGGCACCGAGGTCGGCAGATTGGTACCCGGAGCCACCGCGTCTCCTCGGCTTCCTCGACACCCTAATTTCCCGGTCCCTCGCTTCCAGGCTTTGTTCTCTGGAGTTAACACCTACTAAGTCGCTTCAGTCATGTCCGACTCTGTGCGACCCCATAGACGGCAGCCCACCAGGCTCCCCGGTCCCTGGGATTCTCCAGGCAAGAACACTGGAGTGGGTTGCCATTTCCTTCTCCAATGCAGGAAAGTGAAAAGTGAAAGTGAAGGCGCTCAGTCGTGTCCGGCTCTTAGCGACCCCATGGACTGCAGCGCACCAGGCTCCTCGGTCCATGGGATTTTCCAGGCAAGAGTACTGGAGTGGGGTGCCATTGCCTTCTCCGGGAGTTAACACCTGGTGGGTCCAATTTGGGCTATTAAGGAGCCCTGGGGATTCCCAGGTGGCGCTAGTGGTAAAGAAGGCATAGAAAAAAGAAAAGAAGTGAAGTGGCTCTGTCCGACTCTTTGCGACCCCATAGACTGTAGCCTACCAGGCTCCTCCATCCATAGGATTTTCCAGGCAAAATTTCTGGAGTGGGTTGCCATTTCCTTCTCCAGGAAAGAAGACATAAGATATGCGGTCTGATCCTGGCGGGGAAGATCTCTGGAGGAGGGCATGGCAACCCACTCCAGTATTCTTGCCAGGAGAATCCCATGGACAGAGGAGCCTGGTGGACTTCGGTCCCTAGGATCACACAGAGTCAGAGACGACTGAAGCGACTTAGCACAGCAAGGGAACCTGAGTCGAGGCAGAAGACTGTGACTGGGGCAGAGACTGAAAAGTGCATGGTTTGTCAGCACCCCTTTGACTTATTTGGGGGTATGCCTTTCCTGGCATACTATTCCCCGACTGACTGCTCCCAGGGCCCAGCAGTCCCTCCCAGTCCAGGTGGCTTTAGAGAGGGCATCACAGGGACTGTCATCTTCCTCTTGCTCGGGGGTCATTCAGATTTCTTTCATTTATTTATTTTTATTATTATTATGTTTTTTCTGTAGAACAGTCTTTGAAAGGCTGTTTGTTGGCTGCCTAAGAGTAATAAAGGACGTCGACACAATCATGGTTGGATGGCATCGCCGACTCAATGGACATGAGTTTGAGCAAACTCTGGGAGTTGGTGATGGCCAGGGAGGCCTGGCTCGCTGCAGTCCATGGGGTGGCAAAGAGTTGGACTGAACTGAACACAATCAGAGGGGCTTGGGAGATCAAGCAAGGTGGCACCGATGAGGAAACAGATGCTGAAGAAGGTCAAGCTAACGTGCAGGCAGTGTGTGCTCTAGGGGCCTGAAGAGCTGGCAGCCTAGTCAAGTGTGGGACTTCATTGTCCAGAGCTACTGTGTCAGTCACAAGTCTAGATGGGGTTTTCTGCCACTTGCAACCAAAACTGGCAGAGACGGAAAGGGCATTAATGGGCTCAGGAAGTTAAGAAAAAAGGGCTGGTATCAGGTATGGCTGTATCTGGGAGCTCAAATGATGCCCTCAGAGGTTCATGTCTTTTTCTGAAGCCAGCTTCCTCTCTGTGTGGTCCCCATTCTCAGGTGGCTTATCCCTGGTGGTTGCAGTGTGGCCACAGCAGCTCCAGTAAGTCCAGTGGGAAGGGTAACCATAGCAAAGGCCTTATTGTGTGTGTGTCTTTTGTAGCTTTACTATTGTTTCTGGTTGGCTCTGAATCTATTGCTGCGGCCAGAGGAATTCATTGCTCTGATTGGCCGGGCCTGAGCCATGTGCCCCACCCCTGTGGTGACTGGCAGAGGGCTTGGCAGTGGGACTCTTACTGAGGAAGCCAGTGTGTGCACTGTGGTAAAATCACCACCTTCCCGTGAGGGCCGGGTAGCTGCTGTGACTGCCAGGAGCAGGGACCATTGGGAGAATCATGCTTTCCCTGATGGTGGTTTGGAAAGACCCTTCCCTCCCCTGCCAAATCTAGTGCTGTGCTGTGCTTAAGTCGCTTCAGTCGTGTCCGACTCTGCAACCCTATGGACTGTAGTCCTCCAGGCTCCTCTCTCCATGGGATTCTCCAGGCCAGAATACTGGAGTGGGTTGTCATGCCCTTCTCCAGGGGATCTTCCCTACCCAGGGATTGAACCCAGGTCTCCTGCACTGGCAGGTGGGTTCTTTACCGCTAGCATCATTTGGGAAACCCCGCTTAAATCTAGTATCAAGACCAAATTATCCATTTTGAGTTTGGAGAAGGTACAGACAGAGCCCCCCCACCCCACCCATTCCAGGGTCATTTGCTGTGATTGTGGGCAAGTTGCTTAACCACATCTCGCTCTTCATCTGTAAAATGCGGGCAGCTGTTTCTTTCAAGGTTTTTTTAAATTGAATTTTTTAAAATTTATTTTTGGCTGTGCTGGGTCTTCGCTGGTGCACAGGCTTTTCTCTAGTTGGCGGTGCCTGAACTTTTCCCCGCCATGGCTTCTCTTGTTGTGGAGCACTGGCTCTAGGGCATCAGGCCTTCAGTAGTTTGGGCTCCCAGAATCCAGAGCCCAGGCTTAGCAGTTCTGGCTCACCGGCTTAGTTGCCACATGTGGGATCTTCCCAGATCGGGGATAGAGCCCACGTCTCCTGCATTGGCAGGCAGGTTCTTTTCCACTGAGCCCCCAGGAAAGCACTCTTTCAAGGGTTTAGTGAGAACTGAGTGAGAGGAGTGGGTGACGAGCACCAAGTCAGCCTGAGACATGAAACAGGGGCATTCTGCTGAGAGCCGTTCCCCAGCTTCGGCTCCAAGCCCCATGTCCGTGTCCGAAACCCTCCCCACCCTGCTACCCACACCAGCACAAACCAGGGACTCCTTGGCCCTGGCCCCCGTGAGCGTCCACCTGAGCGTGATGGGGTCCCCCACTTGGGGGTTCCTGCCCAGTTTTCTCCCCTGGGAGGCAGCTGAAATCTTGCTCCCCCCACCCCACCAGGGTCAGGAGCTCCCAGCCTGGGAGAGTTTGTCACCTGGACCCCTCTGACTCAGCTCTGCCCTTCAGTCCTCATCCCCCTCCTACCCGGGAAGGCTGCTGTGGGGCCTGGCATCTGGGGATTTGCCACCTGCTGGCCTGGCACTGCCACCTTCCTGTAGGTGCCCTTTGCAGTTGATGAGGTCCTTGATCCCAGCTTTGCTCACAGCTCAGCCCAGCTTTCCTGCTGACCCTCCTTCATGTTTCCCTCTTCCTGCTGTCCTACATGACTTTAAAAAAAAAAAAACAAAACTGCATGACTTAAAAAAAAAAACTACATCTAGGTGAGTCCTCTTGAAAACCTCATTTTTGCTCACAGCCCCCTTCACATCTAGTCACTCCTGCACTGAACCTTTTCTGCAGCTGCTTTCTGAGGGCTGGGCAAGGAAAGCACTTCGTGGGGGTCTTCCAGGTACCTATGCCTCCCAGGCATGCCCACCCCTCCCCGACCCTCCCCCTGCCCTGTGAGTGTGTTGCTATGGCGTCACCTTATCCAGCCAGCAGCTGGTAATTGCCACCTGTCTGCTCCACCTGAAGCGTACCTCGTTGTTGTTGGTTTTCAGCCACTAAGTCACGTCTGACTCTTTGTGACCCCGTGGACTAAAGCAGGCCAGGCCTCCCTGTCCTCCACTATCTCCTGGAGCTTACTCAAACTCGTGTCCATTGAGTCAGTGATGCCATCCAACCATCTCATGCTCTTTCGTCCCCTTCTCCTCCCACCTTCAATCTTGCCCAGCATCAGGGTCTTCTCCAGTGAGTCGGCTCTTTGCATCAGGTGGCCAAAGTACTGGAGCTTCAGCTTCAGCATCAGACCTTCCAATGAATATTCAGGATTGCTTTCCTTTAGGATTGACTGGTTGGATCTCCTTGCAGTCCAAGGGACTCTCAAGAGTCTTCTCTAGCACCACAGTTTGAAAGCATCAGTTCTTTGGCACTCACCCTTCTTTGTGGTCCAACTCTCACATCCGTACGTGACTACTGGAAAAACACCTCTTCCTCCCTTTTTCTACTTCCTTTGCTTTTTATGCTTAAACTGAAAAAAAATCGTGTGAAAAATCTCAAAGAACACATAACACATTAACTTGTTTTCCGAGCTTTCCATATTTTATCCATTGCAGAAGCAGTGTTGTGAGACTGTTAAGAACATGAACTTGGATCCAGGCTCCCTGGGTTCAAACCTGACTCTACCACTTGCTACTTCAAAGGTTACTTTAGGCAGGTTGCCGGAAGGCTCTGTGCCTCAGTTTCCCTTTCTGTCAGGTGGGGATAGAATGGCACCTGGCTTGTGAGATTATTGTGGGAATTAAATGAATTCATGTATGTGAAGCAGTTAGTGCAATGCTTGGCCCATGGTGAGGCCAGTAGGTTTGAGTCACTAATTTTCACAGCTGTAATTTGGGTGGATATGCAGATTCTGTGTTGTCCGTTTTGTTAAACAGTTTGCAAACACTTTGCAATGGCTGCTTTATCCTTTGAAGCTGATATCTCTTGCAGCTTGAGCTGTGGAGTACGGACACGGAGTGTAGATGTGCGTGGCCACTTGCTGTCTTATCGGTCCCTCTGGGACTGCACCCAGGGGGTTTGTTGAAGGGATGAGTGGATGTGAGTCTTAAGGCTGCTGTGGTAAGGACCTCAAGCTGGTGCCTTAAAACAAGAGAGATGTGTTTTCTCCCCATTCCGGCAGTTGGAAAACGAAGTCACGGTGTCAGCTGGGCCATGCTCCCTCTACAGGCTCTGGGGAAGAACGCTTTCATGCCTCTCCTAGCTTCTGGTGGTTGCCAACAATCCTTGGCATCCTGGGCTTATAGACACGTTACTCTAGTCTCTGCCTTGATAGCCGCGTGACATTCTCCCTGTGTGTTGTCTTCATGTGGCCTTCTTGTGTAGACACCTGTCATTGGATTTAGGGCTCATCTGAATCCAGTGATTTCATCATTTTTTTTTTTTTTGGTTGTGCTGGTCTTCGTTGCTTTGGCCAGGCTTTCTCTCGTTGTGGCGAGCGGTTCGCAGGCTCCTGATTGCCGTGGCTTCTCTTGGTGCAGAGCTCAGGCTCTAGTTGTGACTCCCAGGAGTTATGGCCATGCTCAGGGACGTGGGGGATCTTTGTTCCCCAACCAAGGATCAAACCCTCACCCCTGCAGTTGAAGTGCGGAGTCCTAACCATTGGACCGCCAGGGAATTCCACAGTATGGCTTCATCCTAATTCAATTTATCATGTCTGCAAAGATCCTATTTGCATAGAGGTCACATTCTGCAGGTCTGGGTGGCTGTGAATTTCGAGGGGACCCCCTTCAGCTCATTACTGAGGGCGGGGCAGAGGTGTCCAGTTGCTGTGCACCATGACTGTCGTCTTGGCCTCCTGGGAGAGTGCAGCAGTGGGGAGGCCCTTCCAAGGAGCCCTCACGCCAGCGTCTTAACCACGTTCGGCTATTTAGGTGATTTAGGAATGTCTGAGAGGTAACCCAAGCCAGAATGATTCCTGCCCCAACAGAAGGGGGATCAGATGGAGTTGCCATCTAACTGCAAAAAAAACAAACAAAATCAGCAGAAAGCCCCTACTTGTGCCTGGAGTGCACTTACTTTCAGCAAGAATTTCATTTCTAATCAGTCTCTAGATCCAGACTGTGATGTCGCCTTTGAGTTCACCCAGAACCGGACTTGACCGGATCAGAGTATGCCCATTCTTTTTGTCTGGGACTCTACTCACATAGACATTGCAAAACGTGCTTTGATCTCTTAAATACTATTTAAAAGTATTTTGCCTAGGGATTTCTTACATTTTCAAGGTTTTAAAAACCGCTGGATTCTTGCCAGCCTGTGAACACAGTGGATCCTTGGAGTGGGGGTCATTTGTCTTTATGTTCTTGGGACCTGGTGTGTTGTAGAAGAGAGAGCATTTTCTAATGAGTGTGGGAAGCCAGAGGCATCACCAGCCCGGCCAGAAAAAGTTCCCCTTCCATCTCCAAGCGTGTTACTGGATAGCCTGGGCCCAGAGAATAGTGGCCTGATTTTAAAACGAAGAGGGAGAGGGCCCCGAAGAAACTGACTCTACAGTATGTGTCCAGGGCTGTAATAGGAGCTGGTGGAGCGGTCAAGGTTAGACAGGAAATTTTAATTACCCTGCGCTTATCCAGAGGCCCCGTTCAAAGGGAGGTAATGAGGGCAACCACTTCGAGGCAGGACCCAAATACAGCATCTTAAAATGCAGCTGTGGTGTTTTTGTAGCATACTAAAAGCTTGTGTTTCAATTCCCCACAGAGAGGGTGGGGAGAGGAGCGTTTGGCTATGGGAAAGTTGTCTTTTTATTCGGAATCCGAAACGATGATGTCATGGACGCCCTGCCAGCACCCGACTCCTGTCACCACTGAACTCCAGAAAGGCGGAGGCTGTCCTGGAATTCTTCATTTCTCGTCTCCCCCGTCCCCAGTTGCTTTTTCTCCTCTCTAGATTTTTCTCTGACGAGAGGAGGAAGAGATGTGGAGATGGAGGGCTGGGAATTTGCCAAAGAGGTGAAGGGAGCCGAGTTAAGGAGGTTTGCTAGGGAATGGGGAGGGGAGGCAGCCCACCCACTCTTATCTGTATCTTTCAAGTGAATTGCCTTCTACGCAGAGAACAGTTGGTGGAAATAACCGGACATTAAGTGTTTCTTTTTCCTCCCATAGAGAAAGGCAAGGGCTTCTGACTCTCCTGATTGTGTCTTCGGTGCAACGTGATCCACATTAGAGTTGAAATTCCCTCACCTGCCCTGGATTATGCACGTTTGGCTGTTCTGGTTGAAGGTGAGGCAGGAGAACTCAGGGCTTGTCTGAATTCCTGGCGAGTGGTCAGCCAGAACCCAGCCAGGTCGGCTTCTGTTTGAGGCTTTGGTCTCTGGCAGAAAGATGCTGTAACTGGGAATTATTTCTCACAGGGGTTTAAGCACTGGTTTTCTTTGCCCTGCTTGGGTGATGTGGGAGGAGCTGGAAGGAGGTGGCACGATTTCTGGCGGTTTCATCTTTGCAGAGAGCTTCCTTCTTTCTATTCCTTGCTCCTCACCTCCTCTCTTGGGGACATCTCCTCCACCCTCCTCATTACAGAGCATCCTGTTTCGTGAGAATTCGAGTGACTTATTCAAATTCTACATGAGGCAAAAATAAAAAGTCTTTTTCCCTTTCTCCCTTGCAAAATTAATTAAGTGCCTGGTGTCAAAGCTTCAGGGCTTCCCCGATGGCTCAGCAGTAAAAGAATCTGCCTGCAATAAAGAAATCTGCCTGCCAATGCAGGAGACTCGGGTTCGAGCCCTAGATCGGGAAGACGCCCTGGAGGAGGAAATGGCAACCCACTCAAGTATTCTTGTCTGGGAAATCCCATGGAGAGAGAGGACCTGGTGGGCTACAGTCCATAGGGTCACAAAGAGTCGGACACAACTGAGTGACTGAGCACGCTCAACGCTTTAAGGTCCAGGGGACTTTAACTGTATTTACACTCTTAGCCCTACAACACCTCCCTGCCCCAGTCTAACTAGTGAATACCTTTCTAGTCTAACTAGGGAATGCCTTCCTCCACTGGATTTGGGGAGTTTGGTGGACATGGGCTACTTCATGCGTGGTTTTACAGTACAGCTGACCTAGGGAGTCTCTCAGGATGTGTTGCATGAATCAGATCTTCGGAGCTAGTGGGTCCCAGGCCTGTCTTCTTGGGCAGAGATAGTCAGTGGAGGAGCCCAGCCCTCACGCTGGATTTTTGCATAGCTCGCTATTAGCTGCCTGCTTCACGGATAGCTGTGTATCACATGCACTCTAGCAGGCTCACTCGTGCCTAGAGGCATGCTCACTCACACTGTCTCACACACAGCGTTGGCCTCATCATAGAGTCCTCCTGGAACAAACCTCTGCCTTCCCCCCTGCTTCTGTGTCCCCTGAGTGTTGGTGACTGAAGGGCACCCTGGTGCTAAGTCTCAGATGCTCCTTGGAAGGCCTGTGTACAGGGGGACCTGAGTTACTGAAATGTGGACTGTGCCATTCTGTAGTCCCGACCTGTACTCAGTGGCCCCAAGACGCAGACCTGAGGCTCACTGGTAAATCCCTCCTAGGTTCCCAGGCTGCCTGGACCTTCTGTGACCCCTCCCTCAGTGCTCCCACCCCTGGGCTCCCATGGCCAGCACTGTCTGTGCGTTTGCTGATGCCTGCTCCTGTGGAGTGGTAATAATGGTGATAATGATGAATCTCTTTCTCACCTCCTGTCATGACCTATTCATTCATTCAGCTTTCTCATTCATTCAGTGAAGCACATGCCAGGTACTGGGGTTGCACAGATTGATCTGGAGGGGTTTCTGCCCTTGAGACACTCAACAAACTTTGAACAGTGGGATGGATTGACTACAATACTGCTTGACAGGGAAGGATTCAAATTCCAGGAAAGCCGTCCACCACTCATGTACACTGAACTCATGTACAAGACACCCCGTGTAGCCTAGCAGACCCTGGGGGATGCTGCATTCAGGAGGGCGGTCGTGGTCTTTCTGGACACACCCAGGGAGGAGCAGCCAGCCAGGACTGGGAAGGGATTCAGGCCCTTGATGGATCTAAGGCCTCTTGGAGCCAGAGGATGGGGGCTGAGAGCTTGAAGTCTGGTGGGGACCTCCTCGACCTTAGGGGGCAGAAGGTGGGCAATGAAGCTGCAGTGAAAGATACAGTGTAGAGAAGAAAGAACTTTCTCATGGTTGGAGTTGTGGAGCGATGGAAGGAATGATCTCAAAGGTGGTAAGCCCCTTTGTCGGGAGTTCCAATGGAAGATGGGTGGTCTGTCTTCATGGAGTGAGAGGTTTGCAGTAGGAAAGGGTTGGAAAGTTCTTGGGAGGCTGGGGGATGGGCTAGATGACCTTCAAGGTTCCTTCTGGGCCAGGGTTGGGCCAGCTTGGTCTGTAAAGGGGCAGGTGGTGAATATATTTGACCTTGTGGGGTCCCTAGAGCCACTCGGCCACTGTGATAGACAGTAGCTGCAGAGAGTACGTCCGGGAACCTAAACTCACCAGCATGGCCGCATCCAGAGAAAACCTGGTGAGTGGGGTTTGCCTGCAGGCCGTGGTGTGCCGGGCCCTGTTGAAGGCAGCTGTTTTGGAAACTTCTGAATCCTGAGCCCTGTCTCTGTTGGTCTTGTTCATCCCTTCCTTCATTTCTTGGCCTTTCTACCTGTCTGTGGCCCGGGGTTCACTGGCTGGGGCAGACCTCAAGCCCCCAGGGGAAAAGGAGCCAGAAGTGGACGTGGACGGTAGAGTGAGCCTGGAACCAGGGACCCAGAGTCACTTCTGGAAGATTGTTGCTGGAGCAGGAGCAACAGGTCTGTCTGCTTCTCTCGCCAACTCAGAGGACCGGGCAGCTGGGAGCCCTCGAAAGGGCTGCCTTGGTGTTCCTTCCCCTGAGAGGTGGCCGAGGGTGTGTTTGAGCCGGGCTGTGGTTGGGGAGGACTTAGGGACTTCCCTAGTGGTCCAGTGATTAGGACTCTGCGCTTCCACTGCGGGCGGCACAGGTTCGATCCCTGGTCAGGGAACCAAGATCCCACAAGCTGAATGGTACAGCTTAAAAAAGAGAGAGAGAGAGCTTAAAAACTGCAGATGAAAAGGAAAGTGAGAGCTAACTTGGTTGCAGAGAGCTGCACCAGGGGCCTTGGGTGTCTGCCTCCTTGAGCCCCATGGTTACAGGAGGCATTCTTCACCTCAGGTTTTCAGACCAGCACCCCCCACCCCCCGCCTGCTCCTTTATTATCTTTATCATCTCTGATTTCTTCTTTTAGGAGGTCTCCAGGTGGAGAGGTGGGAGTGCCTGGGGCCAGCGCCCTCTTTGGTGGGCGTCTCCTTACACTAATGGCTCTTGCGCCCTTTGGAAGTGTGGCCGTCTGATGTTGTCTTGCTGCTGGCCCTTCTCTGTGGGGAGGCCTTTGTGCAAGTCGTGGGTGGGTCGCTGTGTGTGTCCGCGGGTGTCCAGACCTGGTCTTGCTTTCTTTCAGTCTCAGCCTGACGGCTCTGTGTGTTGCTAAATGAAAGTCAATTCTTTGATTTTTGGAAGTGAGGGCTAGGTGGTCTGTCCCCGCACAAGGCTGCCTCTAGTTGACAATACATCCTCGCACTCTGCCAGCTTGGGTCAGGTTTGCAGGAAGTTCAGGACTTAGAAACTCTCACGTGCCCAAGGCTGGCCCTGCCGCCCCTTCCTGGTCAGAATGGCAAGGGACCCCAGGGCTGTGATTGATCCCAGCCTTGGGGCATCAGCTCCCGGGGATCCCCTGGCCCCACCTGGCAGTGCTCCCTGAACACTGTGCCTGGGATGGTGGACCCTGGTCATCTGTCCTCTACCGACAAGGTCTGGCTGATGAAAAGCCCAACTCTGCGCCCTCAGGGACCTGGTGAACTCCGTCCCGGCTTGGAGAGGTGCTGGCCCTGATCCTGGGCAGCTCTGTCCGTCTTGGCCTCGGTGACAGGGTCTCTGTCTCCTCCCTAAATGACGCATGCTCCCCGCTCCCTTTCCTACAAGAGCCAACTGTAGGAAGTCCACACTCTGATTGATTCCTCTCCATCAGAGCCACTGCTAGCAGAGCGCCTGCTGCTCTGTGCAGCACTGTTCTTAGCGTTTATACATCGTCAGCACGAGGAGCTGGGTGCTCTCAGCATCCCTCATTTTACAGATGGGGAAACCGAGGTGCAGAGGAACTAGATGGCTTGCCCAGCATGACACTTGTGCACATGGTGGGGCTGGGGTTTGAACTCAGGTGGCCCGTGTTCTTGTCCCCCTGTGCCACCAAATCTCAACCATCCTTTTTTTTTTTTTTTTTTTTTAAATAATTTGTTTTTGGCTGTTCTGGGTCTTCATTGCTTCCCAGGTAGCCTTAGTGGTAAAGAATCTGCCTGCCAGTGCAGGCAACACAGAGATGCGGGTTCAATCCCTGGATTGAGAAGACCCCCTGGAGCAGGGTCTTCCTTGCTCTGCTTGGGCTTTCTCTAGCGGTGGTGAGCAGGGGCTATTCTTCGTTGCTGCGTGCAAGCTGCTCGTTGCGGTGGCTTCTCTTGTTGCGGCGCACAGGCTCTAGGCGTCAGGGCTTCAGTAGTTGTGGGGCACTGGCTTAGTTGCTCTGCAGCATGTGTGATCTTCCTGGACCAGGAATAGAACCCATGTCCCCTGCTTTGGCAGGTGGATTCTTTACCACTTTGGCAGATTGGATTGGGGCTTCCCTGGTGGCTCAGCTGGTAAAAATAATCCACCTGCAATGTGGGAGACCTGGGTTTGATCCCTGGGTTGATAAGATCCCCTGGAGAAAGGAGCATCTTACCCACTCCAGTATTCTGGCCCGGAGAATTCCATGGACTGTTATGGTCCACCGGGTGGCAAAGAGTTGGACACGACTGAGCGACTTTCACATCACTTCACTTCTTCACCACTGGACCACGAGGGAAGCCCTCAGCCATCCTCGACACCCTTCCCTGCACAGCCAGGCAGGGCCCTGGGTGGCAGGCTGCCCGACCTCCAGGACTCGAGACACCACCCACTCCCAGCCCGGGGCTGCTACCTCCTATGTGGCCTCCCCTGATCCATCCTACATGTCAGAGCCCAGATCTCATTACCTTGCTTCCCTTTTGAGAAGCCCTATGGGGTGGGGACAGCCCACAACATTCAGTGGCTCCCTATTGCCCATGGGACACAGTCCAGACTTCTCACGATGACCCTTAAGGCCAGTCACGGCTGGCTACTGCATTCTCTTTCGCTGGTCGCCCCAGCCGGGTCCCCCTCCCACTGGGCTGTTGGTCCCACAGCTGCCAACCTCCCCCACCCCCCATCCACCAGCCCCCATCTCCAATCTGTTACTATTGATTCTTAGGAGGCTCCCCTCGCCCTCCATAGTGTTTATCCTGGTAAAGCAGGCTTGACTTTTTTTTTTTTTTTTTTTCCGGCTCTTTGTTCCAGGGCATAGGCTCCTCTCTAGTTGAGGGTCACGGACTCAGTAGCTGCGCACCAGGTGGGATCTTAGTTCCCGTACCAGGAACCACCAGGGAAGTCCCCAGCCCTTCCTGGCTGAGCATGGCTAACTTCTTTCTCCAGTCCCCAGGGCTGGACCCCAGGCCACAGGCAGGGCGGGGGAGCCGTAACCTCTGTAGAGAGATCTGAGCTCTGTTCTGGAGCGGTCCCGAGGCCCTAAATACGGCCCAAGGGGAGCTTCCCAGCCCCCGGGGATGTCAGGAGTGGGAGCCTTCCGTGTGGTGGTGCAGGGTCCTCTGGCAGTGCCACCAACTGCAGGCCACGTGGGCTCAGACGGGCCTGTAAGTGAGACGTGGAACAAGGAAAGTGACCACCTTCTCAGGTTGTCCCCGAGATCGCGTGACCACTCGGTGTGCAGTGGCAGCCTTAATTAGGTCACTCCTAGGTTGCAGCCTCAGGTTCTTTCCACTGAGGGAGCTGCAGGTCTGGGCCCCCAGCTGGGCTGCTGGATTTAAGGTGGTGCCAACCAGAGAGAGGGGTTGGGGGAGGAGCCGCCGCCTGGGAAGTGGTGGGTGGAGGTGGAGGCTCTGAGGACCCAGAGGTTGCAAGCCTGGGTGTCTTCCTTTCTGTTCGGAGGGACTGCTGAGTCGCCCACAGTCCACTTCCTCTAGGCCTGTGGTCCCTGGCCTCCCCCTCCCTCAGGGTCTCCGCCTGGCCATGTCCCTCCCTGACTCGAGCACTTGAGAGTCAAGGGGGTTTGCATCACTGCCAGGGCTGCCCCAAGCCTGACCAGGTCCGGATGTAGAAACTCCTAGTTGTTTGGGGTCACCCGTCCCCCAAGATCCACAGGGCTCCTGGGAATTCCCAGGACAACTAGGTTTCCAGGGTTGGGTCCAGTTTCCCAGCCCATCAGGGCTTTTACGGAAGCTGTTGGGAGCCAACGGCTTCCCTGGTGGCTCAGCTGGTAAAGAATCACCTGCAATGTGGGAGACCTGGGTTCCATCCCTGGGTTGGGAAGATCCCGTGGACAAGGAAAAGGCTACCCACTCCATACTACGGTCTGAAGAATTCCATGAACTATAGTCCATGGGGCCGCTCAGACACGAGCAACTTTCGATTTTTTTCACTTTTTTGGGAACCAAGGGGAGGCGCCCCATTGTTACAGCAAAGAACCTACCCTGCTCATTTCCACACCCCGCTGATCAGGAGTGCCCTTGTGGCCTCCACGGCCTCCATCAGGGAGTGTTCACGACAGGCATCCCCTGGGACACCCTTTCTTCTCACCCTCCTTTCTGGATGAATGGAGGTGACTCTCAATTCCCAGACCCACTTCCTCTGTTCGTGTTCCCACACTGAGTCCCCAGCCGCCTGTACTTACCCAAACCCAGCAAAGGTGCTCCAATTTCAAAAGGGCCAAAGGGAGACCCCAGGATTACGGTCTTTCTGTTAATGAGACATTTCTCTTAATGAGCTAAAACTTAAAAAAAAAAGGGGGGGTGTGGGGGCGGAGAGGCCTTGCTGATGAGCTGAGAGCTTATCTGCCTTCCTGTGATCTTGGCGAGAAGGGAGTCACTCTGGGGCAAAACCCAGACAAAACCCAAACCAAGGACACACAGCCCAGGACGTCCCTGGGACCTTGAACCAGGGATGTTTGACACCAGAAGCACACTCCTATCTCCTGCCATCCTCCGCCCTCCTCAGGAGGAGCCCACCCGGGATCTCCTGCCATCCTCCGCCTTCCTCAGGAGGAGCCCACCCGGGATCTCCTGCCATCCTCCGCCTTCCTCAGGAGGAGCCCACTCGGGATCTCCTGCCATCCTCCGCCTTCCTCAGGAGGAGCCCACCCGGGCTCCCATGGACCCAGCTGTGCCCTGTTCCATTTGCCAGGTCAGAAGCTTTCCAGGGCTCATCCCTCCCTACCCCGTCACTCGTGGCCAGAGGGTTCTTGGCACCTGGACCCTGCATGTGGCTGAAGCACTTTGCACTCCTGACCTGTTAACTGGTGTCACTGGCACGTTCCTCTCGGGGCTGGGGTGGGGGGTGGTCATGCGGGGCCTGGCTTGGGGTGCTGGCATCAGTGAGAGAATTTGCGTATAGCTGGAGCCTCCCAATTTGAAGCCTTTTGCAGCCTGAGAGCGCGGGCTGGGGGAAGCCCAGCTCACCCTCGGTTCCCTCTCCGTTTGAATCCATGTTGAGGGTCCCTGGTGGGGGCAGTGCTCTCCCACTGCAGGCATTTGGGACAAAGCAGGTTTCCCTGCTTCTCTCAACACCCTAAGTAGCAGCAGCCTGACTCTGCGTCCACTCTGCTGTCTTGCGGGGCCCTGAGCTCATGGTGGGGGCTCTGTAGGGGTGGGGGTGGCCCCTTAGCTCTGCCATGCCACCATCGTTTTCATTATAAGCTTCCAGACACCGAGTATGGACCTTCGGGGGGCTAGTCTCCTGCAGCCTGTAGAGGTGCTGCTGCTGTGGTTGTTCAGTCACTTAGCTGTGTCCGACTCTGTGACCCACGGACGGCAACATGCTGGGCTCCTCTGTCCTCTGCTGTCTCCCGGAATTTGCTCAAACTCATGTCCATCGAGCGCTATCTAACCATCTCCTCCAGTGGCAGAGGATGAGATGGTAAATGTGCTGGCCTCTTTCCAGAAGAAGCAGGGTATCAGCCAGAGGTGCATCCCCACAGCACAGGCTGTGCACAGGAGAGGGGAGGCTGGTGCGCACCTGACCCAGAACCACTGCCACCTCACCTTCGCCCTCCCCACATCTCTCCACCGTGGGTGATGTGTGTTCCCCCAGCCACCTTAGTCTGCTCACTCCATGATCACCCACCTCTCCCCACCCCCCATCCATCCTGCACATCAAGCTAAGAGCTCTTTTCTGAAACACCTATCTGATGTCGCATCTCTGCTTCACACTCTTTGGGGGTTGCCCCCATTCCCCCTTAGGAAGACACAGCTTTCCCAGATTGCCTGTGGGACCAGACCCCCTGCCCACTTCTGAGACATCCCATCCCCTGTGGACTTCGCTGGGGACTGGGGCTCCCTCCCAGGGCTCTGCAGCCTTGCTGCTGTCAGACCCAGCTCTGCCCAAGCTCCAGCAGTATCACAGCTCAGCCGTCTGTACCTCTGCCTTCCCTCTGGGACTGGTCTCTGTGTTTTCTTTCATCTCTGGAGAGGCCCCAGGTAGATCTGAGCCAGATGGTGACTGAGTGAATGGAGGTGGTCCTGCAAAGGCAGCCGGGAGCAGCCTGATTGGAAATCAGACTCTGGGCTCAGGCTTTTGTGCTTAATTCCTCAGAGTCCCCCTTCCTCAGAGCCTGCAGACTCCTGATTTACCTTGCAGTGGTAACACACTTAGAGACAGGGTTTCTCAGTCTGCAGTGAATCAGGAGGGAGAGGGGGAAGGGGCAGATAATTTGAGAGCCGGGGCTACTGCAAGAAAGACAGGAAACCAGGACCTCAGAGAAGGGGCAGGCAGGGAGGCCTGGAGGAGGAACCCAGTCCTGTGACCTGGGGCAACTAACTCCTTGGAAAAGACCCTGATGCTGCGAAAGACTGAAGGCGGGAGGAGAAGGGGACGACAGAGGACAAGATGGTTGGATTGCATCACCAACTCAATCGACATGAATTTAAGTAAACTCCGGAAGTTGGTGATGGACAGGGAGGCCTGGCGTGCTGCAGTCCATGGGATTGCAAAGAGTCGGACACGACTGAGTGACTGAACTGAACTGATCTGGGGGAGGGGGCTGAGCTCATCTGGGTAGACACTGTTGGGACACCCACAGGCCCTGGGAAAGGCCATATGCTTCGGGCATGGTCTGGTACAGTGCCCTTCTCCTACCTGAAAGAGCCTGGGCAGCAGGGGGGACCTCGTGAAAACGCAGGTTCTGATTTAGCAGGTCTGGAGAGGGACAAGAAATTCTGCATCTTAGACAATCCTGGGCCACTGGTCCGGGGACCATACTTTGAGTGGCCAGAGCCTGACTGTCTGAAGAGGCAGCACGTGATTCCCGTACCAGGACTTTCTGGGGGAAAGCTGGGTGTTTCGAGCTCCTGGTGCCCTGAGGCCTAGGCACCCCTCCCCCAACATTAAGAGTAAGGCATTTTCTGGGGCGCTGCCATTTCCTGAGAACCCTCTACCCTCTGGGGATCCCCAGGGTGGTTTCTGATGGCCGAGCCCCAGGCAGACAAAGGCTGGCCCGCTTCTTTCTTCCTTGATAGCAGGATTATTCTGGGGAGGTGAAACCCAAGAAAACCCAGGGGCTCTGCACAGTGGAGCCCAGAGAGCAAGCCATTCACGGACTAGCACTAGGTGGATGCTGGAAACTGGCCCCTGTCCCCTTGCCTCTCTCCCTTGCTGGCAGGGCCTTTGGCAGGGTGAGACTTAGGGCCCCTTTGGCGAGGTTGGGGGCTTTCCCAGGTCATAGGCCCAGTTTGGGGACCCAGACCATCCTGCTTCACTCCACCCCATTCCACCAGCCAGTGATGGCCCCAGTCAGAGTCAGGGAGCCCTCAAGTGAGGCCTTGGAGGGCAGATCTGATGCTGTCATTAGGACGGGCTGGGTGATAAGAGTTATTCTATAAGGGCTTCCTGGAAATTCAGCCCAAGGGGCCGCGGCAGGCTGTGGACTGCAGTTTCTTCCAGAATGCTAATGGTGTTGGATGCTGTTTGAGGCCAGTGGGTGTCGGTACCTCTTCAGCAGCAGCCCTGGAAGTTGTCTGCTTCCTCTTCATGGCTGCCGACAGGTCCTACTTTTAAATATAGCTCCCTCCCATTGCACGCTTACCAGGCACAGGGGCCAGAGCTGGTGGGTTATCTTTTTTGGCCCCTCGACAGCTCTGCACGGCACAGACAGCTCAGTGATAGTCTGCAGTGGGCTTGCCAGCCCGTCTCTCCCAAGTGAATGGCAAGGCTGGGACTGCACCCAGGCCTGTATCTGCAGGGCCATGTGCACCTCTGATGGGACTGGAATCTCCCCCCTCATAGATCCTGGAGAATAGCAAGAGGAAGGGAACCTATGTGGACCTTGCAAAGCAAAAGCAAGAGAAAAAGCTCACTAATCCAGAAGAGGGCTAGAAGGAAGCCCTAGGAGACAAACAAGGTTGGGGTGGGGCAGGGGGTGTCTTGGGACCATGAGTGGCTTTTCTTTTTAATATCCTAGACTGCCTTTAAGAGGGAAAATGTGGGTTAAAATTTAAATTATAGGGGGAAAAAAACTGGTGAATGGAGCTAAGATGTTGGTAGAGGAGGAGCCAAGGACTTAAGGGGATGCCAATGAGCCTGGGAGCATTTGAAATAGTATGTAAACTGTGGAGGGGCGAGGAAAGGAAGTATTTGAACGCTTTGAAAATATTTAGATGCAGTTCAAGCCAGTCTTGTAGGGAGAAGGAAAGCCCCACACGTGGAGGACTCAGCAACGCGGCTCCTGTTATCTCTGCCAACATCATCAGATACAAATTGTAAAACATCTAACTCTCACAGTTAACCAGTGGTCTGTTTGTTGGAATATCATGTATGCACTCTATCACCACCTGTCAAGAGGGGTGACTAATAACCACCTCACAGGCCTGCTGAATTAAATAAGGTGATTTAGTACAGTGCCTGGCACTTAGGAAGTGCTCAATAAAGAGTAAACGCAGGCGTCTATTATTAATTCTTTGTAGGAATGTTGAAAGGGTTCCTTTATGAGACAATGTGTGCGAACTGCAAAGCAGACCAGTGGTAGTTACTAGGTGCTTTGAACCCCATTGTCTGCGCCGACGACAGACGGTCATCGGATGCTTTGAGAGGAGCAGATAAAACCATGAGGGGATGAGGGGGCACCTGGGAGGGTTTTTCTGCCTCCCTTGCAAATGCAGGCCCTGGAGGAGGTGGCTGTGGACCAACCCTCAGAGACGGTCACTTTAAAGGGAGGAGGGCGTGCTTCAGGATTACGAATCCCAGTTCCAAGGGAAGGGCGGGGACACCACTAATGTGGTCTCTTTTTAGTCTGGCCAGGACTTAACGATGGCGCTTGGCCGGTGCTTCAGGCAGGAACAAAGGGACGCAGTCTTTGCGAGGTCCCTGGGAGTGGAGGTGCTGGCTGGCTCGTGACCCCTGTCTTCCCTGCCCCTCTTCCCTCGGAGACGTCCCCTCTCTGTCCACAGACAGGCGTTATTCCTGGGCCAAACTGGGGTCCTCTGGCCGGATGGCGGACCCTTTCCTCCGCCTGGGATTTGCCCTCCGAGGTGGTGGGCCTCTGCCCCCACTATGGTCAACCCCCAATTTCCTGCCTATTTAAAGAAATGTGAATTCCTTTCACCTGTTGCCCAGCCTTCACCAAGGCCGTTTCTCACACATTTGCCCTTTGTTCTTAGCCCTGGAAAGTATTTCAGGCTTGAGGGCTTAAGATAAGTTTCCAACCTTTCATGGGCCTTCTCAGTCAGAACCCCGCAGAAATCCAGGGGTAGGGTCTCCGAGCCCCTCGCTGCCCGCGGCCCCAGCCTGACTGCGCTTCGGGCTGGCTAGCCCGTGCTGGCTGTGGGCTCAGATGATGGGGGGTGGCCCTGGTCCTCCGGGCCCCCGCCGGGTGAGGACAAACTCCTGCCTTGTTCCCTGACCTTTTCTTATCTCATCCCAGTTCATCTCTGGTTCCCGAGGCCCCCTCCCTTCTCCTCACCCTTGAGCGTTTCAGCTGTTCTCGTCTTCCCTTCATTTCCCTCCCTTTCTTCTCCGCATTCGGACCCCGACCCTCAGCCTCTGCCCCGGAAGATCTGTATCTTGGATGCTGCACCCCCTCTTCGTGGCTTCCGTCTCCTCTGCAGACTTTGTTGGGACTGGCACCGTGTGCTGAGCAGAGGGCAGGGAACACCCGTCCACACTCTGGGCCTGGAGGGCAGAACATAGGGGCTGTTTACCTGGCTGCCTTTCTGAGGTAGCATTGCCCTGAGAAGCTGTTTCTCCAAGTGTTTTCCTTGGAATGATTGCTCAGAGGAGCTTCCCCTCAGTGGAAAGTCCCTGAACACACAGGACTGTGTGGCCCGAGTGCTGTTTCCCTCGGACACATGACCGTATGGAAGGCTTTGGAAAGTTCCACACCAGAGAAGCCTGTTTACTTGGAGCAGGACTCCCTGTAACAGAGACCATCCCTCCGGCCTGTTTGTAAGAGCTCTGCTCACTTCAGGTCTTGTGTTAGCTGTTTTTGCCAGAAACATCTTCCTTGTTGTTGACGCTAGGTCGTCTCCAACTCTTTGCGACCCTGTGGACTGCAGCTCGCAACGCTCAGAGAGGGCCTTCCCTGGGTGGGGAAGATCCCCTGGAGAAGGGCATGGCAACCCACTCCAGTGTTCTGGCCTGGAGAATCCCATGGACAGAGGAGCCTGGCGGGCTGCAGTCCGTAGAGGCTCAGAGTCGGACACAAGTGAAGTGAATTAGCACGCGTGCCAACAATGATAAACAGTAACTCCCGGCTCCCCACTGTCTCCGCCACCATTCTCCTTTCTGTCTGTGAATCTGACTATTCTCAGAATGTCAGGCAGCTGGAATCATGCAGAATTTGTCCTTTTGCGTCTGACTGACCTTCACTTAGCGTGATGTCTTCGAGGTTCATTCGTGCTGTGATGGGGGCCACTCTTGGTTGTGGTGCCCGGGCTTAGTGGCTCCGCAGCACGTGGGATCTTCTCCCAGATCAGGGGTTGAATGTGTGTCTCCTGCCTGGGCAGGCAGATTTACCACTGATCCAGCTGGGAAGCCCTGCCCCAGCAAATGTGATGGTCAGCACTCTTCCTAGGTGGCCTCCCTATACCTACCTAACAGGCCAGCCCCTGAATTGCATGGGCATCTACCCCTGTTTATCTTTCCCTCCAGAAGCCTGACAGAGGGCCTTGCTGATTCTGACAGTGAGTCCTGGTGGACCCGCTTGACCATCTTGTTTCAAAAGCAAGTGAACCTGTGACTCAGCAGTTCTGCTCTGGGATATTAACCCAAGGGAAGTGAGGGCATATGTCCATACAAAAACTTGGACAGAAGTGTTCATAGCAGCATGATTCATCATAGCCAGAAGTGGAAGCAACTCAAATGTCTCTCAGCTGAAGAATGGATAAACAAAATATGGTATATTTATACAACAGAATATTATTCAGCGATAAATAACAAGAATAAAATAGTGATTGATGTGTGCTACAGTGTGGGTGGACCTTGAAAACATTACCCTAAGTGAAGGAAGCCAGACCCAAAAAGTCACATATAGAATGATTCCATTTACATGAAACGCCGAGAATAGGCAAATGCGTAGAGACAGAAAGCAAGCCGGTAGTTGCAGGAGATTGAGAAGAGGGAATGGGGAACGACCGCTGCAGGGCATGGAGTTCTTCTCGGGGTGATGAAAATGTTGAGGAGTTATTAATAGGCAGGGATGATGGTTCTACAACGCTGTGAGTATGCTAAAAATCACTGAGGTGTGCAATTTAAACTGAGCCACCACAGGTCAGTTGGTAAAGAATCCACCTGCAATGCAGGAGACCCCAGTTCGATTCCTGGGTTTGGAAGATCTGGTGGAGAAAGGATAGGCTACCCACTCCAGTATTCTTGGGCTTCCCTGGTGACTGAACTGATAAAGAATTCGCCTGCAATGCAGAAGACCTGGGTTCTATCCCTAGGTTCAGAAGATTGCCTGGAGAAGGGAAAGGCTACCCACTCCAGAATTCTGGCCTGGAGAATTCCGTGGACTGTATAGTCGATGATATCGCAAAGAGTCAGACACGACTGAGCGACTTTCACTTCCACTGCAATTTAAAAGAGTGGATTTTGTGGTATATAAATTGTATCTCAATAAAGCTGCTATTTTCAATGTTCAAATTCTTTAAAAAAAATTCATTTATTTTTGACTACTCTGGGTTTTCATTGCTGTGCTCAGGCTTTCTCTGGTGGTGGCAAGCAGGGGCTGCAGGCACTCGGGCTTCAGGAGTTGTGGCACACGGGCTTAGTTGCTCCGAGGCCTGTGGCATCTTCCTGAACCGGGGATTGAACCTGTGTCTCCTCTACTGGCAGGCGGATTCTTAACCACTGGACCACCAGGGAAGAATGATAAAACTATTATTATTATTATTACTTTAAGTTAAAAACCAAGAAAATACAGCCAATCCCTGAATCACTTTTAGGGAACCCCTGGCAATCACTGCTTCCTCTTTTAAGTGCTCACAAACCATCTGTTGATAATACTAGATCCAGAGCTAGTCCATCTGTGATTTATAAACTCTGCCTGCTTCCTGGAAATCTCGCACACCTGGAAACCGCACTGGAACACCTATCTTGTCCTTCAGGGTTCTCGAAGCCCACCAAGAACTTCCAGGGGACTCATCGGTGAACTTTAGCATCTTGCAACATGATCCTTCCAGCCAAGAAGGTGGTGGGAGTCCAGGGGGAGCACAGAGCTGCCTGGAGGAGGTGGCATCTGCTGAAGAACAGAGGGCAGACAGTGCTGTTGGAGATCAGAGGAAGAGGGGCAAGCTCCTTGGCTCCGGGGGACAGAAAAAGCCACCAAGGAGGGCGGGGTGGGGGTATGTTGTGGGTGGGAGGAACGGCATGAGCTGGCCACTGTGGCCCGAACACAGCACGCTGGGGAGTACTAGGCTTCATCTCCAGCAAGACCACGTGGGCCTCAAAATACCACCAGCCCACATGGTTAGATTTCTGGATGCCCACAGGCTGTGGGTGTGGTGTGGTTCCCAACAATGGTGGTTTCTTTTGTGGAATTGAGGGTGGGCAGGACAGACAGTCAAGAAGTCTGTTTTTTTGTTTGTTTGTTCATGTATTTAATTTTTTTTAACTGTGGTAAAATATACATAATCTTTACCATCTTAACCATTTAAGTGTTGAGATCACCATATGTTCACATTCTTGTGTAACCATCACCACCTTCCTATTCCAGGACCTTTTCCTCATCCCAAATTGAAACTCTAAACCATGAAACAGTAACTCCCACCCCAACCCCCTTTGCCCTGGTCTCTAGTAGCTACTCTAGGAATTCTAGAAATCTCATATAAGTGGAATTATGCAGGTTTGTCTTTTTGTGTCTGGTATATTTCAATCTTAACATAATGTTCTCAAGTTTCATCTGTGTTGGAGCATGTATTCAGTTCAATCGCTCAATCGTGTCCAACTCTTTTTGACTCCATGAACTGCAGCACACCAGGCTTCCCTGTCCATCACCAACTCCTGGAGCTTGTTCAAATTCATGTCCATCGAGCTGGTGATGCCATCCAACCATCTCATCCTCTGTTGTCCCCTTCTCTTCCTGCCTTCATTCTTTCCCAGCATCTGAGTCTTTTCCAGTGAGTCAGTTCTTTGCATCAGGTGGCCAAAGTATTGGAGCTTCAGCTTCAACATCAGTCCTTCCAATGAATATTCAGGACTGATTTCCTTTAGGATGACTGGTTTAATCTCCGTGCAGTCCAAGGGACTCTCAAGAGTCTTCTCCAACACCACCAGTTCAAAAGCATTGATTCTTCTGTGCTCAGCTTTCTTTATGGTCCAACTCTCACATCCATACATGACTACTGGAAAAACCATGGCTTTGACTGTATGGACCTTTGTCAGCAAAGTATAGAATTTCATTTTTTACATAATTTTACTTATTTATTTTTTTACCTCGCTGGGTCTCTGTTGCTACAAGGGCTTTCTCTAGTTGCCATAAGTGGGCTTCTCATCGCAGTGGCATTTCTTGTTGCAGAGCACAGGCTCCTCGGTGCTCAGGCTTTAGTAGTTGCTGTCCATGGGCTCAGTAGTTGTGGCTCCTATGCTTAATTACTCTGCATCATGTGGAATCTTCCTGGACCAGGGATCAAACCCATGTTCCCTGCGTTGGCATGTGGATTCTTATCCACTTCACCACCAGGGAAGACCAGAATTTCATTTTTTAAATGGAGAATAATATGCTATTGCATGAATATATAATGTCCCATTGTATGGATATACCTCATTTTGCTTATCTGTTCATCCATCAGGGGATTCTGGGGTTGTTCCCATCTTTGGGCTGTTCTGAATGGATTTGATTTTAATGCATGATGTTCATACCGCAGTAACAAGGGATCTCTGGGGAGTGGAGAATAGGATGGATTTGCTGGGAGAAGAGCCAGGGAGTCTGTGAGAAGCTCCATAATAGCCCTAGTGTGTAGAGAAGGATGCTGGGGGTGAGGCTGGGTGGAGTGGCTGGGGCAGAAGAACAGAGGCTGGGAAGGCTCCCACGGGACTGACCCAGGCACTCAGGAGTACAGGGCAGGGCCAGGATCCCTGCTGTGGGGAGGCTGGGGTTACTTCTAGCTGGGGGGCTGGGGGCACCGTCAGCAGAGGTGCTGGCCCTGTGTGGAAACTTGGCCAAGAGTATTGTGCCAAGCCCTGGCTCACCTGTGACATCCAGGCGTGACCATTCAGACCTGGGGACTGGATATCTGTGAGCCGGAGGGCGAAGTGTGAAACCAGAGTGCCAGGTGGGGAAAGCAGCTTCCAGAGACAGGAGACCTGTGGATGAGAGGAGAGGTGGGTGGAAATGGGGTGGCAAGGACCCAGGGACCCGTGATTGAAGGAAGCTTCCAGAACCGTCGGTGTAATAGAGTGGGTGCATAGGGTGCCTTGTGCAGCCCTGGACAATGGAAGGTGCAGCCCTTCCGTTGTCCAGCGTTAGGAGCTTCCGTGGACGTTTGTTGACCGAAATGGGGAAAAATAAAGGGAAACAGGCATGTTTTTCATCCTCAGGAAACTTACGGCCTAATTAAGGCATTAACAGATATGAAAACACTCCTGGAGTCCAAGACACGCTTTGAGTCGGATCCTGCAGAGTCCAGAGGTGTTGAAGGAGAGGTGGGGGACCCTTCCAACCCGGTGACCCTGGTGGGCACTGTAAGGCAGGAGTTGTTTGAGTCGTTTTTCAGTAACTAAAGCCAAAAGCATTTAGCATTTGGTAGATTAACAAGTGTCTTTTGGTCCTGGCCATGGCCATCCCTCACCAGCGTCTTGCATTTGACCCCACAGGTATGACGCTGGAAGGGATGGCTTCATTGACCTGATGGAGCTGAAGCTGATGATGGAGAAGCTGGGGGCCCCCCAGACCCACCTGGGCCTGAAGAGCATGATCAAGGAGGTGGATGAGGACTTTGATGGCAAACTCAGCTTCCGTGAGGTACCTGCGTCCTGCTGGCCCTGAGCCCCTGGAGGGGGAGGGTCCCTGAGAGGACCCGCTGATTTACCATCCCCTGGACTACACAATGGCTTGGGCCCATCTAGAGAGCTGCTTGGATATTTAACCTGCAGTTCTGCTTTTTAACATATCTTTAAGGAGCTAGTGAACCACAGTGCTAGCATGAGAAAACACTCAGCAAGCAGTTTGAAAGTCACTTTGGGTAGGATAGCCTCCTTTGGGTAAAATGGTAAGTATTGAGACATCTGGAAGGATGTTCACCAAAACATTCATAGTGAATATTTGTGGGTGCAAAGTTTTGGTGGTTTTTAGTTTCACACTTTAAAAATATATTTAAACTGTTAATTTTTATCTTGCTGTTGTTTAGTCGCTAAGTCCTATCCGACTCTTTGCAAACCTGTGGATATAGCCCGCCAGGCTCCTCTGTCCATGGGATTTCCCAGGCAAGAATGCTGGAGTGAGTTGCCACTTCCTTCTCCAGGGGATCTTCCTGACCCAGGGATCATACCCTAATTTCCTGCTTGGCAGATGGATTCTTTACCACTGAACTACCTGGAAAGCCCATTAATTTTTAAAATAAGCATTTTAAAGTAGTTTTTAAAAAAAAAACAATTAAACAGAGGGTCTTACTTTCTGCACCTGAACCTTCTCCTCCAAACAAGTCCAGGATAGGTTTTTGGTCTTTGGACCCCTGGAATTGTGGGCAAAATTGTGTACATACAGATATATTCCTGGAAGAGTGCACATAGATTCACCTGATTTCCCAATGGGTGAAAACCTCAGCCATTTTCACTTTGGGGAATAAATCTCAAGGCCACTGGGTTTCTTCCACGGCAAGAATGCAGCTCCACAAGGAAAGGAATTGCATGTCTTGTGTGTTTGAGTTTTATCGAAAGGTTTTTAGATATATCCATGACTGAGCGACTGAACTAACTAACTAACTAATGACCTGGTATTAGAATAACTTTGGCAAGACCATCTGGGCTGAAGTTTGGACATTAGCCCAGCTGCTGTGGTCTCGTTTTCAGTCGTGTCTCTTTTGGGACCCTCGGAAGCTGAAAGAAGAGAAGACAGTCCTTGTCTTCTGGTGTTTAACCTTTATTATTCCAGAAACAGTGGAGTGCTGGCATCCTGGTTTCTGAGGGTGAGAACTTTGGCCAAATACTGGTCTTCTGTCCAGGCTAGATAGGGCCTTTGGATGCTCTTCCTGGTTGTGGGGGCGGGGGGGTGGAGGCGGTTCTCTCTGAAGCTGAGTTTGCAGCCATGAGTCCCTTCCCCAGCTGACCGCGCCTCTCACTGCTCACAGATCAACTTCAGAATCCCCATCTCTTCCTTTCCTCAACTGGCTGATGTGGAGGAGATCATGGAAAACCTGTGCTGGGTGTAACCCTCAGGGTAATCTGCTGCCAGACTTCTCATTTCAGAGCTAAGGAGCTAGAAGACCGAAAAAGTCAGCACTTGCCTGAAATCAGATCCCGGCTCAGGGCTGGGCCTAGGAGACAGCCTGCCACCATCATTTACCACGTTCAACTTTGCAGCTGTCTCTCTGGTTCCCTAGCGTCTCATTTGTATTACTACAAATTAGTAATAATAATAATATCAATCCTCTGTATTATTCATGCATCATGCTAGGCATTAGCTCTTTCTTTCCAATGTCTCAAGAAGTAAAGAATCAGCCTGAAATGCAGACGACGTGGGTTCGATCCCTGGGTTGGGAAGATACCCTGGAGGAGGAAATGGCAACCCACTCCAGGATTCCTGCCTGGGGAATCCCATGGACAGAGGAGCCCGGCAGGGTACAGTTCATGGGGTCACAAAGAGCCGGACATGACTGAGCACACATAACAATGACAACAAGAATCTGGGTACCCCTGGGATATAGAAAGTAAAGGATTTTGCCTTGGTGAAGCTTTGGAGGCACTGCTGGGGAAAGAACTTCTGTGGCAAAGTTTTAACCTCAGGGGAATGGAAATCAAGGGTGCTTAGACGTCTGTGCAAGTCACCAACTGAAAATCCCTCCCCTCTGTTTGACCCAGGAGCCTTGCGCATGCACCCCTCTCTGTTTCCAAAATGCTCAGTTTTGGTTAGCTGCTGGTTTGGCCATTTTGATCTGAGGCTTGGACATTTCCAGAGGGTTTCGTTGTGGGTACTCAACCCACCTACAGGTCTTCAGGGGTGTTCACGTTCAGTCCTTTGTCAATTCAGAGCCCCACTGTGGCCCCATCTCTAGGAGCTGTGCCCAGAGGTACAGATTTGGAAGTGTGGATGCGTTTGCAAAACAGTACTCCACAGCCCATCCTCCTGCTCTTGGGATTTCACTCTGCTGGTGTCCACCCATATTGTAAGCCACCAGTGGGCTGATGCTGAGTTTGTGTAATGAAAAGAGGTGTACATCCCAACCTCCGTCTGCCACACAGAGCTGCATAACTGGAACACATTATTTCTGAGCCTCAGTTTTTATGTCCTTAAAATAGGGCTGTTAAAAGCCTTTGCTCGGGACTGTTTTGAGGACAAAGTTCTCTTTCTATGCCTCTATCAGTTAGAATGCTTGACTGCTAGTGATGGAAAGAGAATGCTAACTAATTTAAACAAGGAAAGAGCAAGTGACTCTTGGTTCACATACCTAGGAGATGAAGTGAAAGTGTTTTAGACACAAGTAATCAGTCATTTTCTCTTGCTGTACCTTGACTGTGCTTTTGTCTACATCCTTTCTTTCCAAATAGGCTGTTGTCCCTGGTGCCTGCCATGATGGTTGCTGGCAGCTCCAGGCTACATTGCCCCAGGGGATGGAGGGCTACTTCATCCCAGAATCCATAGCAGTCTCAGAAGAAGGCTTCTGATTGGCCCTCATAGGGGTACATGCCCACCTCCTGGACCAATCATTGCATCCAGGATACTATGATTGGTTAGATCCAGGTCATGTGCCACAGGGCATCATAAAACAGCTCCACCACCATCATCACATGTGGCAGGAGCTGCCAGCTAGATAAAATGTCTCATTTCTATAGTGCCTTCCTGACCTGACACTTAGTGGGTGCTTGGTGAGTTTATATTCCCTTTCTTTCTTTTTTTTTTTTGGATTAACTTGACTGAAGTGAGTTACATCTAAAGAAAAGCCCTTTGATACAGAAAATATGTCTCTATTAAGCACCAGTTTGCTACTTTCCCCCAACGTTCAAGGGAATTGATCTTTCTTTTAAACCATTTCTTTTCCAATTATGAAAATAATATGTGCACATTTGGGGTATTTAACAAAATGGCACACGTGGAGCCTTTAAAAACGATGATCTAGCACAGTGTTTGATGACCAGAAGACAAATGTCGACAGTGTGAGAAGCAGGAACAAAAGCATATTTCCAAACTGTATGTAAAAGGTAATTGTCTGCATTTATAGTTTGTGTACATGTACAGACATGTGGAAGAAGTCACAGGATGCACTGGAGTTAGCAGTTCTGTCTCCGTAGCTCTAGGGATCTAGAATCGGATTCCAGGCACTACCCACCTCAGTCTCCTTTGGAGGCAGACAGAGAGGCCTTAATATCTTCCTCCCTTTTTCTTAAAAGTCCTTACTAATTCCATTACATCTGTCTCAAAGCAGAATTGCTCCAAGACCAGACATGTGGTGGTTTCGTACAAAGGCTGGATAAGGGGTTTACTACATTACCTGTCAGTCCTGGGGACTGGGGGGCTTCCCAGGTGGTTCAGTGGTAAAGAATCCACCTGCCAGTGCAGGAGACCCAGGAAGGAAGAGTCCCCTGGAGGAGGAAATGGCAACCCACTCCGGTATTCTTGCTGGGAAAATCCCATGGACTGGGGAGCCTGGCAGGTTACAGTCCACAGGGTCTCAAAGAGTCAGGCACAAGTGAGCACGCACACGCATGCACGCATAAGCACACGCTGGAAACTGTAGGTCTTCTTTTCTCCTCCCACCCTACCCTCCCTGAGAGGGTCCCTGGCAGCCCTGGCTGTCCTGGGTTGCACCCCTGTCTGTTTATGGTTGATTGGACTGTGGGTGGACCTGTGGCCAGATTAGGTCAATTGGATTCTGTATCTGGGAATTTGGGCCTGGTATTTGGCACACTGGCTCTGCAGGTGGCTGTTCCTGCAAGGTAATTCAGTGTGGAGTGGCCATTCTCTACCATGTGGTCCAGACACAAGAGCTTGAGAGAGAATGTGGCCTCCAGTCTTGAACACATTGGCTCTCCCCATTCCAATCTTCATCCAGACCACTGTATTTTGCCCTTGGCTTTTGAGATATCCTATTTGTATAATGAATACTTCCTTTTTGCTTAAGCCAACAAGTGTGTTTCTGTCACTCGCCACCTAAAAGCTCTAACTAATGTGGGCAAGTGTTTGTATCAGCAGTCAGAGCCACAGAATTTAAAATTCCCTTAAATTCATCACAAGCATTTGCTAGCTCATGTCTGAAACTGCTTTTTAGCTTTGTGAGTTCTCTGTTTCTTTGTTTTCTGCTTCTCCTTCCCTCCCCCCTCTTTGCTCAGAGTCACAGCTAGGACACTTTCCAATTCTCTACAACATACCAGTCTTTGTGGACTATAAATAGGAAGACAAACAAGGCTGGGCAGTTGGAGAAATTGTCATTCAGGGGTTGGTGATTGTGATACATTAAATGGGAAAGTCTGGCATGTTCTATGGAAGGCTGGAGAGTTTCGAGTTGAGCTGAATCTTTTTTCTTTAACTGGCTGGGGCAGGGAGACCCCCTAAGTTATGACAGAGCTGCTGGTGGTTACCTGTGCGCTGGCAGAGTTGAGAGTGAGCACTCGTGGGCGGGATCCACTCGGGAAAGGACTGTTGAGGATTACTTTAAGCCCTTTTGTTGGTGGTGGTGTTTAGTCACTCAGTCGTGTCTGACTCTTTGCGATCCCATGGACTTTAGCCCACCAAGCTCCTCTGTCCATGGGACTTTTCAAGCAAGAATATTGGAGTGGGTTGCCATTTCTTCCTCCAGAGGATCTTCGCAAACCCTTCTGTAAACACCTACATTGTCATCTCTGCTGCAGAGTAAGAAAAATGAATTTTAGACAAGAGACTCCCCTGCCCCAGGTCACTAGGATTGGTGCTAGGCTGGGGGCGGTGCTCTGTCTTTCCTAAGCTCCGGAGGGGCAACCTGTTTTGTGTCCTCCTTAAGAAGAATTGGGGAGGAGGGTGGCTTCTGCTAAGTGCTTTAAGGACACATAGGGGACCGAGGGATGGTTGGGTATTTTAGTCTTTCCCTCTGTCTGAGGCTCACGTGTGCAGGGCTCTTCAGTCTCTTCTATGAGAGCCCGCTCACCACCATCCCCCAGCCCCCTTGTCCCCCATCCTTTTCCTGGGGGAACCTCTCCTCGTTCAACAGGCTTGAGCTCCAAGTCTTCTTTGGGGCCAGTGTTCTGGCTGTGAGAGTCTGCCGCAAACTGAGTCTTTGCCGGCCTCTAGTGAGAGAGTTTGAAGCTGCAGGCGGGTGACCGTGGCATTTCTGTCGAGCCAAGCTGACCCCGGTGACGGCCTCCTCCGTGAAGCTGAAAGTCCTGCAACATGTTGCTTCACCAGTTGCTTTGTTTTTGGCGAAGTCCACAGCGGAGTTAGGACCCTCGAAGCAAGAATGACAAAGAAGGACTTGTTGGCAAGGCGTTTTGGGGGTGGTTATGATGGGAGCTCGGACTTTCACTTAATGAAACACGCTTCCCTCTAGGCATTAAGAGACACTCAAGCTGGAATTTGGAAAAAGTGCATTGAGCTTGTCTTACCTCCCACTCTGCTTTAGAAAATGTTCTTTCCTCTTGGGGAAGACAATCTTTAGAGGAAAATTGAAATTTCCCTTTAGGCATACATATTTTGTGTGTGTGTGTGTGTGCTCAGATGCTAAGTCATGTCTGACTCTTTGCAACCCCATGGACTGTAGCCCACCAGGCTCCTCTGTCTGTGGATTCCTCCAGGCAAGAATACTGGAGTGGGTTACCATTTCCTCCTCCAGGGCATCTTTCCCAATCCAGGGATCGAGCCCACGTCTCCTGCCTTGGGAGGGGGTTCCTTACCACTGAGCCACCTGAGAAGATCTATTCTTCTTAGATGGATAAATTATGCAAGTGGTATAGAAGCTGTTTGACAAATTCACAAACAATTTTAAAGAAGAGAAGTAAAAAAGCCATAAAACTGCCTTGGGGGTGATGGAAGGACATGCAAGGGGTGAGATAGAGCAAGCACTGCTCTTTCAGGTTGACTTATTTGTTTATTTAAAAATGTATCCTCCAGAGTATTGTATGTATTGTATTCTCTTAGTACAGACTGACTTGAAAGACAAATTCATTCAGGTAACATTTTGATCTTCAGGAAGATGATGGATTATTCAGTAAGTAGTGTGGGGATTACTAACTAACCATGTGGAAGAAAATAAGGTTAATGATCAACTTCACATGACAGATCAGAATAAATTTCAGAGATTAAATATTTACATGTTTTTTTTTAAAGAGTCCCAAAAGCTGTAGACAAAAACACAGGTTTTTGATTGTTTCTGTAACCTTGGTGGCAAGGAAGGATTTTCTAAGCATAACACTGATGAGAGAAAAGCAAAGATTGATAGCTTTTGAAAAACATTTCCACCATAAACAAAGCTGAAAGGCAAGTGACAGAGCTAAATTAGAAAACACTGAGGAAGGCAAATAGTTTAACGCCAAAATGGGACACAAATGGGAAATAGAAATGGTTTCTTAAAATGTCAGAAATATTAAGTTATTTAGTTTTAAAAGTAGTACCTACCAATCTACTGGACTGTTTCTTTCATGGCTGTTAAGTAGAATGTGGCCAATTTTTTGCTTTTATGCATATTGCTTCTTCTTAAACCATTTTATGTAATGTTTTTATGCGATATAACATTTATGTGCATGTTTTAAGGGATGGATTCCAAGCAGTGGAATTAATGATTAGAAGGGTGAAAACATTTTATTTTTGGTAAATATTTCCAAAACGCCCTCCAAAAATTTTGATTCAGGTTACACTCTCATCAACATGAGGGTGCCCCTTCCCCTACATCCCTGTGGGAAGATGGGCCTTTAAAAAAAAAAAAAAAAATTATGTATTTGTTCATTTATTGGCTGCAGTGCGTCTTCATTGCTGCACGTGGGTTTCTCTAATTGCAGCCAGCGGGGGCCCCTCTCTGTTGCTGTGCGCAGGCCTCTCATTGCCATGGCTTCTTTTGTTGCGAAACACGGGCTCTAGGGTGAGCAGGCTTCAGTAGTTGTAACCTCAGGGCTCTTAGAGCACAAATTCAGTACTTGTGGTACCTGGGCTTAGTTGTTCCTTGGCACGTGGCATCTTTCCAGACCAGGATCAAGCCAGTGTCCCTTGCATCGCAAGGCGGAGGCTCAACCACCGGACCACCAGGGAAGCCCCTTGTTTTGTTTTTTTGACTGTGTCTCGAGGCATATGGGAGAGGGCCATGGCACCCCACTCCAGTACTCTTGCCTGGAAAATCCCATGGATGGAGGAGCCTGGTAGGCTGCAGTACATGGGGTCGCTAAGAGTTGGACACGACTGAGCGACTTCACTTTTACTTTTCACTTCCTGCATTGGAGAAAGAAATGGCAACCCACTCCAGCGTTCTTGCCTGGAGAATCCCAGGGACAGGGAAGCCTGGTGGGCTGCCGTCTGTGGGGTCACACAGAGTCGGACACGACTGAAGTGACTTAGCACCAGCCGCAGGGAGGCATGTGGGATCTCAGTTTCCCCTACCAGGGATCAAAGCCACATCCCCTGCGGTGGAAGCACGGAGTCTTAACCACTGGACTTCCAGGGAATTTCCCCATGTTTTCAGTGTTGACAGTGTGATAAGGGAAAAAATAGCTTGTCATGTGGATACGTATACACCCTTTGTAATAGGCGTGGCTATAATGACTGTAGCTCGGGTCAGAGGGGCCTGTAAATCTCTCCGTGACGTTGACTTTGACCCTTACCAACCTCCCCCTGCAGTTCCTGCTTATATTCCACAAGGCCGCCGCGGGAGAACTGCAGGAGGACAGCGGGCTGATGGCACTGGCGAAGCTTTCTGAGATCGATGTTGCCCTGGAGGGCGTCAAAGGTGCCAAGGACTTCTTTGAAGCCAAGGTAGGTGCCTCCTTTCTGCGCGGCACAGTCCCTGTGTCCCTGCTCCCTGCCCAGCGAGCTCCCAGCCAGCAACCAGCTCATCAGGACGAGGGAAACGGCGCTCGCTTGAGCACGTGAGATGGTAGGGAAAGGAGAGTGTGTGTCTGTGTGCCATCTGAAAATTAAAAACAAAATGGGAAAATGGCCAAATGGCAAATGCTTTGGATCCTGGTTTCAGATTTTTTTTCTTTTTAAAATTTTTGACTGTGCTGGGTCTCCATCACTTCTCGGGCTTTTCTCTAGTTGTGGTGTGCAGGTTCTCGCTGCGGTGGCTTCTCTTGTGAGGAGCACGGGCTCTAGGCACTTGGGTTTTAGGAGCTGCAGCATGTGGGCTCACTAGTTGTGGCTCCCAGGTTTTCTAAAGCACAGGCTCAATAGTTGTGGTGCATGAGCTTAATTGCTCGGTAGCATGTGGAATCTTCCCAGACCAGGGATCGAACCCATGTCTCCTGCATCGACAGGCGGATTCTTTACCACTGAGCCATCAGGGAGGCTCCTGATATCAGATTCAAACAGGCTTGCTGGTGCAATGATCCCAAACGACTCTGGAGTCAGACTTTCCTAGAGAATTCCTCTCTACCCCAAACCACATGAGTTACTTGAAGGGCTACCTCTGTGTTTGCATCTTAGACACCTGTGTGTAAACAAGGACAAACGGGGCCCGAGAAGGCTGCCCTGTTGGCTTGCCCTGGATCAGAATTGTTATGTGCAGTGTTGACGATGCCAGGGAGCCGGGAAGGATTCTGCAGCATGTGGTCTTGGAGCCTTCTGGATGCTTCTGCTCATTCACGAGTTCATACGGTCATTGAACGTTTCTGGAGATTTTGTCTCAGTCTGGGTGCTGTCGTTTCCCTCCCCCCAGAGCACACTGGCAGAAAGATCAGGAAAACACTCCAAATGTCCCCCTGCAATTGCGGGTGGGGGGTGGGGTGGGGTGGGGGTGGGGCTGGGGAGACGGGTGGGGGGGTGCAGTGGATAAGACCACCTGGTTCACATTCTGCCTCCTCTACTTACCTGCCACCCGTCGGTGCCTCAGTTTCCTCATCTGTACCATGGAGTTGATAATGAGATCACCACGAGGATGACATGCTTTCTTTCGTCTGAAGCGTTTAGCAAGTGCCTGGCTCACGGAGCGCACCCCGCACGTGATGTGAGCTGCTGGGACTCCTGGCAGCTCCAGCCAGGAGCAGCCCCTTGTGCTGGTTGTTTAATCTTCCTGATCCAGGGACTGAACGCACATCTCCTGCCCTGGCACGCAGATTGTTTACCACTGAGCCACCACGGAAGCCCCCCCTCCTGCCTTATCCCAGGAGTTTCTTTGCCCAGAAACAGAGAGTCCTGGGTGACACAGCCCAGCCTGTTCAGGCCTCAAAGCAGCGTGTGCTCTCCACAGCTCAGTGATGCTTCGTGGAGACAGGAGTCCAGCATCTTTCTGCCAGGCAGACCCTTATCCATCGCGCCACCAGCGAAGTCCCTGCCTCGAGGATTTTATCCTTCAGAGACCCTCGTGCCAATGCACATAGATGTATAGACAAAGCTTTTCATACAGTGAGGTTGGTAATAGAGGAGAACTGAACGTAACGGAAATGTCTGTGACCCAGGAATCGAGTCCGCTGTGGTTCACGCACACATTTGCATATGCTACAGCCCTTGAAGAATGAGATACAGCTGCGTTTACATTTGCTTATTGTTCAGTTGCTCAGTCATGTCCGACTCTTTGCGACCCCATGGACTGCAGCACACCAGGCCTCCCTGTCTGTCACCAGCTCCCGGAGTTGGCTCAAACTCATATCCATTGAGTCGGTGATGCCATCCAACCATCTTGTCCTCTGTCATCTCCTTATATGTGGACAGATGTCCAAAATGAATTAGGCAAAACAGTGTGCTTGAAAGCCAATTTTGTGAAATAGTAAATACAACCTGGACAGTTTTATACCAAAGTATTAGTAATAGTGATGTCAGAGGGACTGACTTTTTAAAATAATTTTGTGAGGCTTTATAATGTGTGTGCATTATTTTTACAACCAGGAGAAAAGATGAAAAGAATAACAATAAATTTTTTTGAACTTGTTCTGTTTATACGTCTGCCTCCTCACCCACAGACTCAAAGGCAGAGTAGGTGTGTTACCTGTGTAATTACAGTGCCTGGCTAATAATGGCCCTCAAGAAGTGTTGGCATGAATGACAAATGGAGGAAATCATAGCCCGAATTTGGGAGAAGGCCATAAAGGAGCTGACATTCGCGACAGATGTTAAGAGATGAATGGGGATTCACCTTGTAATCAGGGAGGAGAAGGCGTTCCTGCCGTGGGAACTGTGAGAGCAAAGGCTCTGAGGCATGGGGTGGGGAGGGGCAGGGAGGGCTTGGAGGCTGGCCCCTGTCTGTACTGGACGCAGCTGGACAGGAAGCTCTAAGTTCCCCTGAGGGTCAGGCTTTCCCCAGCCTGTGGATCACCAGAATTATCTGCTGACCGGCTTCCCAGGCCTCACCCAGCTCTCCCTGGGCTCTGCGGGAGGATTCAGTGCGTGGCCAGTCTTGGACAGCAGGGCCTTGCTCTGATCAGCCTTGGGTACAACGGGGACACGCTTGCCTGGGGAGAGACTGGACTTAGGGAGGCTCCGTAGACGCCTGGAGAAGAACTGTAGGTCCAACGAGGAGTGTGACAGTGGGCTGGGGAGGAGGTGGGATGAATCCCAACCCCCCTAGAGCTCTCAGTGTTGGGACTTCCCTGGTGGGCCTGTGGTTAAGACTCGGTTAAGTCCGAGGTGACTTCAGGCAAGGGAAAGACCTGCCCCTTTATCTGAAGGGCACACTGTTGTTTGGTACTAGTTTCTGCTCAGTCCTATTGGACAGAACTTGGCCACACCCCATTAAATGGGAGGCTAGAGAATGCCTTTGTTTTCTTTCCTGGGGATCCATGTGCCCAGCTGCAATTCTGATGCTAAGGAAGACAGGCATACTAGATACTGTAGTCATGGAATAATCTCTTCCATGCTTGTCCATTCCTGAACTGACTCCTGGCAAGGGCTGGAATATTGTTACTCTGATTGGCTTCTCTCCTTGAGCCCAGGGGTGAGGCCAGTCTCCCCTAGGCCCTTGGGCCATGTGCTAGGGAAGCATCATAGACAGAAAGGGAGGGAGGATGGATGTTTCATGGACAACTAGCCACACAGACCACAGGCGCTATCTTCACGGGATACAAACTGACACCTGAGAACTAGCGGGAATTGACCAAGGGCAGAACGTCATGGTGACTAGAGTGGGAAAGGAAATAATCAGAGATACAAGGAAACTCTGGAGAAATGCTAATATGGAGGACAAGAGCGATTTGAAGAAGAGATTGAATCAGATGAGGTTGGGGCAGAGGTGTTGGGTCCAGCAAATGGGTCAGTGGAGAATTCTGAGAGATGAGGTTCACTATGGAGGGAGGGCAGATTGTAACAGGGTAAGGGGTGGGTGGCAGTTGGGGGGAAAGAGCCCTGATAGCTGACTTTCTTGTCGAAGGTTGGCAGAGGAGGCCTATACAAAGTGGGGATGGTAGCTTAGGATCAGGAAAGAAACTGTTTTTGTTTTTTTTAGCCTAGGGAAGATAGATGTCGGCATGTTTCTAGGTCACAAGGAAGTGATCCAGGGAGAAGAAAACGTAAAGAATGGAGTGACTGATGGACAAGTACCCAGAGATCATAGAATCAAGAGGAGAGGTGGACTTTTATAGTGGAGGAGAAGGACCCCAAGTAAAGTAATTGCACAGGTCCCCAACTTTCCTCTGACCTGGCCAGGAATGGGTAGGTGGGTGATTAGCAAACGTGAGTGTTGATGGTGACCCTCTGCTGACCGCTTCAGATTCAGGTCGTATCAAATCCTCATACAAGCTTTCTGCAGGTAGGTGTTATTATCCCACTTTGCAGATGAGGAGACTGATGCTTAGACAGTGGTTTGTTGATCGATATTTAACAACTGGCTCTCTGGACAAAGAGTGTGTGTGTGTGTATACACATACACACACACATATTTATATGGGCTTCCCTGATAGCTCAGTCGGTAAAGAATCCGCCTGCAATTCAGGAGACCTCAGTTCTATCCCTGGGTTGGGAATATCTGCTGGAGAAGGAATAGGCTACCCACTCCAGTATTCTTGGGCTTCCCTTGTGGCTCAGCTGGTAAAGAATCTGCCTGCAATGTGGGAGACCTGGGTTCACTCCCTGAGTTGGGAATCCCTGGAGAAGGGAACTTATATAAGTTCTTATATATAAGAAGGCATATATATGCCTAAGTTTATTATATATTTTGCTGATAAAAAGGATACATAGCATGCAATGTACAAATAATAAATATACACTATTTTTATTGTAGATTTCATATAGTCTATTTTTTTTAAGTGGTGATGGTTTAGCTGCTAAGTCATGTCCTATTCTTGCGACCCCATGGACTGGGAACCTACAAGGCTTCTCTGTCCATGGGATTCTCCAGCCAAGAATACTGGAGTGGGTTGCCATTTCCTTCTCCAGGGGATCTTCCCAACCCAGGAATCGAACCCAAGTCTCCTGTATTGCAGGCAGATTCTTCACCGACTGAGCTACAAGGGAAGCCAGAAGAGCAAAGTATTTTAAAAATACTTGTTTTTATTTATTGTGTTGTACCAGGTCTTCATTGTGGCATGCAAACTCTTAGTTGCAGAATGTGGAATCTAGTTCCCTGACCAGGGATTGAACTCCGAGCATTGGGAGCTCGGAGACTTAGTCACTGGGCTATCAGGGAAGCCCCCTTATAGGCTATCTATTCTTAAAGAATAACTCCTTGATTTTTGCTGGACCCTTGTGTCTGTAGGCAGTCTACGATTGCAACTGACAAAGGAATGTAGTTCCAAGCTGCATGTTTTTAGTATTTTGTTTAATTTATAAGAAAAAAGTGAAAAGACATGTGTCAGAACTTCATTCATTCCTCAGTGACGTGAGCAACATCCTTGCTGAATTCAATAGTAGTTTTTAAATATTGAAAGAACAGCCTTTCCATTTTGGAGCCATTTATAATGTGAATGCTACAGACACTACACATGCTTACCTTTAATCTGCATTTTTGACATTTTACCATCACTTTCTTAAGAAAAGATTGTCTAGACAGTCACTGAAAGAATAATCAAACCCTTGTTTGTAGCATTGTTCTTCCAAGGTGTGAGTACCCCTCCTGGGATTGCTTTTAAAGCAACCCACAGGATGCCTTTGAACATAGAGTTGGGACAATTCATGGTACCAGGTCATCATACACGATTTCCACCTTAGAGATGTGACAGACGCAGATAACCTTGAGGACACAGATAGTAGCAAACGAAGCACAGTCACCAGAAAATGGTGACTTTTAAGTATGTGTTACCTTTGCTTGTAATATAATTTTATTGTGAAAGTATATAAATCTAATTTTTAACAGTGGCTATATTTAGCAACCAGCTCATAAAATTCCTGGAAATCAAACAACTGGCTTGCAAGCAGGTAGCAGCTAGTGCGCCTCTGGTCCCAGAGATGTTCAATGACGTGCCCAGGGTCTGCTTCCTGTCCACCCTGAGCACAGGGAAAAGGGGAGGGATGAAGCGGGTGGGAGAGGAGTCCAGAGTGGACAGCCCGCATTCCTCTGTGTTGTCTAAACGAGGGAGGAGAGGGGTGGCAGGGTCCCTGAGGACTGCAGCCATCCGGTTGACCACTGTGGGGATGCTGGGAGGAGGGTAGAGCCTCAGTGAAGGACCAGCCCAAACTGGAAATCCTCACCCCCAGTGGGTCCTGGTGAGGCTTCTAAGAAAAACACATTCTCAGCCTGCAAGCAGGAGCAGACAAAGTCCTTGGTCCAAGGGTGGGACTTGGTAGAGTTGAGGGGCAGAGGTGAAGCGTGTCTGGCAGAAGTGCAGGTCCTGGCAGTCGGAAGTTATGTGACAGTTGCTGTTGTGAAGATTGTTCAGGCATCTGTTCTGGGTTAGAAAGTTAATAAAGGCGAGGCCAGCACATTAGGAAATAGGAGCTTGAACCCAGGTTGTAGGATTCTACAACCATTAGGGATACTTGGGGGAGGGGCTGGGTAGATGACAGTAAACTCCAACTTGGACATCTTGCCAAGATCAAGAAAGAGCAGTCTCTGAGGACTCTGACATAGGGAGCCACGGGTTAGAACTGCTGGGTCAGAGCAGGGCCCCAAGGGCCTGAGAAATACCTGATGGGGGAGTTTGGAAAACATAATTTCCTTGACCCTATCCCTAGGGATTCGGATTCGGAAAGAGTAAAAACATAATACGTACTGCCTACTGATAACTTCATTGGTATCTTGTCTTCAGAAATGGACCCTTGTGAAGTACAGGGAGGATTTGAAAAGGATATTATAATTTTTCATTGAAATATGAGACTCAGCATTGGGCTACCATAGATGTGGTTTTCCCCGGTGGCACAGCAGTAAAGAATCTGCCTTCCAATGAAGGAGATTCGGATTCGATCCCTGGGTCAGGAAGATCCCCTGGAGAAAGAAATGGCAACTCACTCCAGTATTCTTGCCTGGGAAATTCAATGGATAGAAGAGCCTGGTGGGGCAACAGTCCGTGGGGTTGCAAAGAATTGGACATGACTTAGCAACTAAACAACCACAGCCAGGGATGTAATGAAATGAAAATCAGAATGGACTAAATAAAAAGCGTTGTAGGGAATGGTAAATCTTAGCTGCAGCACTGCAGAGAAGTGAATGAGTGGACCAGGGGATAGACTGATGAGACAGCGAGACAAGGAAGCTAGTGACAGAGAAATCAAGCAGATGATGCCCATAGGTAGAGATAATGAGAGATGATGATGCATCAATTCAAAACCATTGGAAGCTCCATAAAGAAACTCATAGATACAGAAAACAGATTTGGTAACCAGAGGGGAAGGAAGTTGGGGGACAGATGGGAAAAATGGATGGAGAGAGTCAACTACAGGGTGATGGATGGTAATGAGACACATGGTGGTGATCACTTTGTAGGGTATTCAGAGGTGGAACTGTAATGCTGTATACCTGAAACTTACATAAAAGGCTATATCACATTCATTCTCTAAAGCCATTATGAATCTGATTACAAAATCTGATGAAAATAACACCAAACAATTTATATATCCATCTAATAAGTATCACTGTAAGAATCCTAAAACATTAAGAAATGGAATACAATTAAAATATTTGAAATTTATGTTAAGATGGCAGGGATAATTTTGTAAATATATTCATATCATAGGTAGGTTAAATTAGAAAAATGTGACCATTGCAAGTAGATGTCTCAAAGACATTTGGTGAAGTTTAATACACATTCATAATCACACATTTGAAAATAAGAAAATATGCTTCCTCGACCTAAGAAAAAACTTACTTTCTTTATAAATATTAAGGCATTCTATAAGGCAGTGATATCAACTAATGTAGCACAGGCGCAGGAGTAAACAAGCCAGTTAGTGGGATGGGGCAGAAAATAATAAAAGCAGGTCTCCTTCATGTGGGAACTGAGTATATGGAAAAGATAATTTTCAAATCAGCGGGGAAATAATGGACTCTTCAGTAACAGGTGTGGAGACAATTGGCTATCCACTTAGGAAAATGAAGTAAAGCCCTCCATTAGGCTCCCTCACTAAAATAAATTGCAGGGGCCTTAAAGAGCCAAGTGGGAAAATGAAAACATAAAAGTATGAGAAGAAATTACAGGAAAATGGGTTTAGAACCTGGGTGGAATAGAACTTCTTAAACATGATATGGAATACAAACTTGGAAAGGAAATAAGTGAACTTTTTGATGACATCAAAATTTAAATGTTTATATGACCCAAGATACTTTGAAGTAAAAAGACAAAAGACTGGAGGAAATTAACTGAGAAATATATACCTAAATTATGTAAAGAATTGCAAATTAAAGGAAAAATAAACACTAGCTGAATAGAAAAATGGGCAAAGAATATAAATGGATAATTTATCAAGAAAAGAAAGAAAGTGAAGTCGCTCAGTCGTGTCTGACTCTTTGTGACCCCATGGACTATAGCCTACGAGGCTCCTCCATCCATGGAATTTTCCAGGCAAGAGTACTGGAGTGGGTTGCCATTTCCTTCTCCAGTTTATCGAAGAAGAAATAAAAGAAGGTGCCAATTTTTCTTCCACATCAGATTGGCAAACAGGAAAAAGGTTAATGATAAGTGTTGGTAAGGTTATGGGGAAATGAGCCTTGCATTTCCTGATGGTGGGGTGAAAATTGGAGCAGCTCTTTGGAGGGCGATCTAGCAGTTTTTATTAAAAATAGTGTACACCTAAAGATGGGGTTTCCCTGGTGGCTCAGGGGTAAAGAATCTGCCTGCCAATGCAGGAGATAGGTGTTTGATCCCTGGGTCAGGAAGATCCCCTGGAGAAGGAAATGGCAACCCATTCCAGTGTTCTTGGCTGGAAATCCCATGGACAAAGGAGCCTGGTGGGCTACAGTCCATGGAGTTACAAAGAGTCGGACACAACTTAGTGACCAAACGACACCTAGAAATATCCCTTTGCCGCAGGCAGATTGATGCAGTCCCAGTCAAAATGCCCACAGGGAGCTCATTTTGTTCTTGACTTCCCCTAGAACTAAAGAATGTCATTGTGAAATTAAAGGTGCAAAGTAAGTAGAAGAGGGCATGGATATGAACAGTATCCTGGGACTTCCTTGGTAGTCCAGTGGCGAACACTCCATGCTCCCAATGCAGGGGGCCCAGGTTTGAACCCAGGTCAGGGAACTAGATCCCACATGCTGCAGCTAAAGACCCAGTACAGCCAAATAAATAAATATATTAAAAAAAAAGTATCCTGAAAAAGAAGCTAAAAAAAAAAAGAAAAAGAAGCTCAGGTGGAATAGGCAACCCCAGCAGATTGGAAGGAGCATCTGTAACACAGAAGCAAGTAAAATGATGATATCCTCGCTGTTAGAAAGCAAACATGGGAAGACCAAGGGCAGGGACCACTGGAGCAGGGTGTGGATCAGGGGTCCTGCCTCCAGCGGGGCTGGGGTCCCAGGCCCTGTGGCTGGAGAACACCGAGTTCTGTTTGGTGGGCTGCTCCCTCTCCAGGCGTCTCTTTCGTCTCTCACTCTGTTGACCTGCCCTGACTGTTTCTTTACAGGTCCAAGCCTTGTCCTGTGCCAGTAAGTTTGAAGCGGAGCTAAAAGCAGAGCAAGATGAGCGGAAGCGGGAGGAAGAGAAGAGGAAGGTCCGCCAAGCAGCCTTCCGGGAACTCAAGGCCGCTTTCAGTGCTTAGTGGGGCTGACCCTGACCTCTGACCACAGCTGTGCCTCACAGATGCTCCGGGGAGAGCTGGCCAGACACCCTCACCCCTGCTGACCCTTTGCCCCAGCCAACCTCCACACGCACCACAGTGCACACCCCTTGGCCTCGTGGGGTGGCAGGGGCAGCTCTCAGCCCCATTTGGGAACCCCTCCCAGAAGGTCCCGCTGCCCGCCTCAGGTCTCTCTCCTGCACCCTTCTCTGTAGCCAGAACGTGCCTCTACTTGGCAGCCTGTGCCTGTTCCTGTCTCTTTTCCCCTCCACATCAGAGAGTGGTCTGCTGTGTTAATTCGTGCAGATTCTTCTTTCCTTGGTGGTCCTCAGAGGAGAGAGTCGCGGGAGGCCAGTGATGTTAACAACATCCAATTCCTTGGGCCATCCTTTTCTGTGTCTCTCCTCTCTTTCTCATCCAGCTTCCTTGTTCTCGTTCTTCGCCTGATCCTGCCAGATGCTCCTGCATCTTCTGTCCTTTGGTGATGGTGAGGTTTAAGACAGGCCAGGCTGGACCACAGTCTGGTCCCTCTCCAACAGCGGGCCACAGCATGCTGCTGAGGTGACAGAAAAGAATGAAGAGATGGGAGATTCTGGTCTTCCCCATCACCTTTCTCTTATCCTTAGCATTTCCACTTAGGCCCCTCCCTTTTCCTTCCCCTTTGCACTTCTCAGCCTTTTCCCCCTTCTCCTAAATACTGTGCTGCTTAACCGTAAGAATGAGAGAATGATTATAAATAATTTTAATGAATAGAACAATTCTTATTAACTCTGACTCGATGCAAATTATATTACAGTAGACCCTTGCCATCACCGACTAACAAATCCAGAGTCTTTCAGAATCTGAAAAGCTATGACCATTTTCACCATCTAGCCAGTTTCCAACATCTGCTCTAAGGTGTTCAAAGTGAAGCTGTTCTTCAGCACAAATTTGTACATGTTATGAGTTCTTGGGATTGCTCCCAGATATCAGGGGTTTGTTGTACATGATAAAATAATTTCTAACGTCATATTTATTTCTTCCCTTTTTTAACTGCTGTCTTTACAATGAATAAAACATCTGCATTTTTACCTTACAGCTATTCTTTTTAAATAAATGGTGCAAGTGGGCTTAGCCGTCACATCAGCGTGCTTCTTGTCTTCTTTGAATTGGAGGAGAGAGGAGGATGTTTTCTGTGCGGGCCGCTTCCAGCCCAGGCTCCTGTTTGACACTGAGTCCCTGAAGTAGAGTTACAAGTGGTCCCTGTGGGACTTGGCTGGTGGTTCAGAAGGAAAGAATCCTCCTGCCAAATGCAGGAGACATGGGTTCGATCCCTGATCCAGGAGGGAGCTAAGCTCCCTGGAGCATCTAAGCTCCTGCGCCACAACTACCGAGTGTATGCTTAGAGCCCAGGAGCCACAGCCCGAGAGTCTGTGCTCTGCAACAAGAGAAGCCACTGCAGCGAGAATCCCACGCACCCCAGCTAGAGAGGAGCTCCCCGCTCACTGCCACGAGAGAAAAGCCTGTGCGGCAACGAAGACCCAGCACAACCAAAAATAAATAAATTTAAAATCAATAAAGAAATTTTTTTTTTTTTTTTAAGTGAAGATTGGAAGTTTGGTTTTCCCTCCAGGGCATTCTGAGTAGGAAGGTTGTCTGTCCACTGCGCTTCCCTTTCCTATCATGAGGATTCTTTAAGCTGCAGATGAAATCTGTAGCTTAATTTCTCTTGCTTCCTAGACCTCCTGAAACTCTGATGAGGGCCAGTGACCCCTTGATCCCATGTATAATTCCACGGTATATAGTAGACCTAAATATGGTAAGGACCCCTGGCCTAAAAGAACACCCTTGGCTCCCCAGGGAGGACAATTTCTGTTTCTACACAAATCCAAGACCTACAATTCTATGCCATCATTTTTCCATGGAAGGTCACCCCACCACCTCCCTGCTGGAAGAAGTGGACATGGAAAAGGAAATGGAGAAAAAGGAATGGAAAGACTCTTGCCATATAATCCAGAAATCATGCTTCTTGGTATTTATCCAAATGAGCTAAGATCTTTTTGTCCACACAAAAAGCTGCACATGAATGTTTATAGCAGCTTTATTCATAGTTCAAAACTTAGAAGCAACCAAAGTGTTCTTCAGCAGGTGAATCATTAAACTGTGGTTGATCCATACAATGGGGTATTAATTCAGTGGTGAAAAATATTATTCAGTGTTAAAAAGAAATGAGTTACCAAATCACAAAATGACATGGAGGAAACTTAAGTGCATATAGCTGAGTAAAGGAAGCCAATATGGAAAGGTTACATTGTGTGTGGTTCCAGTTATGTGAAATTCTAGAAAAGGCAAACTTAGGAAGACAGTGAAAAGATTAGGGTTATCAGGGTTGGGGCGGGCAAGGAGGGATGAATAGGGGATTTTTAGAGCAGTGAAACTTACTCCGCATGTTGCTATTGTCGTAGTTGCTAAATCATGTCCTACTCTTTTGCAACCCCATGAATTGTAGATGGCCAGGCTCCTCTGTCCATGGGATTTTTCAGGAAAGAATGCTGGTGCTGTGCTGTGTGCTTAGTCGCTCGGTCGTGTCCGACTCTTTGCGATCCCATGGACTGCAGCCCGCCAGGCTTCTCTGTCCATGGGGATTCTCCAGGCAAGAATGCTGGAGTGGGTTGCTATTTCCTTCTCCAGGGAACCTTCATGACCCAGGGGTTGAACCTGTGTCTCTTGCTTTGGCAGGCGGGTTCTTTACTACTGAACCACCAGGAAAGCCCACATGATGCCACAGTGGTCATTATACATTTGTCAAAACCCATGTAGAATATACAACAAAGAGTGGGACCTAACGTTATGGTGGACTTTATTTAATAATAGTGTGTTGACAGGAGCCCATCAGTTGTAACAAATGTACCACACTAACGCAAGATGTTAGTAACAGGCAGAAACGGAGTGGGAAGGAAAAGAGGGATATGTGAAACTCAACGTTCTGCCAATGTTTTCTGTAAACCTAAAACTGCTCCAAAAAATAAAGTCCACTAATAAAGCGAAGGAAAAAGAAGGAAGGAAGGAATGGAGGTAACAGTGTAAATACTTCAAACGCCCTTTTCCTTCCGTGAACCTCTAGGCCCATGTGAGAGCTAAGGCCTCTTGTTTGCAAATGATAGAAAAATGAAACACAAAAGGACTTATGAGGGAAACAAGGACGACCGTTGGGTTATGGGACTACAAAGACCAGGGACAGGGCTTCTCTGCCCCCTCTTGGTCATAAAGTCCTGTAAACAGTGTTCCCTTCATGCCTGCTGTCCACAGCTCCCCTCCTCAGCAACACGGTCATGGCCTTCACTGATTCATTCCTGGGAGTCAACTGTGGCCTCATAACTGGTTTCCCTGTCGTCATTTTGCCCTGAGTTAGAATCATCTTTCTAAACGGTAAAGTGTTTCTAGGCATCTTTCCTTCAGTTTTTGGCTCCCCGCCTTCAGGATCTGGCCCCTACTCACCCGTCTCGTCTCATATCTTGCCCCTCCTCCCCTCCAAATGGCACTCTCCTGGAACATGCAAGACCTAGTGATTCCTGGGAAGGGCCACTCATCCAGACCTTTTCAGTTCCCTCTGCCTGGTGCACCCTCCCTTCCCCAGCGAGTTCTCCCTGTCACTCAGCTCAGAGATGATCCTCAAGAAGCGTTTTGATGCTTCCAGGTACCCGGTCTCAAGAGTTCCCATTTCACCCTAAGTTTTTCTCCACTGTAATCCTTATAACATCGTGCAGTTTTCTTTTCTTCACTTCTCTTCCTCCTTGTTTTAAAGATTAATTTTTTTTTTTGGAGTATTGTTGCTTTACAATGTTGCTAGTTTCTACTGGACAGCAAAGTGCATCAGCTACACCTGTAGGTATAACCCCTCTTTTTTTGGTTTCCTTCCATTTAGGTGACCACAGAGCACTGAGTAGAGCTCCCTGAGCAATACAGCAGGTTCTTGTTAATGTATCTATTTTATATGTAGTTTCAGTAGTGTATCTATGTCAATCCCAATCTCCCAGTCATCTCCTAACCTCCCAGTTCATCCCATCCCCCTCCTCCTTCCTCCTTCTTTGGACTTTTGAACGCTTTGGACTTTTGAACTCTTTGGACTATGAACTCTTTGAAGGGCAGAAACTCTGCCTTACCCTTTGTTGCAAGCCTAACAGGTCACTTGGCTTGTGAGAGCATGTCCCCCCCACCCTGCCCACCCCCCCACAGGCATGTTTGTTTCACAAGGAAGTACCAGGTTCTTTGGAGCAGACAGATGGACAAGAGAGGGCCACTACCACTGACTCAGGGACCTTCTGGATGCCTGACATGGGAGCCTGGCCTGAGGGAACAGCTCTGAAAGTCAGGACAGCAGAGACTGTGCAGACATCTGTCTCACTGGAAGGTGACAAGTCTACTCCCCAGGGTTCTCCTTTGAGCCGTAGGGAACACCAGCAAACAAGTCAGCTCTGCCTCTACCCTGGAGACTGTGTGATGTAATAAGAGCTGCAATCAGATACTAATTAGGCTGGTACTGTATCCTTGATGAGTCTCTGTTTCCTCATCTGTAAAATGGGAATGGTGGTTGTCTACCTGGAAGATTCTATGTCTGGCATTTACTTAGTGCTCAGGACATTTGGGTCCGGCTCCAGCTTCTAGCTTCCCCTGCTACAATTATCTCCTCTTGAGCTCTGGGTCTTTAAGGTCACGTGCAGGAGATTCCAGGTTAGTTTGTATGTGCTCAGAAACTTAGTTGTATCTGACTCTTTGCAACCCCATGGACTGTAGCCCACCAGGCTCCTCTGTCCGTGGGATTTTTCAGGCAAGAATCCTGGAGGAAGATGCCATCTCCTCCTCCAGGGGATCTTCCCAATCCAGGATCGAATCCACATCCCTTATGTCTCCTGCCTGGAAGTGCTCAGTCCTGGCTGTTGCCTTGGCCCCAAGCAGTTACCCACTTACCCAGCTTCTCTATTTTCTGAAGTTCCCTTTCCCAAACAGCCTGGAGAGATTTCTGCCTATCTGCCTGCTCCCCTGCCACACCCCTGCAGCTGACACTTGCTGAGCCCTCCTGGCCGGATCGTGTGACTTGACAAGTGTGGCCTTGTCCCTGCTCAGATTTCTCCTTTCTGGCCCTGCTTGTACACCAGGCCAGATTCTGGCCACATCCCTGCCCACTAGCCTAACGGGTAGGGTGGCCGTAGGGGACCAAACGTATAATTCCGCCCACTTAGGAAGGCACTGGGGAGGGGACATTATCTAGGATCTCTGCTCCTTTCCTCTCCTTTCCAGAACCAATCACTTTCGGCACTCTGCTACATGGTACTGGTGGGTGTACACATTGCTGCGGTCTTTTTGAAGGGCAATCTGATAGACTGCTAAAATTTAGAATTGAGAGGACTGCCATGGTGGTCCAATGGCTGACTCCACACTTCCATGGCAGGGGGCCTGGGTTCGATCCCTAGTCAGGGAACTAGATCCCACATGCTACAACTAAAGAACTGATGCTGCAGCTAAGATTTGATGCAGTCAAGTAAATTAATTAATTGAGTTGTATCTGTGTCGGTCATTAATTTCTGCTTTAACAAATCACCTATAACTTAGTGGCTGAAATCAATAATTAACATTTATTATGCTACACCCTTTCTGAGGGTCAGGAATTCAGAAGTGGTTTAGCTGGTTTATAGCTCAGGGTCTCTTATAAACAGTCAAAATGTCACTTGAGGCTGCAGCCATCTGAAGGCTTGACTGGGGCTGGAAGACCCATCCTTAAAGTGACTCACTCATGTGATTCACAGGTTGGTGCTGGCTGTTGGCCACAGGCCTGTTTTCTTGGCAAGTGGACTTCTTCGCTGGACGGTCAGAGTGTCCTCACAGCATGGCAGTTGGTCTCTCTCAAAGCAAGTGATACTAGAGGTGTAAGCCACCCCCAATGTCTTTTAAGACCTCACTTTGGAAATCACACTCTGTCGTTCCCACAATATCCTACTGGTTACACAGTCCAGCTCAATTGGAAGGAAACACTGGGAGCCATCGTGAAGGCTTACTGCTACAGAATCAGTCTGGATTCTTAATTGCAAGCAACAGAATCTAAGCAGACTGATTTAAGCAGAAGGAGAATTTCCTGAAAAGACATTGAGAGGCTCACAGAATCACTAGCCGGTTTGGGGGATTAGGCTTAGGAAATAGGCAGGAAGCCAGGTGTCTGGGGGCCACAGCCAAAAGAGCTCCATGGAGACAAGCCAGGCCTGGTGCCACTGCCCTGGGTGATAAGATCTTCAGGATGCCCTGCTTCTGCAGGTGCTTAGTCCAGATTCAGAGTCTAAAGGGGAACCCACGTGTTGGGGGTGGGAAGGGTTAGTATCTGGACCACCTGTCTTCTGTAAGGGGAGGTCTCCCACCAAGATTCTTATTTTCCCCAAACATGGAAAAGTATTTCAGATGCAGAACAGTTGTGAATGAAAGGCATGTGTCTGCTGCAGAGATTGTTGTTGTTCAGTCACTCAGTCATGTCTGACTGTGACCCCACAGACTGTGGCACGCCAGGCCTCCCTGTCCTTCATCATCTCCCGGAGCTTGCTCAAACTCATGTCCATCGAGTCGGTGATGCCATACAACCATCTCATCCACTGTCAGCCCCTTCTCCTCCTGCCCTCAATCTTTACCAGCATCAGGGTCTCTTCTAATGAATCGGCTCTTCACATCATGTGGCTCAACTATTGAAACTTCAGCTTCAGCATCAGTCCTTCTAGTGAATATTCAGGATTGGTTTCCCTTAGGATTGATTGACTGGTTTGATCTGCTTGCAGTCCAAGGGACTCTCAAGAGTCTTCTCCAACACCACTGTTGAAAAGCATGAATTCTTTGGCGCTCAGCCTTCTTGATGGTCCAACCCTCACATATGTACATGACTACTGGAAAAACCATAGCTTTGACTAGACAGACCTTTGTCAGCAAAGTAATGTCTGCTTCTTAATATGCTGTCCAGGTTGGTCATAGCTTTTCTTCCAAGGAGCAAGCGTCTTTTAATTTCATGGCTACAGTCACCATCTGCAGTGATTTTGGAGCCCAAGAAAATAAAGTCTGTGCTGTTTCCACTGTTTCCCCATCTATTTGCCATGAAGTGATGGGACCAGATGCCATGATCTTCATTTTTTGAATGCTGAGTTTTAAGCCAGCTTTTTCACTCTCCTCTTTCATCTTAATCAAGAGGCTCTTTAATTTCTCTTTGCTTTCTTCCATAAGGGTGGTGTCATCTGCATATCTGAGGTTATTGATATCTCTCCCGGCAATCTTAATTCCAGCTTGTGCTTCTTCCAGCCCTGTATTTTGCTGCAGAGACACTCAGGAGCATTGACCCAGGGATTCTACCCCTGGGAGTTTATCCTATAGGTAAATATAAACATGAATAAGGGTATACTTAAAGGGAAATTTATTATTGCATTATTTGTTATAGCAAATATAATGGAAACAATCAGGGTGTCTATCAGGAGAGGATCAGTTAAGTGTATTCTGATGTGTGCTGTGCTTAGTCGCTCAGTCGTGTCCACCTCTTTGCAACCCCATGGACTGTAGCCTGCCAGGCTCCTCTGTCCATGGGATTCTCTAGGCAAGGATACTGGAGTGGGGTGCCATGCCCTCCTCCATCCATGTAAATAATCACTGCTAGGCAGACACTGAAAAGAATGTGGAGGACTCCAGGACGTATTCTTGGAGAAAGGCCGGGAGCAGAGCAGTAAACACAGTGCCACTCAGGTGTTCTGTTCTGTTTTACATGAGAGATACAATGCCATGTCTCTGCCCACGTCGGCTAAGCTGCATGAGGTCAGTGCCAAGTAGATTTTAGGCAACTGCTTGTATCCTCAGCTCTCGGTGGTACTGAGAATTAAGAAGTGCATCATGCTTGTTTCCTTACACAACCAGAAAGCCACACAGGAAACTGTCATCAGTGGGTTACTTGAGAGGGGAAAGAACCTAAGGGTCCTGAGTTTCCTAGGGAAAGAATCTAAGTTTGAGAGGGTTTTAAATTTTTTCTGTTATATGTTTTTGAATTCTTAAAAGTATTAAACTGTAAACACATACTGCTTTACTGTTGCAACTGCTAATAACAGTTACTAAAAAAGAAAAGGGACTCTCTGACTGCAAAGAAAGTGAGAAGAGCAGTTGAACATGCATGTGGAAACTCTTTGGGACAGCAAAAATATGAAACCCTCAATATGCAAGACTCAGGAGAAAGCAAATACCATTTTGGGACACATTGTGGGGTGTTTACATGAAAAGATAATGTTTATCATATTCCAAGATCGTTTTTATGATTTAATTTTCTTGGTACATCTGGAGGTTGGAAATTTTAAAAAAAGTTTAAATATGCAAGTACTTTTAGAATAAAAATGTTTTCAAACATAAAAATGGATCTGTTTCCATAGTTATCATCTGAACCGTCTTCCCTTGCTGTTTGCTGTGCTCTCTTCCCGCACTCTCTTCCTCGTGTTTCCTCTTTGCTTTTCAGCTGTGTAAGTTAGGGCGCCAATCTGAGTGGCACTGCCTTCCCCACTAATGCATCCATCCTCCTTTTTTTATCCACTTTCAAATGTCTGCACCCTCCCTTCCTCATCACCGACTCTTTTCTAATCCTCTGTACTCTCTGCTCCACAGACACACCTCCAATCCCCAGTCCCAGATGCCTTGATAATGCTACAGATTTGGCATTGCCAGCCAATCTCTTCCTCCCTCTCTTCTGAGACTGGTTCCTGCTTCTAACCTGGTCCTCCCTGTAACTTCTCTCTGTCTACCAGCTACACTTTTTCTTCCTTAGAGCCTGCCTTTACTCCATGCTTTTCCTCTCTACAGTTGCTGGTTATGGGTAATTCCCCAAGGTTTCACAGATCTCCTCTCCATGGGTGACTCTCAGATTTTTAGTTCTGACTGCCTCTAAATCCCACTCCAGTACTCTTGCTTGGGAAATCCCATGGACAGAGGAGCATGGTGCACTGCAGTCCTTGGGGTCGCTAAGAGTCGGGCATGACTGAGCGACTTCACTTTCACTTTTCACTTTCATGCATTGGAGAAGGAAATGGCAACCCACTCCAGTGTTCTTGCCTGGAGAATCCCAGGGACAGAGGAGCCTGATGGGCTGCCGTCTGTGGGGTCGCACAGAGTCGGACGCGACTGAAGCGACTTAGCAGCAGCAGCAGCCTCTAAATCTCCTTCATTTCAAACGGTCTCTTTAAAATTTTAGATGATTCCATAATGGCATCCCACTCTGGTATTCTTGCCTGGAGAATCCCATGGACAGAGGAGCCTGGTGGGCCACAGTCCATGGGGTCTCAAAGAGTCGGACACGACTGAGCAACTAACACTGCTTTGCTAGGGCTGCCATAACAAAGTATCACCAATTGGGTGGCTTAGCAGAGATTCATTGTCTCACAGTGCTGGGTGATAGAAATTCAAGATCAAGGTGCTGACTGGTTCTTTCAGAGGGCTGAAGAAGAATGCTTGCTCCATGCCTCTCTCCCAGTCTCTGGTGGTTTGCTGGCAACCGTTGGTGTCTCTTGGGATATAGAAGTATCATCTGATTCTTACCTCATCTTCACGTGGAGTGCTCTGTCTATACATTTCTGTGTACAGATTTCCTCTTTTTAGCTTATTTTCTTTGTTATTAACTTATTTGGCTGCATGGGGTCTTGTTAGATCACATGATATCTTTGTTGGGCTTCTCTCTAGCTGTAGAACTCGGACTCCAGACTCCGTGGGCTCAGTAGCTGCATCTCTCCAGCTTAGTTGCCTAATGGCACGTGATTGAACCCGCATCTCCTGCACTGGAAGGTGGATTCTTAACCACCGGACCAGCAGGGATATGCCCAGATTTCTTCTTTTAAAACAAACAAACCAACCTAAGGTTACTGATTTATTTATTTTTGGCTGTGCTGGGTTTCCGTTGCTGCGTGGGTGTTTCTCCAGTTGCAGTGAGCGGGGACTTCTCTACTTGTGGCGGGTGGGCTTCTCGTGGCAGTGGCTTCTCTTGTTGCGGGAACACAGGCTCGAGGCACAAGGGCTCCAGTAGCTGCAGCACATGTGTTCTGTAGTTCCGGCATGAGGGCTTAGCTGCTCCGAGGCATGTGGGATCTTCCTGGACCAGGATTCGAACCTGCGTCTCCTGCATTGGCAGGTGGACTCTTTACCACTGAGCTACCAGGGAAGTCCCCAAATTTCCTCTTTTTATAGGGACACTTGTCATACTGAATTTTGGTCCACCCTAATGATTTCATCTTAGCTTGATTACCTCAAAGACCCTATCTCCAAATAAAGTCACTTTCTGGGGTACATTCTGAGGTTTGGAGGCCAACATATCTTTTGTGGGGGGGACACAACTCAATCCATAAGGATATGCTCCAGTCACTATTGGTATGTAACAAATTATTCCAAAATTTAGTGGCTTCAAACAACCATTTTATTATGTTCATGGATCTGGTGGAGCCAGAATTCAGACAAGGCACAGTGAGGATACCTGTCTCTGCTTCATGACGTCCTGGGCTTGGATGCCTGGGTATGACTTAGCTGGGGCTGGCATCATTGGTGGCATTTTTCACTCAAATGTCTGGTTGTTGATACTGGGACTTTACCTGCGCTATTGATCTGGGCAGTTACTTGGGTCTCTCCTTATTGTCTGGACTTCCTCCCAAAATGGCAGCCTCAGGACATTTGGACTTACCATTTGTCAGCTCTTTTTTAAAATTATTATTATTATTATTTTACACCAGCTCTTGCCTTAAAGGGGACTGTGAGCAAACAAGCTCCATCACCTTTATGATTTAGTATTGGAAGACGTCTTGTTCCACTTCCACCAGGGTCTACTGGTTATAAGGGATTGAGGAGAATTAAACTCTCATTCCCTGGTGGCTCAGTGATAAAGAATCCGCCTGCAATGTAGGATACATGGGTTCGATCTCTGTGTTGGGAAGATTCTCTGGAGAAGGAAACAGCAACCCACTCCAGTATTCTTGCTTGGACAATCCATGGACAGAGGAGCCTGGTGGGCTACAATCCATGGGGTCACAAAGAGTCAGACAACAAACAGCAACATCTGGAGAGGGTAGTGGGTAGGTTCTAGAAGAGTATGTTGAACAGATGTATTTTCTTAAGAAAAATATAATCTGTCACAGTTAATCAACCTGTGTTCATTTCAAATTAAATTCATTTTGAGCTAAGCTCCTTACTCCTTCCCCACCAATGATCTATTATTTTCAACTTCTCTGTTTCTATCAATGATATAATAAACCCGAAACTTTGTTATTATACAATGACTAGGGCAGACATAATCATGAATATTCATTGGAAGGACTGATGCTGAAGTGAAGCTCCAATACTTTGGTCACCAGATGTGAAGAGCCGACTCACTGGAAAAGACTCTGATGCTGGGAAAGAGGGAGGGCAAAAGGAGAAGGGGCGGCAGAGGCTGAGATGGTTAGATAGCATCACTGCCTCGATGGACATGAATTTGAGCAGACTCCAGGAGACAGTGAAGGACAGGGAAGATCACATGCTACAGTTCATGTGGTCACAAGGAGTTGGGCACGACTTGGTGACTGAACAACAACAAGGCAGGCGTGAGTCGACTGCTGTCATTTTAAAACTACTGTTGGAAGAAACATTGGAGAGACAGAGAGAATGAAAGGAGAAAAGTGCCCTTCCTGAGGAGTAGGTAATCAAGAATTTATTTGATTGATATTGATATTGATATTTTTTGAGTGCTTACTGTGTGCCAGGACAATGCCAGCTGCTGAGGATGCAAAGTTGAACAATACAGTATGTATAATGGTTAAAAGCTGGGGACTTTTGTTAGCTTTCCTCATCATCATCATTGCTGCTGCTGCTGCTAAGTCGCTTCAGTCGTGTCCGATTCTGTGCGACCCCAGAGACGGCAGCCCACCAGGCTTCCCCATCCCTGGGATTCTCCAGGCAAGAACACTGGAGTGGGTTGTCATTTCCTTCTCCAGTGCATGAAAGTGAAAAGTGAAAGTGAAGTCGCTCAGTCGTGTCCGACTCTAGCGACCCCATGGACTGCAGCCCACCAGGCTCCTCGGTCCATGGGATTTTCCAGGCAAAAGTACTGGAGTGGGATGCCATTGCCTTCTCCGATCATCATCATTATCATGTCTTAACTTTGTTTCTTGCTCTCTGAAAGCTTATACTGGGTTACAAATATGTCTAAGGCACTCTGAAAAATGATTTGGCAGTTTCTGATACAGTTAAACAAACATTTGCCATATAACCACCAATTTCATTCCTAGGTATTTACCCAAGTGAAATAAAACCCTTTGTTCACACAAATACCTGCATGTGAATATAGCTACTTTATTCATAACCTCTTCACATGCTGCTGCTGCTAAGTCACTTCAGTCGTGTCCGACTCCTCTGTGCGACCCCATAGACGGCAGCCCACCAGGCTCCCCTGTTCCTGGGATTCTCCAGGCAAGAACACTGGAGTGGGTTGCCATTTCCTTCTCCAATGCATGAAAGAGAAAACAACCCAAATATCCAACTGAGGAATGGATGGACAAATATAGTGCATACATACAATGAGATACTACTCAGCAATGAAACAGAAGAAAGTACTGAAGCTTGCAGTAGTGTGACTGAATTTCAGGCTCTTCCGTCCATGAAATTTTCCAGGCAAGAATACTGGAGTGAGAGGGTTGCTACTTCCTGATCCATAGTTCCAGTGTTTTCTGCATTAGCAGGCAGGTCTTTACCAGTGAACCTCCTGGGAAGCCCTAAGTGAAAGCAGCCAGTCTCAAAAGGCTATATGCTCTATGGCTTTATTCATATGACACCATAAGGCAAAATTATAAGGACAGAAAACAGAATAATGCTTTTAGGGGCTGAGAGTGGATGTTAGGGCTGACTACAAAGGGTCATTTGGGGAAATTTTGTGGGAGATAGGAATATTATGTACCTTGATTTTAGTAGTAATTGTACACACCTATATAAATTTTCAAAAGTTGCAAAACTGTATACTAAAAATGTTAAATTTTACTGCATGTAAATTATACCTTAAATATATATGTAAAACTGCATACTTAAAATGCTAAATTTTACTGTATATAAATTATACCTTAAATATATATAAAATTTTGTGTATATATATTTTATACATATATAAAATTACACGCATAGATGGCATAGCCTCAGAGATGTGGCATGACAAGCCACATCAGTAACACATGATTTTGGCTTTCAAAGACGAGCAGGAGTTTTGCCTGTTGGCGAAAAGTGGAGTAAGTATTGGGAATGGCATCATAGCAAGAGGGAACAAACATGTGCAAAGGCTAAAACAGACTGGCATATTTGAGGACTTTCATACATAGTCATATCTGGAGCATTAAACTCAGGAGATAGAGGAAAGAAAGGGGGACAATGTGGATGATAGAGATTCTAGAGTTCAGCAGATTGGAACTGTGAAGAACCTGTTTAAGATTCTGTGTTTCAACAAGTTTCCAAGTGATTCTGATACTGCTGGTCCATTGATCATATTTTGAGCAGTAAGAGCATAAAGGTGAACGGATAAAGTATTTGAGGAGGTAGGGAGTGGTCAATGACATGGAAAATGGGGAAGAACTAAGTCAAGTCGTGCGTGTGCGCGTGCGCTCAGTTGCTTAGTCGTTTATGACCCTGCGTTCCTTTGGACTGTGGCCTGCCAGGCTCCTCTGTCCATGGGATTTATCAGGCAAGAATACTGGAGTGCATTGCCATTTTCTGCTCTGGGGTCTTCCTGACCCAGGGATTGAACCCACAACTCCTGTTTCTGCTGCATTGCAGGCAGATTCTTTACCCGCTGAGCCATTGAGGAAGCCCTTGAGTTAACATGAGGACTGAAAAAAAAAAAAAAAATGATAAGGACTTAAAAACTCCAGTTATCAACTTGTAGGCTGAGCAAGCAATGGGTGGGTGAACAGTCAGGATTGAAGCCACATTAGAATGGCTGATAACTGCTTGCTAGGCACAGAAATCAGGGAAGTACTTAAAAACACCTCTTCTGTGCTTTTTTTTTTGACTTTTAAAAAAATTAAAGTATTTATTTAGCTGTACTGGGTCTCAGTTGAGTCACGTGAGGTCTTCAGTTGCAACATGAAAATTCTTAGTTGCAGCATGCAGGATCTAGTTCCCTGACTAGAGATTGAACCTTGGCCCCCTACACTGGGATTGTGGAGTTTTAGCCACTGGACCACCAGGAAAAGTCCCATGTGCTGTTTGGCTTTGAAAGGGAACAAAGAGGTGGGGAGGTTGTTGTAGGGGGAATTGGAGGCTTTAACATTCAATTGTAAGATGAAAGATACTTGAGTATTTTAAAAGGTAAAAGGAAGGATCCTGTAAATAAGGGAGAGGATGAAAGCACAAGGAAATAATGGGATGACCTGAGAAGGGTAGAGTTGCCTTATGTACCAAATAAAAATACAGGGTACCCAGTTTAACGTGAATTTCAGAAAAAGCAGTGAATAATTCTTTAGTGTATGTCCGTGATGCTGCTGGGTGGCTTGTATTTTACCTGGCAATCCGCAAATAAAGAGATATCTAGGCGGAAGAGTTATAGCCCGAGACACACTAGGAGGGACTGGACCTCTAAAGTCCTCCCCAGCTGTCAGATTCCAAGACTCTAGAATGAATTCCCAGTTCTACCAGAACCGTTAACAAGCAGACAAACTGCTTTGAATTTCAGCGTATCACGTCCCCGTTTTTCTCTAGGATGGCTAATGAGCAGGGAAAACGCGGAACGAAAACCTGTGGAAAAGTTATGCTGTGGAAAATCAGCTCCTAAACGATGCAGAGCTTTCTGAACTGCTAATGGGCTCTGGACTGGGCACACACGACGGTGAGTCACATGGCGACTGGCCCAGATCCAACTATGGACACCAACTCCACTCAACTCAAGGGCAAGCGGGGAAAGCTCTGGCCCAGGGACTCGCAGGCGCCTGCGCCCTTCCGCGGCCCCGCCCTCCCCCCGCCTGACATCCGGGGCTCGGGTAGGGGTGTGTCCGGAGAAGACAGGAGGGTGGCGGCGGAAAGGAAGGACGTCGTGGGAGGCTGGAGGAGCTGGGAGGGGGGCGGGGCGGGGCGGAGCGGGGGGCGTGGCGCAGCCAGCGCGCTGTCACGTGACGTGCGTGGCGACGTGTCGGCCATCTTGTGTTGTTGAGGCTGAGGACTGACGGGTTCCGAGAGTCTCCCCTGTCCCGGACCGCAGGTAACCAGCGACTCGGTCTCACTCCCTTTGCCCGGCTCCGTTCCGCGGCCTGGGCTCCGCCAGCCTGCCTGGCTCTCCTGGGCCTGCCGCCCGCTCTGGTGTCCCCGCCGCTCCAGCCCGACCCGGGCCAGCCGCATGGACACCCCCAGGCCGCCCGGCAGCCGCCTCGGCCGGCTGGGGCGTCAAGCGAGCGGACAGGTCAGGTGCGGGGCCTGAGGGAGCCGCCTCCACGGCTGGGGGCACGCCGGGCCCTAGCGCGTCTCTGCCGTCGAGCTGGGGAGTCCCCTCCTCCCGGGCCCGTTGGCATCGCAGGGGGAGCCGAGGAAGGGAGGAGGGTGATGGGTGGACAGTGTCAGGCCGGCTCGCTCAGGACCAGAGGGCTCGCCTTTCCGCTACCTGCTCCTCCGGGCCAGCCGCCCGCCCAGCCTCGGGGTGCCCGGGGTAACAGCTGCTGCGGCCAGACAGCTGCTCCTGCTCGCGCTCCTCCCCACACCTGGCCTCGGGGAGATGCGCCCCTGCCTGCCTCACCGAGCATCTGCACTGGGGAGACTCCTTCCGCGGCGAGAGGACTGGGTCTGGACCAGGCCCGAAGCCAAGGTGGAGCCATGATCGGAACCTGGGACGGAGGTCGGGAAGAGTAGAACCCATGGCAGCTTTGGGACCCGAGCCTTCACATCAGGTTGAAATGGGCATTAGCCTTGAGTGACAGCAGTTCCCCACGAAAACACTCAGAATTATTTCAGTTTTCTGGCTGAAACATAAACCAAGCGACCAGGGAAGAGGGTATAGAGAAGCAGGTTGTCTGACCGTGTTCGGGAACCAGTTACGTTGCTTTGCATTTATCTAGCACTGTGGGTTTTTGTTTTTTAAAAAATTATTTTTTTCCCTGAAAGAACACCTAAGCACATCTATTTTCTCTGTAAGTAAGCACATCTATTTTCTGTGTAAGAAAGGTAAGTATTTCAGTTTAACTTAGGAGAGATTGAGGAAGGCCGGGAACCAGTGACCAGCTTCTTATCCAGTATTGTGTACCGTGGATTATACTTACTCAGTGTTTTATACCTTGGATTACAAGCAGTTTTGTTCCCCGTGTGTATGCATGGAAGATATTTTTCCCTTACATAGTATTTCCTTTTTAGAATCTAATGGTTTTCTAGATTAAAAAAAATTGTCACCGTTTTTGAACACTAACTTTTATCCTAGTGTTTGCAGCTCTGGCCTGTCAGAGTTTGTTGATTTCGAACACAAATATGTTGCCTCATTCCTTGATGTTTTTATGCGTTTAGCTAGTTAGTGTAGTGCTCAAAGTGGAACATGTACATTTCTGTCCCAACAAATGTTGACTTCAGTAGAAGACACTAGAAAAAAGTTTAAAAAGTGGAATGTATCTGGAAAAATGTCACACGGTCCTTAATGTCACACAGACATTTAACAATGGGAAATACACAGGTAATGGTCATGATTCACTAGCGAAGAAAAGGCTTTGAACCTTTTCCGTACTTGGCCTTTTATGTACATTTTAGGATTTTGAGACTGAGGAGGGAGAAGGTACTATGTGCTTTCATTCATTCCTTCTGTCATTTGTGCATTAATTTATTTGAAAAATATTGAGATCGTACAACACTATTAGGTGCTGGGAGCAAAACAGACCAAAAATTCCTGTTTCTGTGGACCTCATTCCTAGACAGGTAAATACATACTTTTAGGTAAGATATACTGTAGTGATAAGTGATGTGGGAAAAAATCAGGGTAATGGATAATAGGGAGTTGGGGGAGGGGTTCATTTTAGGTGGAGTGCCCAGGGAAAGCCTTGGTGGGTAAAAACCAATATTTGAGGAAAGACTTAACACAGGTAATGGAGCTAATCTCTATCTCTATGGAGGAGGAATGCCCCAGGCTAGGAATCGAGGGCAAAGACCCTGTGGTAGAAACTGAAGTGAGCTGGTCAGGTGTGGCTGGGAAGGTCCGGAGGTAGTCTAGCCAGAGAGGCACAATCACAAGGAACCTAGTAGAAGAAGTGTGCCAGCTCATCGGTCCTGATGAGTAGAGTTGTTCAGTTGTCCTGGAGTCTTTTTCCACACCTCTGTGACTCTTGGAAGTCAGAATCTGGAAATTTGGGCCAGTGTGCCCACCTCTTTCCCCCCAGCAGGACACCCTTCCCTGCCCCAACTTGGAAAAATTGAGGGGGCTCATATATTTCAGGAAATTGTCATGAAATAGCTTTCTCAAAAGTTTTAAAATGAGATTGATGATGACCTGCCTAAAAGGATTTTTCAAAAGAAATTGCTTTCTAAAAAGAGGGTCTTTGAAATATTTCAGACTATTTGAAAATGTAGAGAAATGAATTTCCTTTGAAATTTAGACACAGATCATTAAGAAATATATCCTGGAAGAAGTGTTTTAATTCACATTTTTAATGGTAAAGAATTCCTCTTCTGTGTTATCCAGCCTGGTTTTAAATTCCTCAGGGACTGGTACACTAATTTGTTTGTGTATCTTTTATAGCATCTTACATGTGTAAAACTTTTTGTGCTGAGTTATTTGTTCATCAACTTTGATCTTTCAGACTAGTTCTTCAGTAATTTTATGCTAGTAGACTTTTTTTTTGGAAATTTTTTTTTTCCTGATTTTCTTTCAATTTATCTCCATATTCTTACTACTGAGCTCTCACAAATGTCTTCTTTCATTTTAATTCACTTGAGGAATTTAATATTTTGATTTTGAAATGCTTTTGTTGGTGAGTTGCATATATGTAAAATAATTTGTCTTGGCTTGCATGAAAATCAAGAGTCGTTAGGAATTACAGCTTCAGGGATAGTGATGCTCAGGAGGAGGTAGTGTTTTTACAAATTGCCTCTCTCTCTTTTGTTCCTTTGGTGAGTTTTTGAAATGACAGTTCCAGATTATGTCTTTGATGTCATATGGGTTCATTTGCTCTCATGACTCTGCATTTTAATATTCCATATGTCTTTTTTTTTTGACCTTCACATTGGAAGATGACACTATTGGTAGTGATTGCTATCTGGGGGAACCATTTTGGATGATGAGATTATTACTGTCTTATTTATCTTTGCTTTTCTGAAGGATCTTTGATTTGTGCCATTTTTGAAGACTGACTTCATTTGTAGTTCTTCGTTAGCCTCTAATGACTAAATTTTTGGTACTTTTCTGTTTTATCCTATCTCTTATAGATTATAGTGGGACCAGTCTCATTAGGTTGAATCTCCAGCCTATGTTGGTGTTAATCCTGGTATATTAGAGGCAAGTTCAATGTCTGTTTTTCTTCAGCAGTTTGAATTGCCTTATTACTTGACCATTGTTGTTACAACTCTGAACCCAAGTGTGTTTTTTTTTTTCCTCCCCTTAACCCCCACTAGATTTTATGGTGATCGGGTCTTAGGATTTCCATTCACTTTTAATGCCCTGAAGAATTGCATGTCTTTAAAAATATAAGTAGACATACAACACATACAAGTTAGTTAGACTCCTATTATTTCTTGACCAAGATTGCATTTTTTCCGTTTGTTTATGCTCTCACATGACTGAGAAATATACTAGATTAATTACACAGGAATACAAAAATGTTACCTTTCTTGAATTGCCCATAATTTTATTTGAGGTTGAGAGAGAAGAGGGGAGATTTGAAAAACAAAAGAATATTATCCTGTAGCCAAAATTAATTTTATAAAAAGACTTTCAAAGTATGATATGCTTCCTCACCTCAAGCAATTAAGTAAGGAACACAATTTTATATTTTCTGGTTAACTACAGAGTTTCCTTGAAGTTGAACTTTGTTTATACTTATACTAAAATAGGAGATACACTAGAGCTTGTTCTCTTGAGTTAGGCCCAGAGAAGGGTTTGTTACCTAGTTCTCCCCTCTTTTGCTTCTGCTTGCTCTTATAAAATGTAGAGTGCAGTAGACAAAGTTAAATGACCTTCTGGACATTGTAACATGGCTGCCTTTTTTCAAAATTAAAGATGAAAATGGCTTTCTCAAGTTGCTTTCTTGCTTGACAGTAAAATTGTCAACTTTAATTTTTAATTATTATTTTTTGACTCTTCAGTAGCAGCCTTCAAATGATCATTTGAATTTAGCTAAGAAATCTGTTGAAGCTATTGTTTCAGTTTGTCACTTGAAATATCATTGTCTTGTGGATGTTTAAGATATTGTCTCATCAGAGCGTTAAAAGAAGGTTTTGATTTTGCAGCTGAAGGCACTCCTGGAGCTTTGCTCCTTGAACATTTTGGCAGTGGTCATACATCTTGGGCTCATTGATTATTTGATAGGATGCATATTGTATTGCCATCTTGCTAGCTATCAGTTTTCTATCAGATATTTGGTAGTTTTGAATGAAAATGCCAAGGAATAATTTCCTGAAACCCTATAGTGGTGCTCATTTATTAGCTTCATCAGAATCACTTAGAACTTTGGTTTAAAAAATATATTTTTCAGTCGTATTCCAGAGCTACTGAGAGAGACTATTTAGAGTTTAGGACAGGGACTCTGGATGAAAAGCATGTCAGGTAATTATAATATTTTAACCAGGTTTGGAATCCATTTCTTACAAAGCATATTCCTAGTAAAAGTTGTGTTTTTAAAGTTTCCTAAGAGATTGCTGGGTCATTTACTGTGATATTTTTATTATTTACAGTGTTAAAAGGACCTGAACAAAGTCTGCTCAAACTTCCTGCTGTGAACCAGCAGAACTTTTGAACAGGTGAGTTTTGAAGGGAAGCACAAAACTGAGGGCTTTATGTGGAGAATTTTTGCTTTTAAGGCTCTGGTTATTTTTGTTCTTACTATTTCTCCTGAACTTACAGGTAGTAAATATAAGCAATTTCTCTGGTACCGTTCATATCCCTTATGAACCATAAATAAGAATAATCATACCTTTTCTGCGTTGATCCTGGTATGAATTTGTCTTAAAGTATCATAATGATTTTTCGATGACATAAGACAGGAAGAGGAGTCCTCTGAGGGGAGAGGTAAGAGGGTATATTAAGGAACCCAAGAGCACTTAACTTGATGAAGGACATGAACTAGGAACTGGGACACATTCAGGAGACAAAGTAGTCCAGAGAGCACTTTTCTCCTTGCCGGCTAGTAGGTACATCTCATGTCTCTTTGTATCTTGCATTAGTTGTCTTTCCACACTCTGGCCTTTTCTGCTTTAGCAAACACAAAAGAAAATTGCCACCTCATTCCTAGAGCCACATATATAAACTCAGGCTCTAGTGTCACTAGCCAAATGGTTACTAGCTCAGTGTCCCCTTTTCAGATTGCTGAGAGGGAAACTTTGATAGATTGAGCTTGGTCCAAATTTCCATCATTGGTCTAGTTAGTATGGCCATGGGGTTGAGGTCTTGAAAGGTCCCACTGCTAAGAGTGGCAGCATGTCTCAGAAAAGGTGGAATGTTGCCTTCTCTATGCAGAATCACACAGAAGCTTCTAGATGTTTTCCCTTTTCCTCAAAAATTTTCCTGTATTTATCTTGGTGGTTTTAATTTACATGTCCTGAAGAGTTAAAATACATGTGTATATTTTGGTTAATGAGGCCTAGTAGGTCTAACCAACCATTCTTGAAACAGTTGGTTCCAAGTGCAATGTTTTAACAAAATTTCTTGATTTTGTGGGTTCAGAGGATCATGTGTGATAAAGGTTTTATAAATAACTATAAGCAGATACGAGGCTTAGTTTGGAAAAATAAAGTGGTTATTTAGTTTACATTGATTGCTTTTATAAATTTTAATTTATGTGTACTTTTGACAGTATTAAGTAACACTTGGATATGAGGAAGTCCGTAGAGGATTTGAAGGGTAGGACTTCTGTATATGAATCTAAATTCACATTTGAGTGGTAGCAGGGATTTTCACTTTTGGGAAAGGATCAGGGAGACAGCATAAATTTGTATTATGTGTTTTTGTATACTAGAGTTGCTAAGTATTGAAGAAAAACTTTTTTTTAGTGGAGCGTTTAGAAGTACTATTTATTTTGTAGCTTGTATGTATGTACTTGGTGATAGCTAATTGCTTAAGTCATTTTTTTACTACTCAGATTTTGTTGTGTTAGTAAATTAATATATCAAGATTTTGATGAAAAGGATAGGGATTACTTTTATTTACTTTTATTAAAAGTGACATGTTAGAGAATGATGTGTGGAGTGACAGACCACAAATGTGACTTCCTATGATATGTGTTTTTTTGTTTAGGCAAGGTTTCTTTAGCAGATTGCAGCTAAATTAAAAAAAAATTTTTTTAGGGTGCTAGTTTATTTATTTTTGGCTGTGCTGGGTCTTCGTTGCTTTGTGTGGGCTTTCTCTAGTTGCAGAGAGCAGGGGCTGCTGTTCGTTGTGGTGTTCCGGCTTTTCATTGTGTTGTCTTCTCTCGTTGGGGGAGCGTGGGCTCTAGGTGCTCCAGTTTCAGTAGTTGTGGCTCCTGGGCCCCAGATCAGGGGCTCAGAAATTCTGGCACACAGGCTTAGTTGCTCTGTAGCATGTGGAATCTTCCAGACTGGAGGTCAGCCCCTGTCCCCTGCATTGGCAGGTGAATTCTTACCCACTATGCCACCAGGGAAGTCTGCTAACTTAATTTTTAAGGTAGAAGAGTCCTTTCTCGTGTTGTTCATTTTCTTTATAATATAGATATTGAGGTAAAGCATGTTCAGGGCTTTGTGAGGCTTAAAAAGTGTAAAACTTTCTCAGGCTCTGGGGAGCCCTCTCTGGAAAAGATTGGCTTGTGGTGAGATTATCAGATAACATGGTCATGTTTATGGCATTGTAATTTTTCTTGACTAGTTTATTAGTTGCTAATTTTATTCTCCTTTCACCAAAAGGGGGAAAAAAGAAACATTTATATATTATTCAGAAGTACAAGGTGGGGAAAATGACAGTAACAGTAATAGCTTTTTGTGTGGTGATACTGTGCCTAGAGTGTTCTTTGAGAACAAGGCTCTTTTTGTTCTAGTTGTTCTGAACCTCGAGGAAGTCTTGGGAGCTCTAGCCTCTTCAGTATTGGTCCTTCGGTTGCAGAGACTGACAGAATTGTCAGAGGTATTGTTTTGGTACCTAATAATTGGTAAATCTTGGTTCAATCCTTAAAGAGATGGTTACATCCAGGGGATTTCATGGTTAGCCCCTTAGGAATTGAGATGGTTTTTGCCCAAACCATGGCTAATTGAGTGACTGGATGAAGCCATCTTGCGAGATCGGTAGGTCAGAGAGCCTTAATTCATGTTCTAGAATCTGACACTTTTTAATCTATTAGTTCTGCTGTTGTTAATGAAATTTCTGATAGTGTACTATGAGAATATGTATTCTTCCCCAGCCACAGGGCTTGGGGCTTCCCCAGTAGCTCAGTGGTAAAACATCCACCTGCCAGTGTAGGAGATGCAGGAAAAATGGATTCAACCCCTGAGTTGGGAAGATCACCTGGAGAAGAAAATGGCAACCCACTCCAATATTCTTTCCTGGGAAATCCCATGGACAGAGGAGCTTGGCAGGCTACAGGATATGAGGTCTCAAAGAGTCCGACACCACTGCGCATGTACGCATTCAAGCAGAGGGCAGAGGGGCTCACTGTATTGCTTGAGTGACAAGAAGGAAGGATAGTGGAGGATAGTGATAGTGGGACAGAGTGGGAGATTGGGGAAAGGAGAAAAAGTTACTTCCACAACTCTGAAAATTGCAAGGAAATGGGAGGAAGAAAGTAACTATAAGCAGTATTGAACACTGTCAGTATGCAGAGAAAAAGCTTGTGGCCATTAAACAGAAATGTGGGTTTAATTTTCTGTCGCTTACTACTTGTAGCTATAGATAAAGAAGCTAACTTCTTGGAACCTTGTTTTCCTTACTGGAAAATATATCCCGTAGTGATTTGGGAATTAAAAGTCTAAAATGCGCAATACAGTGCCTGGCATGTGGTGTTGATAAATAGGCTTTCAGTGATTGGTAGTGGGTATAATTGTTATTACTATGCAGATATATAAATTTTGATTGTACAAGTGTCATCTTTTAATTTGAATAGAGACCTCAGTGAGTTCTGTTTTTAAGTCTTTTGTCTTTTTTGTTTTGTTTTCAATCCAACAAATTATTTGAATACCTGCTTTGTTCCAGGTGCTGGGCTAGCCATAGTGATGAGCAAAACACTCAAGGTCCTGTCTTGTGGGTCTTAAAGCCTAGTGGTAGAGGCAATAAAGAAATCATATAAGTAAACCTCAAAATGTGAAAAGTTTCTCTGTCTTTCGAAAAATACGTTTTTAACCTGAGATACTTTTGAAGTGTCCATTTGGATCTTGGTATTCTTGTCATCAGGGATGTTTTATTTCTCTTGATAGGCTTTCAAGTGTATGTTCGTCTGTTTTAAGTTAATTTATATATTTGTTGTGTTATATTTTCCTCTTTCTCTGAGATAGATGCTCTCAACTGTTTGATTTTAGATCTCCTTTACCTTTGTAAGAATTAGAGGAACCCAGAGAGCTTTTGGCTTTTCAGTTATATCTATCTTTATCACATTAAGAAATTTAAAATGATTTATTGATTTAAAAATAGCAATAACTTCTTTACATGTTATCATTGTATATTTTTAATGAGAAATATTAGTTTTCTAAAACATTTCTAAAAAATTTGCTGAGAAGAGTGACACTTTTCCCTTTTTAAAAATCGCTTTTTATGTCTTACTTTGTAGAAGGCAGCTGGATTCTCATAGCTGCTTCTGCATTCAGTCCATTGCTGTTTATTACATTAGTTGAAGTATATGAAGGAAATTCATCCTCATGAAGCCATGTATGTAGTTGGAAAAGGGAGGAATATTTTAAGAGCTTTTTCAGGTAATTGCAGATTTTCATTGATATTACACTAAAATTGGATAGCTAGTAGTTTTTAAAGGTTAGTTGCATTGTGAAATTTGAATTACTATATATCAGTGCACTTTTATATTCCATTACATTAAAATCTATTGGTCTATTTCGTTCATTAAATGAATATATTACACAGTATCAAACGCTCCACACTCATTAATATCAACACACATCAGAAAATCCTTTACTTATTGGAAAGTATAAATACTAGAAAAACCTGTCAAACTCATGGTAGTGAATAGAAGTTTTCTAAAATCTTAACTTTTGCTTAAAGGCTTAAGTTTTGTAATTGGCAGCAAATAGTTGTTCTCTTTAAAGTGACAATCTGGCCTTGTTCATTTTTGAAAACAGTGTCTGGTATATACCTAGGTCTGGTTGGTTTTATTTGTGTGTCAGCCCTTTCAGCTCAATATGTTTCATGAACGGAAGTAGGTAGTTGAGCTTGTAACTCAAAGGCACCTAAGTGCCTTTCTTGGAGACGGTGGCGTGCAGCAGAAGTGCTTCATGTATACTTCTCATTTCATCACATTAGGAATATTAAAAAGATGTGTACACAGGAACCAAGATTAATTGGCAGCATTTGCTGCCTTATTAAGGGCATTCTTAGTTAAGCAAACCCGGCTTTTTTCTTTCTCGGGAATATATGGCGCGTGGCAGTGAAGAACATGGTGAGTATTAGCACAGTTTGGTGCCGTTACTTTGAATGGTGCTAAAGCTGTCAACAGTTCTACCCATGACTGGTGCAGTGCCAACATAATGAAAAGTGCAGAGAATATCTTAAAATTAACAGATTTGACATCTTGGATATCTTGAAAGAGTTTCAGAGAATTGCGCTCTGGGGAGTGAAACATTTTTCAGTGTTTATGTTACATTGACTTTTTAAAAAGCGTTTTCAAAAAGTAATTGTTTGAATTAGAAACTGTAATAAACATATTGAGGATGTTTAGATTTTAGTGAGGGTTTTAATTCTGGGTAGATGTAGATCTGTTCATAAGTTGTAGGCAGTTATAAAATACTCTTCTGTATTTGTCCCATTAAAAATAGTCTACACTAGCACCGTCTAACTGAATTTTCTGCTGTGATAGAAATGTTCTGTAAATCTCCACTGTCAAGTACTGTAACCACTAGCCACATGCGACTGTTGAGCACTTGACACGTGGTTAGTGTGACTGAGGGAACCTGCATTTTTTTAAATGCAGAAAACCTTTTTTATTGCAACAACTCAGTAGGCTTTACTTTTTTAATTAAAAAAACTTTTTTTTGGCTGTGCATCATGCATGATCTTAGTTCCCTGACCAGGGATTGAACTTATGCCCCCTGCAGTAGAAGTTCGGAGTCTTGACCACTGAACTGCCAGGGAATTCCCTTGGAGGCCTTATTTTTAAGAATAATTGTAAAGAGGGAGGGGATAATGTATACATATAGTTGATTTATGTTGTACAGCAGAAACTAAAACACAACATTATAAAGCAGTTATACTCCAGTTAAAAAAGAACAGTTTTAGATTCACAGAGAAATTGAGAATACTGTACAAGAGAGCTCCCATAGTATACCACGCCCAGTTTTTGTATTGTTAACGTCTTACATTACTGTCGTGCATTTGTTACAACTAAGGAGCCGGTATTGCTTATTCACTAGGTTTATTTCGATTTCCTTAGTTTCCCTAGTCTGTCTGTCTGTCTCGGGACCCTGTCCAGGATACCACATTACATTTAGTCACATATCCAGTCCATAGGCGCCCCTTGGCTGTGTTAGTTTCTCATACTTCCCTGTTGTTAACAGTCTTGACAGTTTTGAGGAGTACTGGTTAAGTATTTCGTAGAATGCTTCTTCCAAGTAGATACTGTAATTTGTCTAATGATTTTCTCCTGGTTATGGGTCATGGGTTTTTGGGAGGAAGACCACAGAAGTAAAGTGCCATTTCATCACATCATATCAAGAGCATATACTGTCAACATGATTTATTACTGTTAATACTGACTTTGATACTTGGTTGACTTGTACTTTGTTAGGTTTGACTACTGTAAAATTACTCTCCCTCTTGGAGGAACTAGATTTTAAATTTTAATTGATTTAGCTACATGTGGTTAATGGGAACTGTATAAGAAGGCACAGTTCTCAACAGTGTTTCTCAGTTTTGAATATTATCCAAAACTTTATTTAACATCTTTTTTAATAGATGTAAAGAAAGGCAGTTTAACATAAAGGAAATATAAAATGTTAGTCTTGTAATGCGTTGCTTTCTGAGGAGGCAGTCTACTTTTGGTAAGCTTAGTGTTTTTCAAAATTAACTTATTGAGGTTTAATTTATAGTCAATAAAATGCCTTCATTTTAAGTATACTCATGCTGAGTATACATCTTGATAAGTTTTGGGAAGTGTGTTTATTTCTGTAACCATAACGACAATCAAGATATGTGACATTTTCATCACCCCCAGAACTTTACTCCTGCTTTTTTGCAGTCCTTTCCCTTCTCCCACCACTGATTTATTTTCTGTGACTATAGATAATTTTGCCTCTTCTGCCAGTTTTATGTAAATGGAATTATCGCACATGTGTTCTTTTTGGTTCTGACTTCTTTTGCTTAGTGTAATGTTTGTGATACGTCCATGTTGTTGCGTGTGTCAGTAATTAGGTTTTTTTTTCTTTTAACTGATGAGACTATTCCAAGGTATGTTTATTACAGTATTTGTTTATCCATTTATCTTGCTTTGAAGCTGTTAGGAATAAAGCTGACCTTAGTTTCATGGCAGTAGGTAGTGATTCAGATCTTGCTGGATTGCAGTGTTCATTTTTGTGCTGTAAATTGAAATTTAAGTTCTTTTGAGGATGAGGACAGACGCCAACAGCATCTATACTATTTTTGAAGACATGTCATAAAAAGTATAATTAACATAGAAATAAATAGTATTTTTATGAAATTTCATACAATAATGTGTGATACAGAGAGATGTAGACAGTTTTGACTTATGATGATTTCCTGGGGAGCTGGGGAAGGAGTCCTTTGTTCTTTAGGATAAATGTTTAGTAGTGAAGCCTAATTTTGCTTCATGAATTTTTGTCATTAGTAGATGTGTAAACAGATCGTATTTTAAGAATTATTTTAAAAATTTGCATGTTTAAAAATGAAGAGAGTTGGTATTGTCATACAGGTGGGTACAGAAGGAAAATGTGCTTTTTGCTCTAATAGGTGAATTTTTCCTTTTATTTTTGCACCTTAACATTATTTTTTTAAAGGAGTTAATGTTGAAAAGAAATAAACTTTCTTTGACATTAATGTTGGGATTGTAAAAGTGTTTCAAACAGGCAAGGCACACACTTTTTGTGGGACTTAAAATGTACTTTGCTGTAAAAGTAATTGAAGAATATTGCTGCAAATCATGAAAACAGAAAAACTATTATTAATCCCACCTCATGAGCATGTCTTTATTTATTCTCTTTTTTAAGACAGTTGGCCCTGTGTATCCATGGGCTCCATGTTCTTGGATGTGGAGGGTAGAGTGTAAAGGATTTGTGTGTCCCTGAGCTTTGGTATCAGATGGGGTCTTGGGACCAGTCCCCCTCGGTACTGAGGGGTGACTGTGTGCATAGTTAGACTCTGTGTGCAGAGTTATTGTACCTGTATTATGTTGAGGGAGTGTGCTGCTTTTTATGAGATTTTCAGTCTTTTATAATTACAAGTGATGTGGTAAGTGTGGTTCCTCTCTCATGTTTGAACCTCTTCATATTTTTACTTAGCTTTTTTCTAAAGTTTGAAAAAATGAATTATTTTAGCCTAGTGCCTGAGTCTTGCTTCATTTGAATGTGGACTTGTTTATTGTCTTAAAAGTTGATATATTTATAGATTATGTTATCAAGATAGTGGTATAAGATCTTTTTAATTACAGAAATTTAAGTAGGGAGTGAATTTAGTATTATCAGAAAATTTGCCTTTAAAATAGTTTTGCTTCATGTCCATTAAAATATTTTACTTGTACTATTTCCCCCCTTAGCTAAACCGTTTATGGTTTATTGTAACCTTTTTAAAATTGAGATATAAAATATAATAAATATGTGCACAAATCTGAAGTGCATAGTTGGAAAATTTTTTACATAATGTATGAGTTCTGTAGTCACTAGCTAAATCAAGATAGTGAGCATTTCCAGCACCCCAAAAGATCTCCTCTTGTCCTTCCCAGGAAGTAGTCCCTGCTTCCATGGTGAACAGAGTTCAGACATCTGTCAGAACTGATTATTTTACCTGTTGAACATCATAAAAGGAATGTGACAGTGTATATTCTTTGGCGGCTGGCTCCTTTTGCTGGACACAGTGAATGATAATTCATGCAATATGTTGCAGGTATCAATTAATTTCTTCTTCTTGGTCAGTATTTTGTTGTGTAAATATAATCAATTAAAAAAAAACTTTTTTTGAAATAATTTCAAACAGAAGTACAGAAAAGTTGCAAAAAATTACTTCAACTTTCCATATGCTCTTCACCCAATTTGGTCACCATTTTTAACATTTCCTGATGATAAAACTGTAAAATTCTTGTAGAGATGGGAATACCAAACTACCTTACCTGCCTTCTGAGAAACCTGTATGCAGGTCAAGAAGCAAGAGTTAGAACCAGGCATGTAACAAAACTGGGAAAGGAGTACGTCAAGGCTGTATATTGTCACTCTGCTTATTTAACTTATATGCAAAGTACATCATGAGAAATGCTGGGCTGGATGAATCACAAGCTGGATCAGATGTGCAGATGATACCACTCTAATGGTAGAAAGCGAACAGGAACTAAAGAAAGAGCCTACTGATGAAGGTGAAAGAGGAGAGTGAAAAAGCTGGCTTAAAACTCAACATTCAAAAAAACGAAGATCATGACATCTGGTCCCATCACTTCATGGCAAATAGCGGGGGAAACAATAGAAACAGTGGCAGACTTTATTTTCTTGGTCTCCAGAATCACTGCAGACCTTTACTACAGCCATGAAATTAAAAAATGCTTGCTTCTTGGAAGAAAAGCTGTGACAAACCTAGATAGCGTATTAAAAAGCAAACATTACTTTGCCAACAAAATTCCGTCTAGTCAAGCTGTAGTTATTCCATATGTACGGATGTGAGAGTTGGATTGTAAAGAAGTCTGAGCACCAAAAAATTGATGCTTTTGAACTGTGGTGCTGGAGAAGACTCTTGAGAGTCCCTTGGACAGCAAGGAGATCAAACCAGTCAATCCTGAAGGAAATCAACTCTGAATAATTCATTGAAAGGACTGATGCTGAAGTTGAAGCTCCAATACTTTGGCCACCTGATGCGAAGAGGTGATTCATTGACAAAGACCTTGATGCTGGGAAAGATTCAAAGCAGGAGGAGAAGAGGATGACAAGGTAAGAGATGGTTGGATGGCATCACCAACTTGATGGACATGAGTTTGAGCAAGCTCCAAGAGATGGTGAAGGACAGAAAGCTTGGCATGCTGCACTCCGTGGGGTCACAAGGAGTCATACATGACTAAGGGACTGAACAGCATATTTGCTTTACCTCTAATTTTCTTTTTTCTTTCTCCATATATGCAGATATCAGTTCAGTTCAGTCGCTCAGTCATGTCCGACTCTTTGGACCCCATGAATTGCAGCACGCCAGGCCTCCCTGTCCATCACCAACTCCGGGAGTTCACTCAAACTCACATCCGTCAAGTCGGTGATGCCATCCAGCCATCTCATCCTCTGTTGTCCCCTTCTCCTCCTGCCCCCAATCCCTTCCAGCATCAGTCTTTTCCAATGAGTCAACTCTTTGAATGAGGTGGCCAAAGTATTGGAGTTTCAGCTTTAGCATCATTCTTTCCAAAGAACACCCAGGACTGATCTCCTTTAGAATGGACTGGTTGGATCTCCTTGCAGTCCAGGGGACTCTATATGCAGTCCATATATATGCAGATATACACGTGTGTGTATATATGTGTGTGTATATATATGTGTGTATATATATACACATGTGTACATACACACACACACACACGCACGCGCGCACACACACACACACACACACACATATATATATATATACATGCTGCTGATGCTGCTAAGTCACTTCAGTCGTGTCCGACTCTGTGCGACCCCATAGACGGCAGCCCACCAGGCTCCGCCATCCCTGGGATTCTCCAGGCAAGAACACTGGAGTGGGTTGCCATTTCCCTTTCCAATGCATGAAAGTGAAAAGTGAAAGTGAAGTTGCTCAGTCGTGTCTGACTCTTCGCGACCCCATGGACTGCAGCCTACCAGGCTCCTCCGTCCATGGGATTTTCCAGGCAGGAGTACTGGAGTGGGGTGCCATCGCCTTCTCCAATATATATATATGTATATATAATTTTAATTTTTTGTAGTTTTTTTCTCTTCCGTTTGAGAGTCTGTTACAGACCTCATGCTTCTTTTCCTCCAGACATTTCAGTGTTATTTTCTAAGAATGAGAACATTCCTCTACATAATCACAGTAAAAAATTCAAAATCTTAGAAAAGTAACATTAGTATAATACTGTTGTCTAATCCATATCTCCTATTCAAATTGTTCTAATTATCTCTTTAATGTATCTTATAGCTTTTTTTTTTTTTTGCTGGTTCAGGATTGAATTATACACTTAGTTTTTATGTCTCTTTAATCTCCCTTAATCTGGGATGGTTCTTCAGCCTTTGTCTTTCATGACATTGGTATTTTTGGTGACTATGGTAGATTGATTTTGTGTTGTCAATTTGGACTTATCTGATTTTTTAAAAAATTAATTTTAGTTTATGCATTTTTGTCAGGAATATAACGTTAGTGATACTGTGTCCTTGTTAGTGTATCTCATCAGAAGGCACGTGGTGCCAGTTTATCTCATTATTAGTGATGTTACCTAAGTCAGTAACAGCCAGGTGACAGGGATGCATAGGGCAAGGTGTGTGGGAAAGGGTGGATCAGAGTGCTTTGCACCATCCTTTCCACATCTTCACCAACCTTGAAGCTCCCATATATTTGCTTATTCGTTTACTTGTTGATGGACATTTGTGTTGGTAAACATGATAGCCACGTGTCAGGTATGAATAAAGCTACTCTGCATATCTGATACTCATCTCTGGGTAGAAATTTCCCTTGAGTGTATGCCTAGCAGTGGATTGTGGGGTCGCCAGATAGATGTATTATTTAGATGTGATAGATAACTGCTAAACTATCTTTTGAAGTAGTTGAACTAATTTGCAGAAGTGGAGTTATTAATCTTGTGTTAGTCCAGGTCTGGCTAAGATATGAATAGCTGGTTGCTGGAATGGGCACACAACTAATTATTTGGTACACCTAAAGCGTGCTAGGGGAGTAGTTCTTTTTTCTGCTTTGGGGAAAGTGAAGGTGGGGAAGATGGAGGCGGATTCAGGTTCTTAGTGTTTATTCTGTGTTAGTCTTTTGACAGACTCTGCACAGTACTGGCTGGACTTCATCCCAGGTTTGCCATAGGTTTTTTCTGGTCAGTTTTTACATTAATACGGGAGATACGCAGTATCAGATAATTTTTTAAAGACAGATTCAGGGGGAGCGTGTGTTTTGATATGTTAGTAGCATCAGACCAGATCAGATCAGATCAGTCGCTCAGTCGTGTCCGACTCTTTGCGACCCCATGAATCACAGCACGCCAGGCCTCCCTGTCCATCACCAACTCCCGGAGTTCACTCAGACTCACGTCCATCGAGTCAGTGATGCCATCCAGCCATCTCATCCTCTGTCATCCCCTTCTCCTCCTGCTCCCAATCCTTCCCAGCATCAGAGTCTTTTCCAATGAGTCAACTCTTCACATGAGGTGGCCAAAGTACTGGAGTTTCAGCTTTAGCATCATTCCTTCCAAAGAAATCCCGGGGCTGATCTCCTTCAAAATGGACTGGTTGGATCTCCTTGCAGTCCAAGGGACTCTCAAGAGTCTTCTCCAACACCACAGTTCAAAAGCATCAAGTCTTCGGCACTCAGCCTTCTTCACAGTCCAACTCTCATATCCATACATGACCACGGGAAAAACCATAGCCTTGACTAGACGAACCTTTGTTGGCAGTGGTAGCTGATCAATATATCAAGACTTCTCCTGGGAAGCAGTATTGGGGAACACTTTCAGAGAAGAACATGAGCCATTGTGCCAGGTTTTGATTCTGCTTTGGCTTCTGATTTGTCTTTGTCCAGACAGAACTTAGTATGTAGAACTGTAGCTTCCTCATGTTGATAGTGATTGTGGGTGCCCAGAAGTCATCTGGCTCCTCAGCACTGTACCAGGTTGTGAGAAAATGGTAAAGTTAAGAGCTAAGAGGCCAGGGTCTCTCTTTTCTTTGTTGCAGACCCAACAATATAAAAGAGCTATGTTGATTTCTTCTCTTTTCACCATTGAGCATATATTTGCACGCACACAGAGTGATAGATGAGGTCCCAAAGAGGAGTTGAGGAAGTTCAGGAAAGCTAGAAAAATATATAGAAAAAAAGAAAAATAATTAGATACTAGCAATCAGTGCTAGCGAGGGCTGATTTAGTGTCTTCAAGAAGTTGACAGAAAGGCTAGATTAAATGCATTGTCAGGCATAGGATGCAGTATATCAAAGACTGTCAACTTTCTGGTATTAAGTGCAGAAGAAATATATTACTTGAATTCACTTATAAGGAATTTTGAATAATAGGCAAGGTCTGAAATAGCGGTTATGTAGAAATATCCTCTCGGCTGTTTTTAAGTCAGCTCTGTTTAAAATTCAAGGGTAGCCCTTTCTCTGAGGTCCTTATCCCTAGAATTGGAGTAGAGAAAGGAGAGGAGGGGCCGGAGGGAGGGAGGGAGGCCTTATTACTTCTCCGTGTGTTAAACTGCTCACAGGATGTTTTTCAGTGTTATTAGGGTTACTGAGGCCCATCTTGCCCTGATAATTTGACATTTTACCTTCCCTTTATCCCTCTGAGGTTCTCTCACTGCTGTTTTCCTGCCCAGTGGTAGGTGCATCAGCAGGCAGCATCAGGCTCTTCATCCTCTTCCATTCACAGGCCAGTTCTGTTTCTTTAGTCAGAGGACCATTAAGCCCAAAGTGCTTCTGTTGTCTGTAGTTATTAATACCTTACACAGACATTTTCTGGTTTAGGTGGTAGATTAGAATCACTTTAGTGATTGTTCCTCCTCCTTTGTGCAAAAGCTCTTTTCCTCTGATGTTCATGCTGTCTGACAGTACAACTGTCTCTTCCCCTTATTATCATCAGATCTGGACCCTGAGGCATCATCCTTTGTTTTCTTCTTTCTTCTCTCTGCCATTATCCTGAGGTTACTTCAGAGTCCATGGGATGATCCATCCAGTCTTCCCAGGCTCCTGATTCCATGACTTACCTCCTGCCTCTTCTAGTGCTTTCTTTTCTGTTTCTACTATACCTGCTTTTTGACATTACCAGCATCTCAGATTTGTAAACTCTTGTTTTTACTTTCTTCCTCATTGTGCCTCGGTCACACTTTGGCCAGTACCCTCCCTTGGCCTTACTCTTCCATTTATTGTGGAGACAAAATCCTAACCCAGATTCAGTCATGTTGTCAGCTCTCTCTCAGGCTAAGTTGGAGAAAGAAGCCCACGACCATGCAGGTAGGTGCCATCTCCATCTTGACTGGGCCTTCAGAACTTCTGTAGGTAACTGCAGTGTGGTGTCCTGGATTAGATGCTGAAACAGAACAAGGACATTGTTGGAAAAACTGGTTATAGTTACTAGTGTTGTACCAATGTTGGTGTCTCAGTCGTGACAGGTATACTGTGGTAATGTAAGTTGTTTATGTTAGGGGAAGCTGATGGAATTATCTGTAGTATCTTTGTAATATTTGTATAAACTCATGTGTACTAACTGTGTACTAAGTCGCTTCAGTTGTGTCCGACTCTGTGACCCCGTGAACTGTATAGCCTGCCAAACTCTTCTGTCCATGGAATTCTCCAGGCAGTAATACTGGAGTGGGCTGTTGTGTCCTTCTCCAGGGATAAATTAGTAATTATCCCTAAATTTTATTTTATAAACAATACTGTTGTAGATCCCAGCAGCTACCGTCTCTGCATTCTTCCTCAGTCCTTACCCTGTCACCTGCTGTCATTTGCCTGCTTACCTGAGAAAATTGAGGCCGTCGAATGTGAATTTCCCACAACTTGCTATTCCCCCACAAAAAGCTTGCAGATGTCTTCAGTCATTTGAACACACTTTGCTCTTGTCACAAGTGGATAGGCATAGCGTTTTTTTCCCCCATTTGTTCTTTGAAGCCCTCTCCAGCCTGTCTTCTCACAGCTGCACTTCCATCATATTTTTGCTAAATCGTTTCTTCACTTTTTGATTGTACTAGTACTTTTCCTTTAGGATATTTTCCTCTAAAGTGAAAGTGGAAATTTTCTTTCTACTCTGCTTCGTTTCTCTTCGCTTTTTCGCAGCTAAATTCTAGAAAAAGTCAACTGCATTTGTAGTCTTCCCTTTCTCACCTCCCAACCTCTGAAATCTCACTCTGTCCTCACCATGCTTCTTTAATTGCACTCTTCAAGTCAGCAGTGACTTCATTGTGGAAGCCAGTGAAGACTTTCCAGTCTCTTTTTTGACTTCAATATTTGAAACTTCTGAATTCTTCCATTAATATATATATATTTTGGGCCAGTGTTATCTTTATTTTAAACACAAATTAGTAACTTACTAGGAGAAGAATTGCTCATAATTTCACCATTCAGAAGTAAATATTACACCTGGGGGCATATGTAAGTACCCACTAAGAATAAATTTTAAGATGTGTTGATTGTAGTTATATCCTCTGTATCCTGTAACCTGTCTTGAGCACTTAATATATTGTTGACATTTTTTTCATATCAGTGAGTATAGTTATTATTGTCACTTCTCTCTCTGCTCTCCTGGTATGTAGATCCATGCTATCTGTTGGATTACTGATACCTCTCCTTTCTCTTAACTCTTGCTGGTTTATTTCCTCCTGGCATCCTGAATGATCTTTCTAAAGTGTGAATTTCATCGTGGACACTTTCTGGCCCAAATCTTTTCATAGCCTTCCATTGCTCTTAAGACATAAAATACGAGAACTTCTGTGATACAGCCATGCTTTTTCAAACTGCACTTTAATTTTTAGCCTTATTGAGCTAATGGATGGATAATTAGATAATCTCCCCAAAGAACCTCGTTGTTTTTCCTTTCTGCTTTAGATAAAGTGAATGTGGAAGAAGCTAGAGTCCGTGAACTTGCCTTCAGGTGAAAGGTCAGGGCTAAGGATGCCTCACTGATGGTCTTTTCTCCTTCCTGTATCCTCGTGCATGGTGTGTGGGGAGACTTTGTCCTTTCCCTTCTAGACCTCTTCTTTGGGATAGTTTTATGCAATATTTGGATACAAGTCTGTAGATTTGCTTCCCAATCTCTGTCTCATTATGACTCCACACTGGAGTTCAAGATGTAGATGTATATTATTTAGGATGGCTCCTCACATTCATTTTGTCTAAAATGGCGTGTCCTTCCTCCCAAACTTCTTTTCCATTTCTTCTTTCCTTTCAAGGTTTTCTATACAGTTTCAAAAAGCACCCCACCCCCAGTATTACATGCTATAGATTCCATTCCATTTTTGCATCCTTTGTTCAGATTTTCCTTCTTCTCCTTTGGGGAATATTTTATGGCGTGTTTGTTTGAATGTATCCTTGGTTTTGTATAAGCCACTGTAAAGGAAGGAGGATGTGAGGGTGGGCCTTCTAGGGTAAGGGGGTGGCATGAGCCTGAACCACAGAAGAAGGAGAATGCAATAGAGAGTTGAAAGTTATCATTTGGCTTTGAGTTTGGAGGTGAAACAGTGAAAGGTTAAGTTGAGAAGGTATAGATTGTCAGATTGATGGAAACCTGAAAATACGAGGAGTTTTGACCATACACACAGGGTTTAGAAAGATTGATCTTGTTGGATGTAATCAGAGGCCGAGTCAGGGGAGCAGATTAGACATTTTATTGTAGTAATCCAGACATGGGTTAACAAAAGTTCGGCTATAATGAAAGAATGCAGGTGGAATCTTGAAGGGAAATTGACCAAATTTCAGGCCAAATGATTACATATGAGGGACAGAGAAGAGGAGGGAGTTTCAGATGATTCTAGGCTTTTGAGCCTGACTGACTAGTGAACTGAAAACAGTGGTGTGTTAGTCACCCAGTTGTATCCAGCTCTTTGCGACCCCATGGACTGTAGTCTGCCAGGCTCCTCTGTCCATGGTATTCTCCAGGTAAGAATATTGCTGTGGGTTGTCATGCCCTCGTCCAGGGGGTCTTCCTCACCCAGGGATCAAACCTGTGTCTTGGTCTCCTGCATTGGCAGGAGGGTTCTTTACCACCTGTGCCACCTGGAAAGCCCCAAAACAGTGATACCTTGATCAGTTGTTGATTAGATATCCAAGAGGAGCAGGCTGCTGGAAATGCCACAGAGGTCATGGGAGAAAAAAAATCTGTAATTCACAGCAGGGGTGGAATTTGTGGGAGAATCTTCATTGCTCTTGCTGTAATAACACCCTCACTTCTTGTATCTGCTATATCAAGGTGAAAATGAAAATGTTAGTTGTGTCCACCTCTTTGTGACTCCATGGACTGTAGCCCACCAGGCTCCTCTGTCCTTGGAATGCTTCGGGTGAGAATACTCAAGTGGGTAGCCATTTCCTTCTCCAGGGATCTTCCTGACCCAGGGGTCGAACCCGGACCTCCCCCATTGCAGGCAGATTCTTTACTGTCTGAGCCCCTATTTTAAATTCCCCATAATTTAGTTGGCAGAGTTCTACCTGAAGCACTAGTGGAGAGGACCATTGTAAATAAGATTCTAAACAATATCTAAACAGAATTTATAGTTAAAGGATCCGTGGGTACACTGAGGGAAGTTAGGAGATAAACTTGGGGAACGGTGACTAAATTGGAAAGGAGTAAAGATGGGGGAATGTATCTGTAAAGGGCTGGTCGTGGAGGACAAGGAAGGAAATAGTTTCAAGAATAAGACTATCTAAAGAGGCAGAAGAGCATGGTGGGGGCACAGCCTACAGAGTCTGGTTCAGGACCCAATTTGCTATAAAAATCAGCTGTTTTCTAAAGATCACAAGTCTCCTGGGGGTTTGAGTTGACAACATGTAGCTTAGTGGGATTTAAATGGTGGCAAAGCTTATACTCGTTTTGATACTTCACTGCATGCTTAGAAATGGCAGTTGAGAAATAAGTCCCACTTTCCATTCCAAATAATTTATAATTCAGAGACATTGTGTCAGACAATCCAGTACATAGAAATAAATCTATTAGAACTGGGCTCATTTAATTTGACTTGGAAGGAGCAGTCTGGGGTGGGGAATTCAGAATTAGAAGCTATAGTACCTTAAATTAGATTTCTTCAGCAGTCATAACTTTTAGATTTCCTGCTTTAATTCATAAAGGAGAATGAGCAGAACACTATTCTAAGTAATGTAGGTCTCTTTAGTTGATAATTGAATTGTTTGGATTACTGTCTTAGGTTCATAAGAGTTCTCCAGAAAACTACCATAGGGCATAATCTTATGGAAACCTGTGTTATAAAGGTAGTGAGGCTCCCAGCTCAAGGCATTAAAGAAACTTCTGAGCTTTCAGTGTTTCTGCTGTATGGTATTTTGACTCTTCCTGAAAGTTTGTAGGTGGAATGAATGACTGAGGATAGGGAAAGGATGTCCTTGGTTGATGTTCTTCAGGTGTTTCGTGAATCCAGGGCTTCTGTAACTCAAGACCATTGCCTGTACAGCACAGCCTCTATGTGGTAATGACAGTCCTGGAGTTTGTATTTCCAGGACCTGTGTAGCCTTGTGGTAGTAATTTAAAGGGTAAAAGCGTATTAAATCTCTTAAGAATGATTTTAGTATTTTCACAAATATCCTGCTGTACTGCTTTCTCAATTTGGAACCAGTCTGTTGTTCCATGTCCAGTTCTGACTGTTGCTTCATGTCCAGTTCTAACTGTTGCTTCATGCCCTTCATACGGGTTTATCAGGAGGCAGGTAAAGTGGTCTGGTATTTCTGTCTAAGAATTTTCCACAGTTTGTTGTGATCCACACAGTCAAAGGCTTTTGTGTAGTCAGTGAAGCAGAAGTACATGTTTTTCTGGAATTGCCTTGCTTTCTGTGTGATCCACTGGTTGTTGGCAATTTGTTCTCTGGTTGCTCTGCCTTTTGTAAGGAGGACACTTGGCTTAATTTACAGTGGTACCTTACCGGATGTCTGGTCATTATCACTCCCTTGACAAGTGATTTCAGTAGGGGTATACCATAATTTAATTGAGTCTAGTATTCATCACTTGTGAGATTCTTCATTTATGTATTACTAAGAAGGAAATCATACTGCAGAGTAAACTGATGGCATACTTCTTTAATTAGAATTTTTATTTTACAGTTTAAAAAAAATTCTTTTCAACTTACTTAGCAAATAAGTTTAACATTTTCATCAGGCAGTATATACTTTGTACATATGTTAAAAGGAAAATAGACGGAAAATCAATTGTGAGGTATACTTCAGCTTCTAATTAGATATTCTTCAGCTTCTGCACATTATATGACTTTTATAAATTATGCAGAACTTAGAATTGTAGAAGTCTCCTTCCTCCTCACTCTCCCCACCTTTGTAGTGTCAGGTAACATTAAGGGTATTGGTGATGAAACATTTCTTAAGAGAGTGCTCCGTTATTCTTTCGTCATTTTGAAATGCAGCGATTTGGTGCTTGTGTAGTTCTTAAAAGCGTTCTAAGCTGTTTAATTTTTTCCCCTTAAATATTAATACTTCAGGGCTGCTGCGTGTGGCCTTGTGGATTGTGCAGTGTCAAGTCTAACTAACGAACCACAAGCTTATCTTTTTTATGTGTTTTTTTTCCCTTTCTCAAGTTCTGTAAAACAGTTGCAGTCATTCCTCCAGTGATGGAGAGTTACTTCACTACTATCCCATGGCTTTATTTGCTTTCTTTTTTGATACACAACATGTTTCAATTTAGAATTACAGCATAATCTTCTTGAAGGCATTGTAAACAGCCCTTAAAATCAGCTATTAGGAACAACACAATTGAGAAGATGACAATAATGAGCAGCTCTGACCAGGTTTTATCGTTGTGCACACAATGACAACTGTGATACAACTTCCATTGTGGGCCAGTAGCAGTTGTAGCATGGCGCTCATTAAGGTGCATTCCAGTTTCAGAGAGTTTAAAGTAAAAGCCGTATGCCTTATGTTGTTTTGGAATCATCAGTTGCTTGTGAGGTGGTGAGAGCACTAAGTTGATCTCATTTGAGTCTGATGTGCACGCTTATCTGACCAGGGAGAGGTTATCAGGGTCAAGTAAGAATACGGAACTCTCCCTGGAACCCACGTGGTTGGCATTTGTTGTTGTTCATTTGCTAAGTCTTGTCCGACTCTTTGTGATCTCACGGACTGCAGTATGCCAGGCTTCCCTGTCCTTTGCTGTCTCCTGGAGTTTGCTTAGAGTCATGTCCATTGAGTCCATGATGCCATCCAACCATCAGAAATACCTTCCAGGAAGAGGGCAGATAAATAGTTGAATATGGATGTTAGCACATTTTTACTTTGCCCTTTCTGTGTTTTAGATCAGTATGTAGTTTATTGGTTTTAGATCTTTTAAAGAACAATCAGGGTGATGTGATAAATCTTGCAGATATTTATCATATGTTTACAATATTTATAGTATTTTCTGTTTTCTAAACTCATATTCTTTTTTTCAGCTTTATTGAGATGTGATTGACATAACATTGTCTTGGTTTAAGGTGTTCATGTGTTGATTTGATTAATTTTTCAGTGTATATTGCAAAATGATTATCACCATAGCATACATCTCCTTCCTATCACATAATTACCTTTTCTTATATTTTGTGTGTGTGAGAATATTTAGGGTCTACTCTTAGCAACTTCCATATGTATACTACAGTATTATTAGCTGTAATCACCATGCTGTACCTTGGATCCCCAGAACTTGTTAATCTTAAAGCTGTAGTTTTTACCTTTGACCAGTTTCTTACCATGTCTCCCACCCTTCAGTCCCTGGTAACCACCACTTTACTGTGAGTTTGGCTTGTTAAAGATTCCACATATAAGTAATATACAGTATTTGTCCTTCCTGTCTGACATTTCACCTTAAGTTCTGATATCTTAAAATTGCTCTTGAAAGATGACTCGTGGAATTGATTAGTGGATTATTTTCACTTAATGGTCCAAGATAATTTTTTAAAGAATCACCAGAGTGTAAAGTGCTAAGGAAACAGTGGGGAGAGTTGTGGCAAAAGCTGTGAGATAGATAAGGAGAGGTCTTTAAGAATCTTTGATGTACTTCATGGTGATGGGTGAGCCATTCCAAGCGAGTAATACAAATTATTAATAAAATGTAAATCTGTTACCCCTCATTCCTTCCCCACTGCCTAAAGCTGAAAAAGGAGAAATCCTTCGTTTGGTCTCCAGGGCCCTGCATGGTCTACTACCACCTGTCTGACCAGCGTCTCTTATACCCTGCCTCCTTTTCCTGTGTAAACATAAAAAGATGGTGGATTAGAATTAAGGGTTGGTTTATTCATTTTACTTTGCCTGCTGTATTATAAATAGGCATTAAAAAAACCTCATTCTGGTGACTGGTTGAGAGGAGCATAAGCAAAACACGCTCCCTAGCTGTACTTTCTGGCCTGGAATTCTGATTCAGTCTTGACCAACTGTATGGAGATGTTTTCTCTTGAACAGGTTTCTCTGCATATAAAAATCTGTTGTAAACATACGGAAAAGAATGGCAGCGGAAACGCAGACACTGAACTTTGGGCCTGAATGGTGAGTTTTCAAAACCTCATCCTGTTCAGAGTTGCATGACTAGTTCCTTAGTAAGGTATTTGTGCAGGTGTTGGGGGCTTATAAAATGTGCATGTTTTAGAGACTTTATGTGCCTAGTTGAAAACAATATAGCCAGTCAGGAATAATTTATATTTGGTTAGTGACTGCATTTGTCCTTTATTAAAAAAGTCTTCCTGTTCTGGTTGTGTAATGATAATGAATTTAAAACTCTTCATAGTCCTAGCAAATTATTTACTTTGTGTTTGAATCCTTATGTAGGTGCGAGTATAATTTTATATAATTGTAACATTTTAATATTTATATGTTTTCTGCTACAGTGTTTTGTGAGTGCTATTCATATTTATTTGGAAAAAATAGTTTTTATTGAATTATTGTTTGAGTTTTATTTTATTGATGGGCTACATAGGTGATCCAGAATTATACTGGCTATAGCCCATCTAGAATCAGGTTAGCATTTGCCGTAATATCAATTAATCAACCTTTGAGTCTCTTACAGATGTGTTTGGACCCTGAATATGGAATTCTCATGGGATTTTGAGATCCATCACATTGTAGTGTGACTCTTTCCCCCTCTTCTTCCTTTCCCCCCAAAGTTGGTGATTGAAGATCCTCGTCAGTGGCGTGAATAATGATAGTTGCTTTTCCCATTCAGACCTTGAATCAGAGGCAGTATATAAAGTAGATGATCGGAATAGTGTCGTAAATGTCCTTGAGTGTTTCGGTGGTGGTGCTTTGATAAATGTTCCAGACTTCCTGTAGTACTCCCTATTTGAAGATTATTAACTTACATTATTATATACATTTCTTTTTATATGTAATTCCTTAATTTTCTTGGTCCTTGTAGCTAGCATTTGGAGACTGAGGAGAAATCATTCGAAGTTTTAAGAACCAATGCAAGTTATATGCTTTGAGAGTTTATTTTGAAATTGTTGACCTAAATCACCTGTTCTAGTTCTTATTTTATATTTTAAAAATAACTTTATTACCAAATCAAATCAATATATACTTCTAGAAAAATTAGAAATTATAAGTAATCCACAAGAAGATATAATTACCTTAATTTCACTGTCCATAGTAACCACTGTAATAGGTTGGTATATCATTCTAGGTAGCTTTATGTATGCTCATTTGTGTAAATGTACATTTATTTTCATAAAAATGGGATCATACTGTACATTCAGTTTTGTAACCTGTCTAAAAAAAACATCAAAAGTATCTTTTTTATCAATAAATATTTTCTGTTACCTTAAATAGTTGCACTGTATGGATGTACCATCATTTATTTAATTAGTCTTCCAGATGTAACAAATATAGGCTGTTCTCAGTTTTTCATCATTATAAAAATTTTTTTGGTGAATATTCTTGTAGCTAAAACCTTATTCACGTCTTAGCAGGTGGCTTTAAATCATACAGCTCAATGTGTAAGCCATTTTGTGTGCAGGGTTTTGCCTTCATTTGTAACTGCTGCTTTTTTGCACTTACACACTCACATGTCTTTTCTTTGTGAAAACATGGTTAAAATCATCAGCTAATTTAAGGAAGTTTTTTTTTTTTTTTCTTTCGTCTAAGTCTCTCTCTGTTAAGAGTTAAGAGAGAGAGACAGTACCAGTAAAAGAACCACTCCTGCTGACGCTCTCTGTAGAGTCATTACACATTTAACATGATGCTAAATGGGTTGACAAACTATGGCCATGGGACTGTAAAGTTTTGTTGAAACACAGCCACACTCATTTGTTTCCATATTATCTGGCTGCTTTTCCACTGTCCATGGCATTCTCCAGGCAAGAAAACTGGATCCCCTCCTCCAGGGGATCTCCACCCCCCGCCCCACCCCCCCACCGCCCCCCCCAGACCCAGGGATTGAACTGGAGTCTCGTGCATTGTGGGCAGATTCCTTACCATTTGAGCCACCAGGGAAACTCCATATATGTACATAATATATCTGATATATTAAGTTACTTAAGTAACTCAGGTAACCCTGATCTAGACAGCTGCAGTATGAATAGAGACTGCTGCTGTGTTTTTTCTGCATGTACCATTGCATTCATTGTGAAACTTGAGGTAAGGAACTATGTCCAGAATAACTTTGAGAATCATAGTTTAGGAGGATTACACTGAATCAGTGTGTAACTCTGAAACATACAGAAACATTTAGTGATACTGTATTCTTTTTACTAACATTTTTATCATGATGTAAAACATGATGTTTGGTAAGAGTTGTGTGAAATGAAGAGATTGATTTGACAGTAGGGAAGATGAGAGAGCAAAGAAAATTGTGGTAGGGACAGACCTGGGTGACCGTAAGCATGGGCTTTTTAAGCTGGTAGAAAAGATGGAATAGAATCTTTAGGTCTTAATCTGGTAGAATCATTAGGTCTTAGCTTAGCTTATATTTAGGATAAAGAAATGTATTCCATAATTACTGAAGCAATTTTAAGAAGAGTGTGATAGATTTAATGGAGGCAGTTTTAAAAAGAGTGTGATATACTTAATGGAGTAGTAAATCATTTTTATATATAAAACGAGTCATTTTAACTTCAAATGTTACCATCTTAGAGGTTTTCTGACCAATTCCCCCCATTTCCTACCTCCTTTCCCTGTTTAATTTTTTCTTCACAGTCTATATAAAAATATAACATGCCAAATATTTTACTGATTTTCTTTATTATTTATATGCCATTGTTTGGCCCCCACTAGACTGTGCGCTCCTTTGAGGGCAAGTACTTTGGTCTTGATTTTTGTACACTTTGTTCATTGCTGTAACGTCAGTGCCTGGCACATAGTAGATACTCAATAAATATTTATTAAATGCATGAGTGAAGTGTTGGAAAGTAAAGTCATTTTTAATATTTTGCTATTGTTAATATGTATACACATCCTTTAATAGTTCTGTTTGTGTTACTGTTGATTTCATTTGGAATAATATCTTGGAAGTGGAATTTTTAAATCAGAAGTTTATTTTTTAAGGCTTTGGATGATATATGGACAGACTGACCACAAGAAGGATTGTATGAATTTAATTCCCATCTGTTGCCTGTTTATTTCACTGTCGACAAAACACAGAGTACTACCTTAAAGAAAAAAAAACTTTTTTAGTTCTAAATCTGGTAGGTTTCTTCTTTTTAAAGAATTTTTTGTTAGTCCTAGTAATAAGATAATTCACACTCACTCCAGAAAACCTTGGAGGAAGCAATAGTACGAAAGGAAAAATGGAAGATCTCAATTACCCTTTTAATTCTGCCACCCAAAGAATTGTTGTTAATGTTTTGGTTTGTATCCTTCTGTTCTTTTTTCTTCGCAAATGATTGTGTACTTTAAGACATTTTAAAGGAGGAAAACAAATTCATTATAACCTGCTTTATTTTGGTATTTTCATTTTTTTATTTTGAGCATCCAAAATCTATTCAGATAAATTGGATAATAAAGGAATTAATCATAGGGGAACGAAACAATTGCGGACAATTAGCTGGCTTTATGGAGAAGGAGCCAAGGAACTGGTTTGGGGTTTCTTCTGTCTCATCTCCATGGCCTTAAGGAAACTTACCCAGGTCTTCCCTTGCAAAGAATGAGGTACTTTTGTTTTTCCCAAAGCACTTTGTTCAGACCTGTGTTAAAGTAGTTATGACCTCGTACTGTGTCTGTTTATATCTGTTTACTCAAAAAAGAGCTACTTCCATTAAGAAAAGCACTGTATTTCTCAATTTTGGTAAGTCCATTGTTTAGCTAGTGTGGGCACTTAGTAAATGTTGAATGATTCAGGTCTTATGGTGGGGGGCATGGGGCAAGAGAATTCAAAGCTGAGATTTCTAGATTACTGTTCATGATCTTTGTGGAGTTGTGAGGGAAATGAGAGACGTTCTGGAGGATGGAATGCATTAATAGTCCCAGTTTTCAAAAAGAGTAAAAAGATAACTGCCATCTGAAGGAATTTGTTGTTATCCTAGGCTGTATTTTAAAAGAGAACATTGAGTTGTTTAGAAAACATTTTATCAAGGGCCTCATGTTTTACATCTTGGGTTAGGTAAGGAGATAAGGAGGCAGCAAGGATAAGGAACATGAAAAAATGAAAGTCGCTCAGTCGTGTCCGACTCTTTGCGACCCCATGGACTGTAGACTGCCAGACTCCTCTGTCCGTGGATTTCTCCAGGCTAGAATACTGAAGTGGGTAGCCACTTCCTTCTCTAGGGGACCTTCCCAATTGAGGGATCGAACCCAGGTCTCCTGCATTGCAGGCGGATTCTTTACCATCTGAGCCACCAGGGAAGCCAAAGGACATGGTACCTACTTTTGAATTATTTATTTAGTGGAGAAGCTGACACTAAGTAATTTCGCTGTCAGTGTTATAAGAGGGGGAAGTTCCCCAGAGGGTGTAAAGGCAACCCACTCCAGTATTCTTGCCTGGAGAATCCCATGGACAGAGGAGTCTGGCAGGCTATGGTCTATAGGGTTGCAGAGTCTGACAGGACTGAAGCGACTTAGCATGCATACATGCAGGTTGTAAAGGGAGTATAATGGTTATACAGGATATTCAGCTGCTCATTTGATCCCTGCAGGCTTCTCATCCTTTATAGTTTTCCAAAACTGAGCTCATGAATTTTGTCCTTTTAAATTTCCTCTTTTATTTCATCTTAACATCACAGTGTGCCCGTTAGCTCAAGCCAGACATCTTGGAGTTATGCAGGTCATTTTCTTTTATTTCTGTATCCCTGTGTCTAGTCCATCACAATGCTGTGTCAACTCTACCTCCAAAATACCTCTTGAACCTATTCATTTCTCTCTATCTTCGTTGCCTCCAGCCTAGTGTAAGCCACCGTCATCTCCTGATATAAACTAAAGGACAGGCCTTCTAGTGTTTCCTGGCTCCTTTTCTTCTGATTGCTGTCCCCACTGCAGCCAGAGTAATCTTAAAATGTAAATTTGATCAAATTGTCTCCAAAATCTTTCACTAGTTCTCCATTTGTATGACTGTTTATTAGGTTTTCCTTCCACTAGCCAGTTAGTTCTGTGAACATTCGTGGGTACTTGTGTGTAGCCAAACACCCAGGATCTAGATCTCTTTCCTTTCCCTCCTACGGCCCTCTTTCCAACCCCCTGCTGCTGCTGCTGCTAAGTCGCTTCAGTCATGTCCGACTCTGTGCAACCCCATAGACAGCAGCCCACCAGGCTCCGCCATCCCTGGGATTCTCCAGGCAAAAACACTGGAGTGGGTTGCCATTTCCTTCTCCAATGCATGAAAGTGAAAAGTGAAAGTGAAGTTGCTCAGTCGTGTCCGACTCTTCTCGACCCCATGGACTGCACCCTACCAGGCTCCTCTGTCCATGGGATTCTCCAGGCAAGAGTACTGGAGTGGGGTGCCATTGCCTTCTCCGTTCCAACCCCCTACCCTACTCCTGTTTCTCATCTTTTCCTTTCTTCCTTTCCACTTAACCTCTCTACTTCCAGGCAGTTCCCCTGGCGTCCCAGGTGAAAACAATTAGAAAAAATATTCCAGACATCAGAAAGCCTAAGCCTGGGTGAAGACGAGTGGACAGGGAACCATAGGTTTCAGAGGGAAATTCCAAGACATTTTGCCTTGGCTATGTTATGAAGTGTGGGCGAGAAGAACTTGCAGGTAGCCTTTCTATGTTACGAAGTTTTTTATTTTACCTGATCATTGTGTGCCAATGAATTGTTAATCAGGGAGCATTTTATTCAAATTTGCTTTTGAAAGAGGTAACTGGTAGTAGCGTGGAGGATGGACTTTGACTGGTTAAATTATTTAGGGTGCTGTTGCAGCAGTTGAGGTAATAAGTGTGAACAATAGAAGGTTACTTGGCCAGAGGATGGTTTGAGAGATTTAGGATTTAAAACTGATTGTTTAGTTGCTAAGTCATGTCTGACTCTCTTGTGGCTCCATCACCTGTAGCCAGCCAGGCTCCTCTGTCCATGGGATTTCCCAGGCAAGAATACTGAAGTGGGTTGCCATTTCCTTCTCCACGGGATCTTCCTGACCCAGGAATTGAACCCATGTTTCCTACATTAGCAGGTGTTTTCTTTACCACTGAGCCACAGGGAAGCCCTTAAAACCTGGTAGGATGTGAAAGCATTCGCTCAGTAGATGGTGGTATCCTTACCTGCCTTTGGGAATACCGGTGATGAAGGAGGTTTTGAGGAGTAGGTTTGGGGTCTGTTAGACCTAGAGGGCTGTGAGTGGTTGAATAAGAAAGCCTTACTCTGTCGGGGAGAGTTCACACCTGGAACTGAGTCATGAGCTTACACAGAAGTGCTTTTAGGTTTGTACATCTTCACACAACTACATGGACATTCTGAATTACTTTTGTAAGCTGAAGTTTGGGTTTGAACAACAGTTAACAAGAGAGGACTGTGGGTGTCGGGGAGGGGTGGTTTTGGAAGGCCCAGCTGCTCTCAGTGACTACTAGTACTCCTGGGAGTAGCACTGGGCCTCCTGTGTTAAACAGATCTCCCTGTGGCCAGGAAGGTGAAGATGATCAGGAGAGGGAGACTTCACTTGGGCCTACTGTTGAGGTGGTTGAACTTTTCTAGAGCAGTGGAGTAGTGGGGAGAAGCCACGTTACGCTGGGTTTTGAAGTGGTTGGGAAGTGAGGCAGTGAAGACGTCTCTGAAATGAAGAGGAAGATGACTAGTGCTGCATTGCCAGAGAGGGATGCTACGTTAGAGGACTTTTAAACAAATCACTGTTAGATATATTGAGAGATGAGTGGAATGCTGATAGGGAAGGATTGAGTTTCTAGAAGAGAGGGCTATATGGAGCACGATTCTAGAGGAGGTAAAGGTCACTGGTGGGTTTTTAGGGAAGGATGTTATCTAGATATGTTTCAGCTTTTCCAGATATCTGTGGGTGAAGGAGGACTTGGGACAGGATTTGTTGATTACTAAGTGGAGCACAGCCATTCTCCTGGTTCAGGCTACCATCTTCTCTCAGTTGCATTATGCCTAGCTTGCCTTCACAGTAGCTGGAGGACTCTCCTAAGTATGCATTCCTGGTCATGTTAGTCTTTAGGTCTGGTACCTATAAGAAGTGTTCAGTTCCTAGGCATGGGAAGCCCCTGGGGGTTGTTCAGTCGCCCAGTTGTGTCTGACTCTTTTGCGACCCCATGGACTTAAGAACACCAGGCTTCCCTGTTCTCACTGTTTCCTGGAGTTATCAAACTCATGTCCATTGAGTCAGTGACGCCATCCAACTATCTCATTATCTGGGGATTGTTGGGTGGATTTGAAACCTTGTGAGGAGCAGATGAAGAAATTGGGGGTGTTGGACGGGTGAGCTGGAAAGCCTCGTGAGACATAATAATTGCAGATACTGGGATGATTTTTCCATTAGAAGATGGAAGAGCGCTTAGATGTGCCCTCTAGTGGTAGACACTCCTAGGGAACATATCGACTCAGTATAAGATATTTTAAACTGATTTCTAATTATATAGATGTATATTTAAAAATTAATTTTTGGCAGACTGAACCATGACTATTTTAAAACTTTGAGACCTCACTGTTGGAAAGATTTTGATCTTTTTAGTCATAAAAACCTTGTTTTTGACTCTTGGTTCTGCTGGCTCTGATTGTGGGTAAATGGCTTAACTCCTTGGCTTTGTTTTCCTCATCTGTCATATTGGGGGTGGTTGTGAAACGTATATGAGTATATGCAACATTCCCAGCTTCAGTTTTCAGTGGATAGTAATTCCACTTTTTCAGGGAAGAGCCCAGATGTTCATGATGTGAACCACTGTGCTGGCAGGTCCTTCAGCAGTGGTTGGGTCCTCCTCTGTGGGCATTTTGTTTTCTCACTGACTTGTTTAGCCTGTCTTACAGGGAAAGACTAGAGATCTCTTCAAGAAAATTAGAGATACCAAGGGAACATTTCATGCAAAGATGGGCTCGATAAAGGACAGAATGGTATGGACCTAACAGAAGCAGAAGATATTAAGAGGTGGCAAGAATATACAGAAGAACTGTACAAAAAAGATCTTCACGACCCAGATAATCACGATGGTGTGATCACTGACCTAGAGCCAGACATCCTGGAATGTGAAGTCAAGTGGGCCTTAGAAAGCATCACTACGAACAAAGCTAGTGGAGGTGATGGAATTCCAGTTGAGCTATTCCAAATCCTGAAAGATGATGCTGTGAAAGTGCTGCACTCAATATGCCAGCAAATCTGAAAAGCTCAGCAGTGGCCACAGGACTGGAAAAGGTCAGTTTTCATTCCAATCCCAAAGAAAGGCAATGCCAAAGAATGCTCAAACTACCACACAATTGCACTCATCTCACATGCTAGTAAAGTAATGCTCAAAATTCTCCAAGCCAGGCTTCAGCAATACGTGAACCGTGAACTTCCTGATGTTCAAGCTGGTTTTAGAAAAGGTAGAGGAACAAGAGATAAATTGCCAACAACCACTGGATCATGGAAAAAGCAAGAGAGTTCCAGAAAAACATCTATTTCTGCCTTATTGACTATGCCAAAGCCTTTGACTGTGTGGATCACAATAAACTGTGGAAAATTCTGAAAGAGATGGGAATACCAAACCACCTGACCTGCCTTTTGAGAAATCTGTATGCAGGTCAGGAGGCAACAGTTAGAACTGGACATGGAACAACAGACTGGTTCCAAATAGGAAAAGGAGTATGTCAAGGCTGTCTGTTGCCACCCTGCTTATTTAACTTCTATGCAGAGTACATCATGAGAAACGCTGGACTGGAAGAAACACAAGCTGGAATCAAGATTGCCGGGAGAAATATCAATAACCTCAGATATGCAGATGACACCACCCTTATGGCAGAAAGTGAAGAGGAACTCAAAAGCCTCTTGATGAAAGTGAAAGTGGAGAGTGAAAAAGTTTGCTTAAAGCTCGGCATTCAGAAAACGAAGATCATGGCATCCGGTCCCATCACTTCATGGGAAATAGATGGGGAAACAGTGGAAACAGTGTCAGACTTTATTTTTTTGAGCTCCAGAATCACTGCAGATGGTGACTGCAGCCATGAAATTAAAAGACGCTTACTCCTTGGAAGGAAACTTATGACCAACCTAGATAGCATATTCAAAAGCAGAGACATTACTTTGCCAACAAAGGTCCGTCTAGTCAAGGCTATGGTTTTTCCAGTGGTCGTGCATAGATGTGAGAGTTGGACTGTGAAGAAGGCTGAGTGCTGAAGAATTGATGCTTTTGAACTGTGGTGTTGGAGAAGACTCTTGAGAGTCCCTTGGACTGCAAGGAGATCCAACCAGTCCATCCTAAAGGAGATCAGTCCTTGGTGTTCTTTGGAAGGAATGATGCTAAAGCTGAAGCTCCAATACATTGGCCACCTCATGCGAAGAGTTGACTCATTGGAAAAGATTCTGATGCTGGGAGAGATTGGGGGCAGGAGGAGAAGGGGACGACAGAGGATGAGATGGCTGGATGGCATCACCAACTCGATGGATGTGAGTCTGAGTGAACTCCGGGAGTTGGTGATGGACAGGGAGGCCTGGCGTGCTGCGATTCATGGGGTTGTGAAGAGTCGGACACGACTGAGTGACTGAACTGAACTGATAGGCATTGGACTCGATCACCTCTAAGTCCGTGAGTAATTGGAAAGAAAACAAAAAACCAACCCAATAACAATGAACACTTTGAGCACCCAGATGGTAGTCTTAATCTGTTTATTACCAAAGAGAATCAGGCTCCCTGGTGAAATGGTTATTCCACATCTGAGGCAAGAAATAAGCTGATTTTGGAACATTTGACATACCAGATAGAAATGAAGCTCTCAAAGACTACTAGGGTTGGGTCAGAAGGACTTGGGAGCTAACCTGAAGCCTCTTCCACTAGGCAGAGTTGAGAGAGTTTGAGTATTGTTAAGAATAATTGCAGTGAAATGAAATATATTAATGAAAATAATTTTACTGTTGGAGGATTGTTAGTGAACCAAGTCATTATTATGAAAACTAATAAATGGAAGAAGGAAAGCTGTTTCTTTTCTTATATGAGATATATTCTATTAGGTACTACCAGATAGTGTAAGAGGAAAGTTTCTCTTTGTAGAACCTCTACCTAGTAAATAAAGAAGAAATGATAGAATAAAGTCAGTCTGTAACCTTAGTGAATTAGGGGATCTAAGCTTCGCTCTTGAAGAACTGCTTAGCCTTGCAAAACCAACCAGGCAGCCTGTGCCTCCTGGTGGAGTAACATACCACCACATGGATGTAGTCTTGCCAAGTCTACATCCAGTCACCTGTTTACATGAAATGCAGAGAACAGAGAAATGTATTAAACTATATCACAGGGATAAAGTTAGCAAAATTCAGACTTAAAAATCCTTATCTTTTAGAGATAACATTTTGAAATATTTGCAGATGAAATGATTGCTATTGCTAAGTCACTTCAGTCGTGTCCAACTCTGTGTGACTCCATAGATGGCAGCCCACCAGGCTTCCCTGTCCCTGGGATTCTCCAGGCAAGAACACTGGAGTGGGTTGCCATTTCCTTTTCCAATGCGTGAAAGTGAAGGCGCTCAGTCGTGTCTGACCCTCAGCGACCCCATGGACTGCAGCCTACCAGGCTCCTCCATCCATGGGATTTTCCAGGCAAGAGTACTGGAGTGGGGTGCCATTGCCTTCTCCAGATGAAATGATAACTTGTCGTAAAAGAATTGTCTCCAAACTTGAAAATAATTTCCTTTAAAAATTTTGAAAGCAAAAGAGTTCCTTCAGAATAATATTAAAGGAGGGTTAGATGGGGCTGTAGAAGGAGTGGGATGGCCTGGGGACTGGGTTGGTGGGTACAGGAGAGTTTCTTGTTGATCCTTTTATATATGTTCAAAATTGTCTGTAATAAAACTTTAAAAAATAAGTAAAAAGAAATAAAACTTTATTAGTCTTACTGTACTAATGCATACTCTTTTTTTTCCCCCTTGTATTGCTTTCTACATGTAAACACATTCTGTGTATTTGCTAGGTACCTGCTACTTTTTCTGCCGTTCGTGAATAATGTGCAAGTATTTATTCTACTTGACCTTCATACTTTTTAATGTACAAGTTGTAGACTGCCCCCCCCCCTTTTTTTTTGTCAATACAGCTTAGCAATTTGGGGATATATTTCAGTGCTTCTGTTGAATTTTCTTTGGGCTAAACTACTGACTTGGAGTACCTTGGTCCCTTTTACCCTTGTTATCTATTACTTCATAGAACTTTGGGCTACTCCTGATGGTTTCCCTAGAGGGAAACTTGACATTTTTTGCTGAGATTCACTCCTTTTTAAAATAATAACATCTTAAAAATTAACTCGTTCCCCTTTTCCCAGTTTTCTTCCTTCGAGGTAATTTCTGTTATCAGCTTGAAGTATATTTTTACCTTTCTTTTTTTCCTTAGCAGTAAATATGGCTTTTTTTTTTTTTTTCTCCTTGTACTTCACCTTTTTTTCCCCACTGTATTTTCAAATTCTCTACACTGACCATTAATTTCTTTTATTAAAAGTGAATTATGAAATGTTGTGGGCATATTTAAAAGTGTCTTTTTTACAGGTGTCTGTATTTTGCATTTTCTCTTGGGGAGCAAAAATATTTTTTAAAATATTTTGTTAAATATTAGAAAATCATTCTTTGAAGTCACTGTTTTGGTTTTTAACTCCACAAGTGCTACTTGAGAATTTGCGTCGCTTTATATCCTTGCCAATAGCTGGTATTGTTAGAGTTATTCATTTTTATTAATCCAGTGTATGTAAGGTGATGTCTCACTTTTGTTTTAATTATGTTACTTTTATAGTTTGGAAAAAGGTGTCTCCTTCTCACTCCCTAAACTTCTCAGGGATATGGCACAATACTTCTTAAGGAAGTTATCTACTTATTTGTCAATAAACTCAATGAACTATTTTCTTAGTGAGCTATTACAACAGATTGCATTAGAGCTAAAATCTTGGATACCTTGAGATAATGGCTTTTCCTTTCTGTTCTTTTGAAGAACTAAAATGAAGATATTACATTATGTGGAAATAAAAAGTCCTTACTGCCAGCTCATTTGACACTTTGTTTTTCTATTCTGTTTACTGTTTTAGGCTCCGAGCTCTGTCCAGCGGTGGGAGTATTACATCCCCCCCTCTTTCGCCAGCATTGCCGAAGTATAAGTTAGCAGACTATCGTTACGGGCGAGAAGAAATGTTAGCACTTTTCCTTAAAGACAATAAGGTAAGAACATAGGAAAGAGTTGAAAATTGCAAATGCGATTTCTGGGTATGTACAGTTACGTGTTGATACATGAAATAGCTATGGTTCTTCTCTTTTCTTCCTGTGTTGAAACCTGCATTAGTTCACAGAGGCTCTTCTAAATGATGCACACTTTATGCTTTAGAGAAAACCTAAGATTTCATCACAGAAGTAGAAAGCTTCATGGAAGCAGCAGAGTGGTCAGGACTTAATGCTTTGTCTAACTGATTTCCTCATAACCTTTATTTTTATCAAATTGTGATGGCTGAGAAAGTTTTCTCTTCTCTTTATTGCATCTGTCATTCTTTCCAGTTAGATGTTAGGAGCCAGAAGGGCAGATGCTTCTCTTGTTCTTTGCTTTTGAGTTAAATGTAAAATTTTTAGTGGGGAGAAAATCTTAAAATATAGTACCTCATTTGTGTTACTTATAAATGATCAAAACTCACAGTATAAAGTACACTTCTGTTATGTAACTAGTGAGGAATAACATTTTCTACTTAAGTGTACTTTGCTTTTAAGTTTATTAATGGATTAAGGATCAAACTTTAATGATTGTTGCTAAGAACAGATACAGTTGCTTGTAAAATTCTCCTTACCGTCTGTGGTTTGAGTTAAATGTGCACTCTGGAGTATCAGGGTCAGTGTTATATATCAAATCTGAGCGTGGTAGTCTAATGGGAGGATGGGGTGAGTGGGCTTTTAAAAAATGTTTGACCCTGTCAGAATATTAATTGTGACTGAATAAGCTTTTAATCCATATCTTTGATAATCAGCAGCAGATAAACCAAACAGTATTTTCTTGTTTTGGCTTCTTTAGAATTGCAGGGAGAGCATTAATCTCATGGTCATGTGTTTGGTCAAACAGATCCCTTCAGACCTTCTGGATAAAGAATTTCTGCCTATCCTACAGGAGGAGCCCCTGCTGCCACTGGCTCTTGTGCCCTTCACGGAAGAAGAACAGGTGTGTGCGTAGCGTTGAGCCTCAGGTCCCACTCTTGTTTGTTCCCACTGAGGCATGAAAATAGGAAGTTCCTCCTTAGGCTCTAAGGAGTGTCCTCCTTCCCCAGGTCTGCTTCCTTCTACTCTTCTCGGCATATGGATGCCTCTCTTAGTTGACTAGATTCTGATTTAGATTTGAGGCTGTTGAGTATTATGTAGAGATAAGGATGTGTGTTAGAATAGAGAGAAAAAGGTATTTTTCAGGGGAGAGGGCCTTCTTTTCAGAAACATGTCGTTTTTCCGAAGTAATATGCTAAACCTGAATTCCCACCAGTTTTTACCACTAGAGGAAAATGTAAATAATCAGCTCACAGTGTGCTTAAAACGGTGCTTTTCTGTCACAGATTTTTTAAAATGATAATAGTGAGAAAGTTAGAGTTTTGGGCTGTAAAGTAACAGATTCTGTGTTACAGTGTACAGTGTCCATAGATAAATAATGGAGTTTCTGATTTCAATGAACTATGGTGATTATTGGGCTTCCCTCATAGCTCAGTTGGTAAAGAATCTGCCTGCAATGCAGGAGGCCTAGGTTCAGTCCCTGGGACGGGAAGATCCCCTGGACAAGGAAATAGCAGCCCACTCCAGTATTCTTCCCTGGAGCATCCCATGGACAGAGGAGCCTGGTGGGCTACAATCCATGGGGTCGCAAGAGTTGGACACGACTTAGTGACTAAACTGCCACCACCGTGGTGATTATAGTAAAATGGAGAAAGAAAGAGCTTTGTTGGAATGCCGCTTTAAATGAAGAATCATCATTACTTTTTAAGAAAACTGCTTTATTGAGACCTAAGTTACATGCCATAAAATTAAACATGTTTGTAGTTTTTAGTAGATGCAGAGTTGTGTAACCCATCACCACTGTCTAATTCCAGAACATTTTTCATTCTTTTTTTGTGACAGCTCTGGGTGTTTTCTCTGTACTCTTGCCATGCTGTGCATGGTGAAATCAGTCTATTAAGAGGGAAAAGCCTATTAAAAGAACTTAGTGAAACTTCCCTGGTGGTTCAGAACTGATGGGGAACTAAGATCTCACAAGCCACAAGGCATGGCCAAATAAAAATTAGACTTCTGTTAACCTGTGTTAAGTTTTAAGAAAGGTGTGATATTTATTTGGTGACTTTGAGCATCATACTTCTGTAAGCAGTTTTGTTTCATTTGCGGTTTCTCCTAAATCAGGCTGTGCTGTGTGCTTAGTCACTCAGTCGTGTTCGACTCTTTGCGACCCCATGGACTGTAACCCGCCGAGCTCCTCTGTCCATGGGGATTCTCCAGGCAAGAATACTGGAGTGAGTTGTCATGCCCTCCTCCAGGGGATCTCCCCAACCCAGGATTGAACCCAGGTCTCCCGCTTTGCAGGCAGATTCTTTACCATCTGAGCCACCATGAGAGCCCAAGAATACTGGAGTAGGTATCCTATCCCTTCTCCAGGGGATCTTCCCGACCCTGGAATCTAACTAGGGTCTCCTTCATTGCAGGTGGATTCTTTACCAGCTGAGCTACCAGGGAAGTCCAAAATCAGGCTAATAGTTCCTTCTTTATTCATGAAACCCAGTATCATCTCGGGTCATCAACAAATATTTTCATTGATGAAAAGTTGTTATTGTTATAAAGAATTCATGGGAAAGGAAGGGTCCTGTCTCTAGTAATTGCTGAAAACTTTCTTTTCAAAAATGGTAAATTTCCTTTAAAAAAAATTGGACATCTGTTTATATTTTGGTTTAATTTTTCTCAAAAATATTTTTATTATGAAGCATTTCAAATAGTATAGAGAATATTATTACAAAGACCTGAATATTTTCAACTCATATACATCTAATCTTAAAATAATTTGTGTATATTTTTGTTTTAAGAAACAAAATTTCTCCTTCACCCCAGTTGAGACTGCCTGGGGTGTACCCCTCTCTGCATTTCCAGGGATTGCTATGAATCAGATTACTTTCATCATTCATGTTTTGATATTTTCATTACATATTTGTGTGTCCATATACCTGTAAGCGGAGAAGGCAATGGCACCCCACTCCAGTACTCTTGCCTGGAAAATCCCATGGACGGAGGAGCCTGGTAGGCTGCAGTCCATGGGGTCGCTACGAGTTGGACGTGACTGAGCGATTTCACTTTCACTTTCCACTTTCATGCATTGGAGAAGGAAGTGGCAACCCACTCCAGTGTTCTTGCCTGGAGAATCCCAGGGACAGAGGATCCTGGTGGGCTGCTGTTTATGGGGTCGCACAGTCGGACACAACTGAAGCGACTTAGCAGCAGCAGCAGCATACCTATAAGAGTTTCATTTTATAGGGTTATAAATTTTACATGGACTGTAGCCTGCCAGGCTCCTCAGTTCATGGAATTCTCCAAGCAATGATGCTGGAGTGGGTAGCCATTTCCTTCTCCAGGGGATCTTCCTGACCCAGGTATTGAACCCAGATCTCCAAATTGCAGGCAGATTCTTTACCATCTGAACCACCAGGGAAGCCTATATTGAAGATAGCATACTGTATATTACAGAGGAGGAAATGGCAACCCACTCCAGTATCTTTGCCTGGAGAATCTCATGGACAGAGGAGCCTGTTAGGCTACAGTCCTTGGGGTCACAAAGAGTCGGACACGATTGAAGTGACAGCACCACTGTATAATTATATTCTGCAGATTGTTTTTTCTTTGAGTAATGATTTTTAGATTTCACATTCATACATATGGCATCAGTTCATCTCTGCTTTATAATATTTCATAAGTGAGAAAAATCAATAAAATACTTTTTTTTTGCTGTAAAAGATATTCATATTTGATTATAGAAAATACAGAAAGATATGAAGAGGTAAATCTTTCCTATAAAATTACCATGTAGAAATAATTACTTGTTAACATTTGATATGTTTATTTTTGTGTATCTTCAGTTGTCAAAATACACCGGTAATGCAGACTGAATCCAACAGCGTTTCAAAAGAATTATACACCATGGCTAAGTGGGGTTTATCCCCAGAATTCCAGGGTGGTGCAACATAAAACCAATATAATATACCCAATTAATAGAATGAAAAAAAGAAAAGCACTTGATCACCTCAGTTTCCACAGAAAAAGCACACAATTCAATACCCTTTTGTGAAAGCAAACGTAACAAACTGGGAATGAAAGTGAGCTTAGTTAAGGGCTTTTATGAAAAATCCACAACCAACATCATACTCAGTGATGAAAGACTGAAAGCTTTTCTTCTTGGATTGGGAACAAGGTAGTATATCTGCTTTCACTACTGATATTGAACCCTGTGTTGGAAGTTTTAGCTGAGCTCTTAGGCTAGAAAAGGAAATAAAAAGGATCCAGACTGGAAGGGAAGAAGTAAAATTATCTGTTTGAAGATGACATGATCCTTCATATAGAAAATCCTAAAGAATCCACAGAATAACTGTTAACACCGGTAAGTAAATACAGCACAGTTGTACGCTACAGAATCAGTACACAAAAGTCAGTTGTGTTTCCATTATTGTATACTTAGTCGCTCAGTCGTGTCTGACTCTTTGCAACCCCATGCCCTGTAGCCTGCCAGGCTTCTCTGTCCATGGGAATTCTCCAGGCAAGAATACTGGAGTGGGTCGCCATGCCCTCCTCCAGGGTATCTTCCCAACTCAGATATTGAACCCAGGTTTCCTGCATTGCAGGTGGATTCTTTACTGACTGAGCCACCAGGGAAGCATTTCCATATACTAGCAATGGACAATTTGCAAAGGAAATTAAGAAAATTCTGTTTAGTATCAAAACCAAAATACTTAGGAATAAATTTAAGGAGTATGAAACTTTATACAATAAAAAAAAATGAAACACTATTGAAAGAAATTAAAGAAGATCTGAATAAATGAAAAGGCATTAGCATTTTATTAACCGTTGAAAGACTTAATATTGTTAATGATTTGCTGCCAGTACAATCCCCACCAAAGTCCCAGTGGCTTTTTGGGTAGAAGCTGATCTTAAAATTTATATAGAATTGCAGAGGACCCTAAGTTGTCAAAACACTTTTGCAAAGAAGAAATAGGACCTGTACCTCCAGTTTCAGAACTTAACTGCAAAGCTGCAGTAATCAGAACTGGTTTTAACTTCCCTGGCGGTCCAGTGGTTAAGATTTTGTGCTTCCAATGTAGAGGGTGTGGGTTTGATTCCTGGACTAAGGGAACTAAGATCCTACATCCCTTGTGGGAAAAAAAAAATCCAAAACAAAAAACTGTGGCTTAAGGATAGATGCACATACCAGCTGATTATAAGTGAAAGTTCAGAAATAAAACCAACTCACTCCATACTGCTGGATCACTTTGAAGAAACACTGTATGTGGGTATGTATTACTTTTGTTTCACTGCTGCCATACCTATAGTATTTTACCCTTGCTTTTGCAATGTTCCATGATTTCATTGTTTTTTTCATGAGCAGTAAATCATGTGGAATTCTCCAGGCCAGAATACTGGAGTGGGTAGCCTTTCCCTTCTCCAGGGGAATCTTCCCAACCCAGGGATTGAACCCAGGTCTCCCATATTGCAGGCAGATTCTTTACTAGCTGAGCCAAAGGGAAATCCAAGAATACTGGAGTTAGGTAGCCTATTCCTTCTCCAGCGGATCTTCCCAGCCCAGGAATTGAACTGGGGTCTCCTCCATTGCAGGCAGATTTCTTTACCAACTGAGCTATCAGGGAAGCCCAAATCATATGGTTTAGAAATCAAAATTTATCTCTCCCCCATCCTTTCCACCAGCCGTCTGTCTCTTTTTCTGAAAAGCAGCCTGTATTAGCAGTTTCTTGTGTATTTTTCCAAGTAAATATTGAATATATTTCCCCCTTTTTGTGAAGGTGGTGGTGTATACTAAGCTTTGTTCTATATTTATGTTGTTTTTATTGAAAAATATTCTCTGCACATTTGGAAAAAGTATTCTTTCTTTGTTTTAGTTTGCATTTCTTTCCCCAGTGCAGAGTTTCTCAGATACTTGCATTTATATATCTTGTAATTTTTTGTTCTTTGCCATTTTTGTTGCAGGGGTGGTGCGGATAATAGTCTTTTTCTTGAGCTAGTCCTAAACCTAACCTGTTAAATTTTCTTTTTTTTTTTTTCAGTTCCTTTTTTATTGGAATATAATTGCTTTGCAGTGCTGTGTTAGTTTCTGCCATACAGTGAAGTGAATTAGCTGTATGTGTACATGTATCCGCTCTTGAACCTCCCTCCCACCCCTCATCCACTCATGTACTAGTTCATTTTTATAAATTTAAAATTGCATTGGTTTTAAAAATTGCACTGTATTTTTTAATACAGAAGCCTATTTTATATAGCTCATTATACCAGTTTCAGTCTTTTGTGATTAGTTTTCCAATTGTTTATGAATACTTTTTAATAATTATTTTTTATTTTTCATTAAATGACTGCCTAGATTTTCTTAGAGACGACATGGGTTAGAAAAGCTTTTTAGTAAGTAGGCAGAAGGACTTGGTACTAGTTACTAATGTGATATGCTTTAAGGGCTACACAGATTACTTGATTGAGCAATCAAAAATTATTCAATAAATGCTGCTGAAAACTGTTGGTTTTTTAAAAAGGAATAAAGTTAGATATGCAGTACACCTTCACATGAAAATTAGTTCTAGAATCACTAAAGAAGTAACTCTTGATTTTGTTTTTATAATGGAAAAGTTTATCTTAAGGTGTTAAGATTTGAATGCTGTAATTACCAGGGCTTAATGTAAAGATTGGATTCCCTGGTGACTGAGACAGTAAAGAATCCGCTCACAATGTGGAGACCTGGAGTTTGATCCTTGGGTGGAGAACATCCACTGGTGAAAGAAATGGCAACCCATTCAAGTAATCTTGCCTGGAGAATTCCATGGACAGAGGAGCCTGGCGTACTGCAGCCCATGGGGTCGCAAAGAGTTGCACATGACTGAGCGATTAAGTACAGCACAACACAAAAATGCAAAATTTAGGAATTCTTGACACTTGCTAGCCTTTCTTTTTATAATATATGTTGGAATAGGACAGTACTTAGAGCTGGCAAAAGATTCATTAAGCAAAAGATTCATTAATATTTTGAAATTAACACTTTGGATGGTTACCTGTTCAGGAATTGTTTAGACCTTCCTAGGCTAGAGTTTTGCATATCGATTCACCCTGTTACTCCTATCCAGGAGGTAAATAATTCTAATAACCTAAAATAGCTTCTTGCTATATATCTTGTTTCCTGATGTTACCTGAAGAGGGTATTTTATCTTTAAAAGCAAGTTAATTGAGTGTACGCATTTACTGCCTACACCCTCCCCACCACATATACTCTTAAACATACATGTTCACATATATATGAATGCATGCATGTGTAAAATATAATTACGTAAAAGGTTTTCTTTGAACAAAATTAATGCTTGAATAAGATCTTCTAGTTGCTCTTTGATTGGACATTTCCCTGTATGTCCTTATCGAGTTTGAAAAGCATTCAGTTCAGTTGTTCAGCCATGTCCGACTCTTTTTGACCCCACGGACTGCAGCACGCCAGGCCTCCCTATCCATCACCAACTCCCAGAGTTTACCCAAACTCATATCCTTTGAGTTGGTGATGCCATTCAACCATCTCATCCTCCATCATCCCCTTCTCCTTCTGCCTTCAATCTTTCCCAATGTAAAGGTCTTTTCCAATAAGTTAGTTTTTCTCATCAGGTGGCCAGAGTATTGGAGTTTCAACATCAGTCTTTCCAATGAACACTCAAGACTGATCTCCTTTAGGATGGACTGGTTGGATATCTCTGCAGTCCAAGGGATTCTCAAGAGTCTTCTCCAACACCACAGTTCAAAAGCATCAATTCTTCGGCACTCAGCTTTCTTTATAGTCCAACTCTCACATCCATACATGACCACTGGAAAAACCATAGCCTTGACTAGACACACCTTTGTTGCCAAAGTAATGTTTCTGCTTTTTAATATGCTGTCTAGGTTGGTCATAACTTTCCTTCCAAGGAGCAAGTGTCTTTTAATTTCATGGCTGCAATCACCATCTGCAGTGATTTTGGAGCCCCCCAAAATAAAGTTTGACACTGTTTCCCCATCTGTTTGCCATGAAGTGATGGGACCGGATGCCATGATCTTAGTTTTCTTTATGTTGAGCTTTAAGCCAACTTTTTCACTCTCCTCTTTCACTTTCATCAAGAGGCTCTTTAGTTCTTCACTTTCTGCCATAAGGGTGGTGTCATCTGCATATCTCAGATTATTGATATTTCTCCCGGCAATTTTGATTCCAGCTTGTGCTTCTGCCAGCCCAGCATTTCTCAGAATGTACTCTGCATATAAGTTAAATAAGCAGGGTGACAATATACAGCCTTGACATACTCCTTTTCCTGTTGGAACCAGTCCGTTTTTCCATATCCAGTTCTAACTGTTGCTTCCTGACCTGCATATAGGTTTCTCAAGAGGCAGGTCAGGTGGTCTGGTATCCCATCTCTTTGGGAATTTTCCAACAGTCAGAGGCTTTGGCATAGTCAATAAAGCTCTATATATTACACTTGTAATTTAAGTAACTGCTACCAGATTGGTGTATTTTATTTATTTTACATGAAAGAAAGTCACTTCATGTATACATTTTTAATTAGACGATACATGTGTATACATGCAAAATTCACAAAGCACATACAGTGAAAAACAAGTCTATGAGTGACCTAGGCTTTTTTTTCCTCAGGATTAACTGTTATTTTCATTGTCTTATATTCCCTTTCTAGGGTATTTAATACAATTGCAGCTACTTTGGTGTTTGTTCTTTAAAACACACACACACACAGCTGCTATTTAGTGCAACTGCAGCTACTTTTGTATCTGTTCTTTAAAACATAGGCGCGCACGCCTGCTATGCATACAGTTCTGCACTGTTTTTACCTAAGCATCTATTTGGGAGATAATGACAGATATTTATTTAACTTTTAAGATGTGTCACTGTTCTAACTACTTGTTGCTTAATGTGTTAAGTGCTTACAACAGCCCACGAAGTAGATTCCTTTTCACATTATATGCATGAGGAAAATGAGGCACAGAGTTGAGTAAAGGAGCCACAGTTCACTCTCAGGCAGTTTAGCCTCTTCATGCACTTCACTCCAGCTATGCCTATTAGGCTGACTGTATGAAATTGTGGTTTTCTGGATCAGAAATGATTGAATATTAGCAGTTTTATATGATGGTGGTGGTGTAGTTGCTAAGTCATGTCCGACTCTTGGAACCCCATAAACTGTAGCCTGGCAGGCTCCTCTGTCCATGGGATTTCCCAGGCAAGAATACTAGAGTGAGTTGCCATTTCCTCCTCCAGGGGATCTTCCTAACTTGCTTTCACCCAAGTCTCCTCTGTTGAATGCAATCTCCTGCACTGTAGGTGGATTCTTTACTGAGTGAGCCACCTGGGAAGCCAATTTGTATGGTTAACCCTAATAAGTAAGAGTTGCCTCATATTTTTAAAAAATTGTGTAGAATTCCCTGTGTAGATAGCCATGATTTTTAGATCAGCTCCTTTTGATTGATACTTTGCCAGTTGCCATTTTTGCTTTCACAAACAGTACTACAGTTAAAAATCTTTCTGTTTGTTATTTTTCACATGTGTAAGAAGAGAAATTGTGTAAAAAGCTGTGGACATTGAAATATACCTTGACAAATGTATCTGTTAAGTATATATATTGCCTTCCAGAGATTATACCAACTTTCACTTTCAGCTGCAGTGTGTTAGGATATGTGAAAGAAAGCATATGAGAGTTTCCCTGAACTCTGTAGATGGGTGCGTTTGGGTTTCATACATGTAATCCTTTGGTTATGAGGTATTCAACAGTGTCAGATTCTGGCATGTACTGTATATTTAACACTGACTTCTATTTTTCCAGTATTAGAATACATGAATCTAGATTTGGGGATTTCACAGTCTTGCTTAATTGTGATCCCAGAAGAATTATTCAGTAACACTGCTGTTTACTGTGTGCCCCGAGATAAATTAATGCATTTGTTTCAACTAGCTTTTCTTAAAAATAATTTTTATTAAAATACAGTTTGAAATAAGTATTGATTAAGTTTGGTATCTACCTCTAGTTTTCCATTATTAATTACATCTTGGTCTTCAGTTTTGAAGTTACTTGATTGTATTATTATATGCCTATAAAAGTCAAAGGAATAAAATAAGTTTCTAAAGTTTACCTGAACAAATTCTATTGAATACTGTTCTGATAAAGACAAGTAGTGACAGGTAATGAGGAGAAAATCACCCATATATTAAAATAAGAAATTTAGTAAAGAAAGTAGAAGTTTTTCAAACCAAAATTACATGTTGATTTCTTTAAAATAGGAATATCATATTTCATTTGATTTTTGAATCCAAACACAGTGGAAACAGTTTGGACTTAAAAGAAGTAGTTGAATTGCAGAATTTTATTTCCCTGAAATTTAGTTAGCTGCTACCGAATTTGTGTACTTTAGCCTCATGTGTTGTCTCTGTCCAGAGGTCCCTTGCTGCAGCCATGCTGAAGCTGTGTTTTCCACACTGTGCCATACCACTGCATTTTTGCACAGATGTCTTTTAGGTTCTGTGCTGTGCTTAGTTGCTCAGTCGTGTCTAACTCTTTGCATATAGTCCATGGAATTCTCCAGGCCAGAATACTGGAGTGGGTAGCCTTTCCCTTCAGGGCATCTTCCCGACCCAGGGATCAAACTCAGGCTTCCTGCGTTGCAGGCGGATTCTTTATCACCTGAGCCACAAGGGAAGCTCAAGAATACTGGAGTGGGTAGCCTATCCCTTCTCTAGTGGATCGTCCCATCCCAGGAATCAAACTGGGGTCTCCTGCATTGCAGGTGGATTCTTTACCAGCTGAGCTATCAAAGAAGCCCAAGTGTATAGAAAGTATTCAGGTAAAGATGTATTCCAACAGTTTTTGAGTTTAAAACTGTCTCATTAAATTGTTTCACATGCCTAGGATTTTAATATTTCATAGATCATTTTCCAGTATTTTTATAATTGCTTCCTGCTTTACCTTTTCCTAAGCCCTGTGTGTTCCATTTATCCAGAAATAGTGACTAAACTTACTTTTGAATCCCAGACCTCCTGTCTTCCTGTGTCCCCTCTTCATGTTTGAAGGATGCTTACCCACTATTGTTCTTGTCATATTTGACCCTTTTCCACATTGACTGTGGGTGCAAATGAAGGCTAATGACCAAGTGATTGGGGTTTTGTTTATTCTTCTCAAGCATTCTCTTCCCCTACCCACTTCTTACTTTGCCTTTCCCCATTCATCCCTGATACCTGTTATTCTATTAAACACTAGTTGGAGTTGCTAATTCATATAGATGAGCAGAATGAGGCAAAATGATCAATATTTTTTTCTTTATCCTGTTACTGTTGATTCAGACCTTTTGTGACTCCTGCTCATTTTCACCTTTCAGTAGTTAAAGGACCCTTTCAAACCAGATCTCTCTTACTGTGTATTCTCTGTTTGTTATGATGATGCGTACATATCTTGCCTCCTCGTGGGTACGTACAGAACCTAAAATGGTTTAAGCGTTGGTTGTTCATGTTTGTTAATCTGAAATGTTAGTTTAAAATCTCCAGCTACAACCAGATTTTGGAATATCTTCGTGTGCCGTGTGCCATGTGGTGATCATTTCCCAGTGCTGGTAGTCATTAGATGCCGGGTTATAGACGCTGGGAGATGGTGAGGAGCGACATGCAGTTTTATCTGTTTCATCCGTTTCTTTTCTTTCTTTTCTTTTTTTGGCAGAGAAACTTTTCCATGTCCGTAAATAGTGCTGCTGTCCTGCGATTGACAGGACGAGGAGGAGGAGGAACGGTGGTGGGTGCTCCTAGAGGTCGAAGTTCTTCACGAGGGCGAGGTGAGCTTTCATGTGAAAAAGTAATAACCAAACGGTGGAGACAGAAGAGAGGGAAATAAATAAATCACTGTAAAAATATTTTGATACTTGATTTTCCAAAACTGCCCTTTGACACTAACTGCATAATAAATGTCCTGAACATTCGTTTTCGGAACCATTTCTCAGTGTATCTACTCCACAACCCCTGGTTTGGAGTAGAAGAGGGTGATTTGAGCCTAGGGACTTGAGTGAATGATTTTAGATGGTCCTAATTCTCTTTGGCAAATATTCGTGATCCATACTCCTCACCCCCAGGGGACCTTATGCTGTGAGAGCCAAAGCTCCCTGAATTGCCTTGGCTGCTCAGTGGCACCCAGGTCCCTGCAGGCCTCTGTGACTCGGGTCTCCATATAAGGCCATGTGCCTGGAGTGTCCCCAGCCAGAGAGAGGCTTTTGTAAAAGCCGTCTCCTCAGTATGAGACCTTTTTAGGGTGCAGAAGAAAGAAAAAATTATGCAACAATCCTTTATATAATCTGTAGTTTTATATTTTGTAGATTTGTCTTTTCTTAGAAGAATAATTGATATTACTTGTTCTTTGATATCTTCTCCCTACTTGGAGTTTGTTGATCTTCTGCTACTTAAGGGCATTCTTAATATTTGTAATATAAATATTTATTTGAGCTTTTACTTCTAAGTTGGCTAAATCATAGCAGAAGTCTCAACATACCTTGCAGTTTTAAAAGGTGCTTTTGGAAGAACTGGATGTCTGCAAGCCATTGCCTCCACACGTTGCACCATCCAGGGTGGCGTGATCATGAATGTGGCGTATCTAAATTCTTTTTTCTTAAAGTTAAGCTTTATGAATAGAGTGATTTATACCCACTCTTTATAGAGACTGTATTAAATTGTGCATTCCTGTGAAGGGGTTTCATTCAGAATGTGGGAAGGCAACTGTTCTGAATAATGAAGAGGTTAACTGAAACTCTACTTGTAGATCAAGTGCTGTTGCTAGGATGTCCATGTGTTTTCCTTCTGAATTTGTCAGAATGGTGGTTTTTAACCTGGGGAGTTGTTAGAATCATCTATAAAACTCAACAGGAAATAATATCTGCAGCAGAATATACTGGGTGGTGAGATTTAAGCTGTGTGTTTCAGAAGGTCCACAGGCCATTTAGATTCTCAAATGCAGTTAGGTTCCGTTGGTGCAGAAATCGCCTGAGATCTGTGCTTCTTGGTGGTGTGCTGATGGTGTTTTGAGGGTGACTGTGGCGTGCTCCTTGGACGTTGTCTGGGTTTTTCTGCAATGGGCTCGCACTGAGAAGAGGTTGCCCTTGGGGAGCTTTTCCTCTAGTGCTTTTCAGGGCATGACGGTGAGAGGTCTTATTAATTAAGAAGTGTGGCCCACAGCAGCTGTTTTTTGTTCCTCAAGTGACCACCAATCTCTAAATAGGTGTTAAAAAAAATTCCAGGTCTAGAAACTGATGAAGCGTTGATTAATTTCTTCCTGCCTTCTGGTTTGAAGTGTATATTGTTATCACATAGGATAGAACTCTTACATTCAGAATTTAAATGGGACTTGTATGAAAGATAAATACTGTAATAAAAGCAGTGACTTAATTAACATTGATATGAATGGATGACATGAAGCTAGTTAAATGAATGAAGTGACTTAGTGAGAAATACTTCTGACACCATTGTCCCAACTCTGATTCTTATTGGTTTCATGAGACCTTTAATCTGTGGTTTTGTTTTCTTCAGTTACTGCTTAATTTTAACCTGTTGGTTAAATAAATAGTGATTAGTGTAGCTTTTTTTTTTGGCATGAGCAGACCTGACATCATATGATTGCCCTGGCAACTTGAGAGAAGTTTGTTGTGAAAATCAACTGACTTTCATACTTCAGAATATCATGAAGCAGTAACATTTAAATGAACAGGGAAACAACATGAATTTGTCTTCTTTTTATTTTATCTGGTGAAGATGTTTAAAAATAAAGCGTATCTATACAATTGTCAGCCACTGTCTTCCTCATTATTAAAGGAGGTATATTGTAATCCCCCCAAAGAAGAGGGTGAGATCTCAGAGATTAGGACAGTCATTTAAATTTAACTTTATGAAAGATTCTCCATGTTATATTTACTTGCTTCTCCTCATATGGGCACTACTTTTATAGATGATTATGGGCCTTGCACTTTGAAGAGTGTTCCTTACGTTTTACAAGCTGGAAAACTCTAGAATCACATTGTTTTTTTGTGCCCACTTATAAAGCTTTGGGCTCATAAGGAGGACCCGTGCCAATGCTAGTCATAACTGGCAGGGAATATTTTGTGGTTTGCTTATTTTTCTGGCAAATTTTGAACACTGTTTTTCATATTCACATGTTTCCAGAATAAAATACTTTTTCAGGGTGCTATGTGCTTAATGGTTTTCTTTAGAAAATTGTTCTCTAAAAGGACAGGGAACTTTTTTCTTTCTCCCTAAAAATATCTTTGTAAATATCACCACAGTGTTATTTAACAGTTTGTATTAGACTGTTTTAAGATAGATCTTAAATAATACATCTATATTTCCTAAGGATAGAGGTACAAAACTGTACATTAAATTGAAGTTAAATTGATACAACTGGAAGGTAACTTTAGGATTATTATAGTTCAACTCTAGTCCTTACTTCCATTTTACAGATGAAGATATTGATACTTAGACTAAAGAAGATATCATTGTTCTATGATTACATACATAAAACTATGCATTATTCTTGTATTCCATCATAAGATCATATAGAAGTATAATTGTATTCTGAGTCAATATTTGATAAGTGATGCTAGAAAGTAAAAATACTGTATGGATATTTCAAACAGTTATTTAACTCAGTTGTATTTAGCTTTGGAATGCATTCATTCTTTTATTCAAGATTCATCATTTTTCCTCGGGTGTTTTTTTACTGTTGGAGAAGTGAGTTGGGGATAATGGCTAAGATTTTTTCTAGGTATAAATACATACCTAGGCACAATTTTTACCCCCTTCCCCCCAGTTTTCAACTTGTGTGTTGGATACAAATGGCGTACGTTAGTTGGGAAATCCTCACAGTACACAGAAAATATAAAGCTGAAAGTGCATATTGCCTTCTGCCCCCAGATGCAGCATTTGGGTTTATATCCTTCTTGATCCTAACTATGCAGTCGTATCATTTATATACATTGTAATTTTTTTTTTTTTTAATGTATTGCTCTTTGGCGTGCTTTAGTCATTCAGAATAGTCATACAGTCATTAAGTCATACAGAATAATGTAGATTCCTTTTAATAGTATCTTATCTTTTGTGGCTTCCTGGTATTCTACTGAACTGGTTTATCAAAATTTGCTTAGCCAGTCCTTTACTGATTTATGTTTCCGTTTTTCAAAAATTTGCAACAAAAATCTCCATATATATATATATATTTGCATATTTGTGCAAGTCTTTCTATTAGGATAAATTCTAATTAGAATGTTGAGTCAAATTTGATAAATGTAATCAGATTGCCTTCAGTAAAGGCCAGTGTACATTTGAGCCACTGGAGCCTCTGTAAATTCCTACATGCACACTTTCTTACCGGCTCTATGGTTTGAATTTAGTGCTGCCTGATAGTTTTCTCCAGGATTTGCACAAATGGGAAAGAGTGCCTTTGGTTGGTGTGGAATATTCTTGAAGAAGTTAGTTCACAAAATTGATAGTTTAGTTGGCCGTATTAAATTATCCTTGCTCTGGAGTTAAAGAAAGTAACATTTATGCCTGGTTTTTGTACTTTGCTCTCTTCTCAAACTCCTCACATTTTCCATTTTTATTGAAAATAATCCAATAGAAGGTTTGATTTGTCATAATGGTTTACTGATCTTAGAATTTCACTATTTTCTGTTAAGGAGCTTGATGTTGATACAGTTTTCTTGTTCAGGACTGGAACTGGTACTCTTACACAGTTTTTTTTTTTTTTTAATATCCTCCTCTGGTCTGGCTACTTCACCGCTGTCATTACTGTTATTGGTCTCACTGGTAAAGATTCAGTGGGCCTTGCTAAATATTAAATGTAGATATCCTGCTTTGTATATAGACAGCACTTCAGAGATGAATGCTTGGTGTTCACCTTGTGCCAGATGTTGACATCTGACCATCATTTTCTCTGTATTGTTGTTTTCAGGCAGAGGCAGAGGTGAATGTGGTTTCTACCAAAGAAGCTTTGATGAAGTAGAGGGGGTGTTTGTCCGAGGAGGCGGCAGGGAAATGCACAGGTCACAGAGCTGGGAGGAAAGGTAACTGGAGGAGTCACATCTTGGGATAAAGATTCTTGGTGTAAAAGCATTTTTTCTCTGCTTTCTGCAGAGGAGAAGGCTCTCTGTACAGTTACAAAGTTTCACTTTCCAAAAAATGCTACTAATGAAATAAGAGTTATGTTAGACGTGTTTAAATGATCCTTATTTTCTAGAGAAATACATTAATATTTTTGTCCCTGCATGGATATTTAATAGTTAATTAAATGTGCTATTTGATTAGTATTCAGTGAGAAGCATTTTCATTTTATTGTTTGTTGCTGTTAATCAAAGCATCTTCTCTATATTGCTTGTGACTTTGTATGAAGTCTTTCAAGATGAGCAAAGGCAGTTGCACAGATAATATACAAAGATGTCCATGTGATAATATTTATAATATAGAACAGTGGGAAATAAGCCAAACAACTTAATTTTAATGTGGTTTCTTATAAAACGGCATATCCACACAGGTGTTAATTGGTCTCTAAGTCATGTCTGACTCTTTCCTGACCCGATGAACTGTAGCTCAACCAGGCTCTTTTGTCCATGGGAGTTCCCAGGCAAAAATACCAGAGTGGGTTGCCATTTTCTCCTCCAGGGGATCTTCCCAACCCAGGGATCAAACCGGAGTCTCCTGCATTGGCAGGTGGATTCTTCACCTCTGAGTCACCAAGGAAGCCTTGTCCATAAAAGCTAGGAAGAGTTTGAGAATATTTAATCATGTGTAAAAACACATTCTGAAAGCAGTATATAAAGCTCTGTACATCAGATACCTAAAGTAAAACATGAATTTAATTAAAAATGTACCTAATAAAAAAAGTTTCTGGGTCTATGGAAGCTAGCTTTTGGTAGGTGAGACACTGGATATTTTTGCTTTCATATTTGTGTTTTTCTGTGTTTTCCAAATGTTAGGCAAAAACGATATATTTGTTTTATAATTTGAAAAGGAAATGCTGTTAAAGATAGGAAAGTGGGTGTCATGGATGGGAAATCTTTGTATTACTCTCATGTTCTTTTTGAAACTTCATTTTACCTTTTCTAGGGGTGACAGACGTTTTGACAAACCAGGACGAAAAGATGTAGGTAAGACTTTCTGTTTTGAAGTATTTTTATATGCATTTCCATGGCATTAGTTCTTAACAAGGCTCACAAAGGATACCTTAATTAAAAATTGACTCAGTTACTTGCCTCTCTCCAGTAGATGGGGTTGTAACATTGCTTGCATTTAGAGTTCCATGGTTATTTGAGGGCTGTATTGCATGAAACCAAGGATAATAAATACAACCATTAGGATTTACTTGGTTTAACTTTTTAAGTCTGTGTGTTCTCTGCAAGACTTATTCTTTATTAAGGCTACCTTATGAACTGAAATTTCAAGTTAGGAAGCAGCCTATTTACTCCTTTTCCAGTGCCTCTCACAGCTGAGAAGAAATAGAGAAAATGCTAGAAGGTTTGCTTTTGTATCTAAGAGCAAAGGCTAAAACTGTGACAGTTTTTACTTTAGTCATTTATTCATCTGGTCTTTTTGATAAATGATGGTCTTTCTTAAAGGGCAATTTTCACATTAGATCTATAAAAATATTTTATAGTGGCTTTTATTGAATGCTTTTTAATACGATGTTCACTTTGGCTTATTAAACTATGCTAATGATTCTGAACTTTTATAAGTAATCCACTTTTGTTGAAAATGTTGTAAATTAAAGAAAAAAGTTGCTCCTGCTATGTCTTACAGTCTACCAGAATAGCAGTACTTGGCTAGTTTGTTGAGACACACTGACATACTGGTCAATTGTGAGATACCCTTTGACAGCAAATTAAGATAATTTAAATACTGAAAGTTCAGAATGATTTGTTCTTTATAAAATTAGAGACTGTTCTTATCATGTATTTGCTTCTTATATATGGAGAAATGGGTGGAATTAGAAACGTGGGTAAGAATTGTGCATGACCTTTGTGAATACCCACAGGAGAATGTAGAGGCAGAAAAAGCCCTGTACTACTCAAATTATAATTTCTGTTCATTAGGAATCATCTTACAGTAATGATTCTGTGAGGATGGAATTAAAAGATCATTAAAGTAAAATCTAGGTGGTACAGAAAGGTTCAACTCAGTGCATTTTGAAATTCTTGGAAGCAGGCATAGCAATTTGGGCTGTTAGGTTGCTGCTGGCAGTTGGTAATAAGGGCTTGTACTTATATAAGGTGCTTCCTTGGTGGCTCAGATAGTAAAGAATCCACCTGCAATGCAGGATACCCAAGTTTGATCCCTGGGTTGGGAATATCCCCTGTTGAAGGAAATGGCTTACCCACTCCACTATTCTTGCCTTGAGAATTCCATTGACAGAGGAGCCTGGTGGGCTACAGTCCATGGGGTCAGAAGAGTAGGACGCAACTGAGCAACTAACACAGCAACAACACACATATATAAAAGTGGGCTTTATGGTTTTTCATATCTGCTTGTCTTTGGTTTATTGGGACTGTTAAGCTGTCTGTATTGGTTTCCACAAGCATTTTTAACATCATTCCATTGTGGTCTCCTGGATCATGTATCCGAGACATTGTGGTCTCCTGGATCATGTATCTGAGATTCTGTCACTAATTTCCCAGGTGGCCCAGGTAAGTGAGCAATAGAGCCAAGAGTTAGAGCTGCTGGTCCCACTTTCTAGTAAATTCTCCCTCTTTCAGTTTGCACTCCATTCACCTGAAAGGATAATGGGGCCTTTGTAGAAAACTTAATCTCCTTAACACAGAAGCTGTGATTCTTTGAAATGAAAGAATCATTTTCCCAGAAGCTTTCAATCTCCTAGACAAAAGTATTTGATTGCATTTTTTAGCTGTCTGTTATTACATAGCATTAGTATACCAACAGAGTTTTTTGGGGGGATAGTGTGTATGTGTCTAGGGAAAGTCATATCTAATTTTCAGATGCAAAGTTTATGTATAAATAGTACAGTAGGAGATTACTTTGGCTTGAATGGAGAAGGTCCTGCATCTGTATTGAGACTGAGAGGCCAGACAGGCCTGTCCACTTCCTAGTTAGGCCACTTTGGGCATCCTCTGTGTGTGACCTGCGTAAGTGATGTGAGGCTCTTAGGGGAAAACATACCATGTAAATCTTCAATGCTACTTTATTTTCACAGGTTAGGTGAATTTTGTTACTTTATTATAGAAATAAGAATTTCTGCTGTCTTATCTGTATTACAGCAGTCTTGAGTTGGAAAATAATCTGTTGTTCTAGCTAGTATTTAAGAATGCCTAAGGTTTTTAAACTGCAAAAGTTCTCAATAATTAAGTTTCTGTGTCCTTGATATACTTTGCTATTATCAGTCTTAGACCACTTAAGAGTTCTTTATTTTTTTCTCCTTTTGGTCAAAGAATAGGAAAATGTGACTTGCTGCTGTGCCCTGCTTTTCACAACTACTTGCCTTTACTGTCTAGAATTTATTTCAAGAAATGATTCCTGTGTGGGTCATCACCAGTGGGGAGGGTTCATCTTTCCCTTTGCCTGCATAGGACTGGATAAGGGAGATTTCAGAAGAGCAGCAACAAATCTGTTTGAAATCTGATAGGGTGACATTTTTGGGTCTTGTTTTGGTTGGGGACAGTTTGATTTTTTTTTAATGGAAATGACAAGTATACAAAGATAGTCTTAAGTTAAACCAGAGGTAAGGGAAAGGGTTCATCCTCGTACATGTAAAATTAAAATAGCAGAGAAAGCATAATTTTCATGGAGTATTAGATTTGGAAAGAAATAATAGAGTTCATCCAGTCCAACCTCCTACTGGTGAATAAACACTCATTTTGTGTTTATAGAAAAAACTATTTGAAGTTTGAAACAGGAATTTGGGTTTGAAAATGCTTCATTGCCTAATTATTTTTTGCTTTTTCTAGTGGAGGTTTTTTTCCCTGAGTTAAATTATATGCAAACCTTTATATCTACAAAAATATAAATATGTTTGCATCTATGAGGTTTTTATACCATTGAATGGATCCTAAGTAGAAAGGTAAAGTTTTTACTTTGGTCGGAAGTCATTCAGGTGAATAGTTGTAATTTTTAAATCACTATTTGATTAATGTACACAATAGCTTTAAAGTAGATAAAATTTTGCATCTCTTTGCCTAATACCACCCTGCAGTTTCCATCAGGCTAGTGCTTATTTTACTTGCTCTGATCACTTTCTGCCACAAATACATGAATATGTGAGTGTGTTTGAGTGTCATGCCCAAATGATTTTACAGTTATGGTTAAATCTATTTTTTGCTGTTTTCTTGTGAATATTTGTTCTTAGCTGTTAAAAATTAAGGGGGTAATATTTACCCCAGTTTGGTTTTATAAAGAACCAAAGGAATGATCTTTGTTGTCTTGAAAAAAGTAGCAGTTTTGAAAGGATTTTCACTAAATATTATGAAATCATCATTCTACCTAGGGAGCTAGGTTTGAAACTAGACTGTTGCTCCAACTGGCAGATGAAAATGAAAAATTTATGACTGATTTACCTAGAGTTCAGCTGTGTGAAGTGTGTCCCTTTTACCTTCATTAATGGTATCATACCACATTCATACAAACTCACCAACAGCATTTCTGTTGTTATACATAATCTGTTACTTTCACATTCATTGATTTCAGCAGATAACCACAGAGAGAAACTTTGTATAATGTTATATTTCCACAACATGTATTGTTAGCTCAGCCAATTTTTTAACAGGTGGAGGCTTGATCACCATGATGTAATCAGAAAGATGTAATCAGCATTGGAAAAAGAAAACATGAGATACGATGAAGGAAAAATAGCTGCATAACTGGCTGAGTGTATTTAATACATTAGAAAATAGGGTGCTAAAATAGATACTTCTTACTCTGTCAGTCCTGTTTCAGAGATCTGAAAATTGTCAATGCTTTGTCCGTTGATGTGGATATCCAGGTCAGTCCTGTTTGGGCTCTTGGAGACCAGAGGAGTTTGAAATTCAGGAGTAGTCTTGTCAAAATTCTCCATCTTGATTTGATATTCACCTTTGGAGCCTCGGGCCAACAGAGATGCAAAACAGTGATGCAACATGATCTCGGAGGGCAGGTAGGATGTCCTCCTCTGGCACGTTTCTCCAGTGCCTTCCTGCATTGCTGAAAGGAACACAACTAATTCAAAGTGGGGAGGATTTTCATGCTGGAGCAGAGTAGCCAGAGGACTTGATGGTATAATAGAGTGGTAGTAGGTGAGTGGAAAGATAAAGAATGGACACTCCTCGGAACTGATGCCATCAAGGTGAAAGTCCACACTGGTCTGGTAGAGTTTGCCGTTCTCTCGTTCCTGATAGAGCACAGCTGAGACCCGAACATTGGTTAGAGGGCTAGGTCGAGTGTTGGCCACTTGGAAAATGAGATTAGGTTTGCCATCTATGTGAGCTACTACTGCTAAGTCAGTAAAGCGAATTGAGAAAGCTCGATTTTTTGGCCGGGCAATCTTCGCCACAAAGGCACCTAAATTAGAAACCATTGAATTTTTTTTTAGAACGAACACTAGAAATGTCGTTACCTTTTCTGAATGACAAGGATCTAGCAAATTGTTATACATTTCTTAGTGTCGTGCCTGCCAAATAATTTAGGAATTCAACTTACTGATAATTTCTCATTAGCCTGAAGCGTTTTTCAAAACAGTACATAAATTCTTATTTTAAAACTGGTTTCAAAATGGATAAGGAAAATTCGTTTGTCATGTAGAAATGTAAAACTTTAAGTTTGTTACGAGGTCAGAGAGTGGTCATTGCCTATATTCCTACCCCTGCTTTTAAATAAAGGTAACAGAAAATAAATGCAATTTAGCTGCCACCAGATTACTTCAAGTTGAAATAGAGATTAGATTCATAAGTAGAATGATTTGGGGTAGGGAAGGGACCAGTAGAATAAGTGGTCCATTGAAGAACTTTTAACTTTGAAATTTATACAAAGCCTTTTTTCTTTTAAAAAGGCTCTGGCTCTCAGGTGATTTGAGTGTATGCTTCAAGTGCATCCTCCTCCCCACCACCGCCCCCCCCAACTCTAGATCAGGGTTTCTTAACTACTACTGTGCCTCAGATGTTGGCAGGCTGGTGAGGTCTATGGACCTCTTATCAAAATTATGCTTTAAATGCATTAAAGTAAAATACATAAAAAGGAAGCCAAATGTATATATTTTTTTTTCTTCTTGCTAAGGATGTATATTCTTGTTCTTTATCATGCAGTACTGACTGTGGTACTCTGGGCTCACTAGTATTGCATAAATGTTGAAAAGATGAATTCAGGAGAAAATTCTAGCCCAGTAAAGGTTAACAACAACAAAAAAATCAAATTCCTCTGTTAGGTAAAATGACTGTCATAATATGCATTGAACACATTTATTCACTTATTCAAGAAAATATTTAGCTCCTTTGAAAAATTCCTTTTAGATTTTTTTGTTCATATGTTTCTGGCTACTGTCATAATAATCCCTTTTTTCTTAAAATTTAAATATAAATTTAAAATTTAAATATAGAGTCAAATTTTTAAAAATTTGTCCTATTGTTTGACCCAAGACACTTTTCTAGTCTCAGGCATTACTTGTCAATAATGCAAATAAATTATTCTGGAATACGATTGCTTATAACTGACTATACCCATTCCAAAACATTCCTATGCTTTTTTAAAGAACAAAAACAATTACCTGTGATAAAAGCCTCTAGCATGAGGCCTAGGAGCATTTGTATGGCAAGGAGGGCGATTGCACTTGGACAGTCACCACTGGGGAACATTGTGCCGTAACCAATTGTGAGCTGTGTCTCCAGGGAGAAGGAGAATGCTGCTGTGAAACTGGTGATGTACTTGACGCAGATAGTGTGGTTTTCAGGTGGGGCGTCATGATCTAGTCCCAGGTCACCATTCATCTCAGCTAGAATATACCAGAGCACTGCAAAGACAAGCCAGTGGATAACAAAAGAGGCGGAGAAAACCAGCATCATCCAGCGCCAGCGCATGTCCATTAGGATTCCCCAAGCGTCTCGAAGATACGCAAGGCCTGTTTGAGCGCCATCCATTTGAAGCGTGCTGTGACCATCCTTGGTAACCATCCTCTGGTGTCTCTCAGTCAGGAGAGGAGCAATAACTTTGCAGTGACTGCCATCCATCTCAGGCTGTAATGCTCTGAAATCGAGAGTGCATTAGTAAACCCTAAACTGTTTCATAGTTAATATTATTTAAATCTTGAGACTTAGTTTTGCAAATTTTTTTTTTAAATGCTTCCTCGACTACCAGGCAGGCTTTCCCAGTCTGATAGCTCTTTCTGTTTTCACATAAGGGAGCATTTACTCAGTCATTCGTTGGACAGCTAATCATGATTTGCCTTGAGGTATCTCTTACTGGTTCCTTCAAGGACTGTTAAAGTATTGTTTGGGATTTTAAAAAATTTCTGAGGGCTGGGGTTACCATTCGTATCTTTTTTGACACTTTTTTATTTTTCTTGCACAAGTCTAGGCTTCAAGTATGTATTGATTTGACTAAATGTTATGTGTAAATAGCTTTTCATAATTAATTACTAGCTTATAACTGAATAATGAAAAGGAATGTTAAATATCTGTTCCTTTTTAAAATAGAAATCATTTAGAAGTGTAGTGTTTAGCTGACTGAAAATGTTTTGAAGCCAAACTTAGTGCTAGGGTAAGATTAAGCTTTTAGAGATCTGTAGTTCTACTGTATGTTTTATAATTAGCCTATTTAAAGTTTTATAATTAGATTTTATTTGTTTTTGTTACTTTGTGGCCATTTTCATGGAGGCTTTCCTTCTGTGGCTGGTGGATTGCCACCCTTATGAATATTCTAGATTCTGACTAGATAGTAAATAATTTTCTCTCTACCCAAAATAAGAAACTCCAGGTAGAGATTCCAAGGTAATATTAATTTTGGAAATAAATGAACCCATAGAAAAAGCTTCAAGTTCAATGAACTAAAATAATCATTAAGGCATCAAATGACAGTTTTTAAAACATATTAGTAAAACTAGCTTTTAGCTGTAGTCAGTTTTCAGCTGTGTTTTTGTTTTCTGTGTGTGGTGCATAGAAATCTAACATGTGCTTTCCATGTGACCATCCTTGCATACCACAGAGGTGCAGAGGACTTAGGCAGAGGCAGCCAGGAACAGAACGGGAGATGCAACTTAGCTTCCCTTGGGTGCGCCTTTCTTCTCTGCCTCAGTCCAGTACTTGGCGTTTGTATGTGACTCTCTTTTTTGAGGCTTCTTCCTTCAGAAGTAGATACCCTTGGAAGTGTTGTGTATCACCTTCGTCCCTTTTGAATAACAGCAATGTTTAAGAAGGTAACTGGAGGCGTGTGGAGCTAGGCAAGGCTGATTTAATATTTATTGCTGATATTAGAGACATTCTCTTATATTTTCTTTAGATTTGAGTTGCTGATGGAACACTGGGTTGACTGTTAAATTTCTTTAGATTAGATGGTCATTTCAGTTTCATATTATAAATTTAAAAAATCTTAGGGCCTTAATGTCTTGTAATTTATTATCCTAACAAGTTGTCATTATCGTTTTATTTAGTGTTTATTTTTTTTCTTGGCACACTATTTAATGACTCATTTTATTAGATTTTTTTGATGTTTTAGAAGACCTGATCTCCTCTCTTTTGTAAATTATAATAATAACAAAATATAAATATTTCATATTGCATTGTCTCTAATTCTTTGGAATCTCAGCAAGATAGACATCCATATCCCATTTTTCAGGTGAGATCACTGAGGGTCAAAATTTTCACAGGGCGTATGGATTGTTTTCCAAGTTTGGCTAACTTTACAGTTGTTGTTGTTTTTTTTTTTTAAACTCCAAGAAGCTGCCTAATTTAGAGAGTTTGGCGAGATAAAAGTCTTCTCAAGATAATTGATACTGCATTCACAAGACAGTCTTTGACAGCCTAATTTTTAGCACCTTTAGTAGATGTTCTTCCTGTCCCCATAAATGTCTCAAGTATCCATTTTAAATCATTGTTAGCTTTATGCATGATTTTTACGTCAATAATGATTAATTGGACTAGCTAATACACATTGTTGATTATGTGCCAGGAATCATACCAGACACTTCACATATATTGACTCATGTGAAGCCAATAGCTTCACAGAATAACAGAGTAACTTCTTGGGCTATTTGTCACTTTATTGGTATTAATATTGTTTCTTATGCGTGCCTGCGTGCTTGGTCATGTCTGACACTTGGTGATCTCATGGACTGTTGCCCGCCAGGCTCCTCTGTCAATGGGATTCTTTAGGCAAAAATACTGGAATGGGTTACCATTTCCTCCTCCAGGGGATCTTCCTGACCCAGGGATCGAACCAGTGTCTCTTACATCTCCTGCATTGGCAGGCAGGTTCTTTAGTACTGAGTCACCTGGGAAGCCCAATGTTTCTTAACTTTCATACCAATAAGTACCATTATTAATGACATTTTATAGGTAATGAAGCTGAGGCACAGTACGTTTCCTAAGATCATAAAAGCAGTAAGTGGTAGTGAATTTCTGCTCAGTAGACCAGAGTCAGTGCTATATTGCCTCAAAAATAGACATTTTGACCTAGTTATTAGCCTTTGTGAATAACACAGTGCTCATTTGACTAGTTTGTCCAAGAACCCTACTGAGTATTCTTCAAAAATGCTTAGGCTAAGACCTGTGATTTATAGACAAGAAATATATTTTCAATTAAGAAAGACATCTTGCATAGTTTGAAGATTAGTAAAATCAGAATTATTACAGTCTAGTCTTGGGTTCTGCAGAACAGTAGAGTTAAAATGTTCAGAAGACAGTTCTTATAAAACATTGCCAAATTTGTAATTTACCAGATAAGAAAATAATTTTAAAAATTACTACTTTCATCGTAATTTTATGAAAGAAAAGACATTCTGACACTTGAAGGATATAGCAATAAAGGGTAATTGGCTGCCTGCAGCAAGCTGATGAACTGCTATGTGGTTTTGCATTGTCCGTGTCTTTGACCTTTATTGTTTCTTGCTTTCTGCCTATTTTGGCAGATGCCCATTGTCGACCTGTACACTAGTGGTGTTCCACTTACGGAATCACTGATTGTTTATTGTGTCACAGTAATTTGTGAGGGGGAAGGTCCATGATTCTTCTTGATTTCAGCCTGCTTCATTAAGTTATAAAATTCATTACCTGACGAGATAGCCTTTGTATACACACTATAGCTAATAAAATTAATTGTTCTAATTTGGGCCTTTTTTCAGGATTGTAGCTTCTTCCTTACAAATTTTGTAGCAGTCTTGTTCTAGGTTTTTTCAATTTTTTTTTCCTCTTGCAACTGAATAAATACAAGGAAAAGCCTTTGAACAGAAGGCTAATATCAAAACAGTGGCTCATTATCCTTTTTATATATAAAACCATCCTAGATCTTGTTTAGATGGTGTTGGAAAGTAGAGTAGTTGAGAGAAGTAAGATTTTGATCCCCACTTAACAGATTACCCTGAATAATTCCGTTCTTTGGACTTGGGTAGTCAGTGTGGTTTAGCATAACGAAGACAGGGTGGGAAATGTAGCTGACAGGGTTCTGGCTCTGTTAGTTACATAGCTGTGTCAGTTTGGGCAAGCCAGCCAATCCCCTTGGCCAGGTTTCCTTACATTAAAGAGAGAAAGAAAAGAGGGAATTAAATAACATGCCCCTTTAAAGTCCTACATGTTTGTAAACTTACTACCATTTCCCTCAACTCTTACAGGTTTCTTGTATGATTGTTTTCTATATGATTTTACATCTACTCATATGACATTTAAAGCATTAAATTATTGTTGCCTAATACATGTAGATTTTCTTTCCATCAAATTTAAAAGTGTTTGATGGACAGACATTATGCTACTGTATTTCAAGGTAATTTTTATATCCCTACAGGCACACAAGTGCTTTTTGAATGTTTTCGTCTTAGTCTGTATTTATGTGATTCTTGTAAATTGGTCCCAGTAGAACACAGAATAGAAGCTCAGTATGGTTTCCTTGTATTTCTCTGTGTGGGCCAAAAAATATTTGCCCACATATAAATCATTTGATGGAAAAAAATTGTACTTTATAAAAATGATATTTTGGCTGCTTCATTGGTCATCAAAATAATGAACTCATTCTACTCATTAGGTTGTAGCACTCAAAATTATGTCTTTTATTGTCGTGTTGTAATGCGGTAGTGCAGCTCATATTAAACAGTTAGTTATAAGTAACTATAGTTGTTACGTGATTAAAGTATTACCATATATTTGCTCACTTCTGGTGGAAACACTTTCAAGACTGTAGAGAGAGTCCTAATCATCTCTCCTGCCCTCCCATAATTGGGACAAACAGTGTGAGTTCTAATTCTAGTTATATAAGCTCAGAGGTTCTTTTATATTTTAATTTCTTATTTGTAAAAGTACATAATTTCAGCAGTAATTTCATGCTTAAAAAGAAATTAGGATACTCGTTATTTTTCCTATGGGTTAAAAAGATAAAAACAAATTTATTTTTGCCTTTTTTTTTTTTTAATGCTCATTTTTGGTTTCTTTAATCCTGTCCAGAAGAAAAAGATATGTTTGTTTTTTTTGAAAGCCACTGAATTTTTTCTAGGATTTCTCTTTTCTCATTTCTGTATTATAATGCAGAATTAGTACACATTTAGTAAAAGAAGAAAATTTTCAATAATGCTTTCAATAAGACTGTTACTCTGTTCCTAAAATTAAGGAAAAAGAATAAGGAATGTATAACCCTATAGGTAATGTCTTTGTTTTAAACTATTGGCAATATCTAGTTCTGCCCCTATTTGTCAGTCAGTTTTTTCCTCTTGTTTCCCTTAAGGAAAGAAATAGGATTGAGTATTATCGCAGGTACTCACCAGTTCTTTTGCTGGGTCAGCCTATGTACAGAGGCAGGTCTTGAGGAAACTTTCAGTCTGTCTTTTTGATAAGGTAATTTTAATCTACAAGTCCAGTTTGTAGGTTCTCTTCTTGGACTGGGTTTACAGTTCACATTCCTCTGTTTTTAATGTCGTGGGGGCTGGTTTCAAGCTGAAGCTGATGTGATTGGTCACTTGGTCTGCAGGGGGGCCAATTAGCTCTGATCATGTGGAAAAGAATGCTGGTTTGTTAGGAGGTCTTTCTTTACTCAACACAACTCTGGAGAAAGCCTCCAGAACTGACTTGGAGAAGGGGTGCATTTTTTCCCTCTAATCAGGACCGGTCTTTAGTAAGTTTGCATAATCTTACTTAAGAGTTTATTTAAAAGTTCAAAGGGATAAAATTCCCTGCAAGATTTCCTTTCAGCCGTCTTTCCTTATATAGCATGTTGAAGTGTGAGATGTTTCCTTTACTAATCTTTTTTTCCTCCGTTTCTTTGGGGAACATTTCCTTGGATAAGGACTTTAAGGTATAAGTTAACGAATTGATTTTATTAGTATTCTTTTCATATCCCATCTCATCAGAATGACTAACGTTAATTCTGGAACTAGTAATAGGTTAATTCCGTTACCTGAAATCTTTTGTGGGGGGTGGTAAGGAGGCAGACTTTTTTATTTTTTTATGGCTGTGTACAGAGAGCTTGAATAAAAATACATTTAATTGTTGGTTCCTTGCATTTATCTTTAAAAACACACTGATGTAAAAGAACTGAAAAAGTTTCTTAAATCATGCTTCAGTGATCATTGAAGCATGACTTAAGAAAAAGTATGATGACATGTAATAAATACAGTGTTCACTGTACAGAAAATTAAACTTAATGTCTAAATATAATGTTTAGCTGGGAAATGTCTATGATCCAGCATTCAGCAACCTCCAAATGAGCTGTGGGATGGCTTTGTATAATGCCTTACTGAGCAACACTTTTCTCCACCTCCGTTAGCTGCTCATTTTAAAACTTTGATTGAATGTCACGTGTAAGGGGATCTGAGGTACAAAGGCTGCAATTGTTCAAAGTGAAGTCATGGATAGCCTGCTGGGGAAATTATTAATGTAGACCAATATAATGCTACTTAGAAGGTGAAATCCGCCTTTGTAGATTCCTCCTCCTTTCCCCCACCACAATTAAAAAAATACATTAATTCCGTCTTTGTTTTATTAATGCCAAGCATTTCAGCACAAGTTCAGACACAGCACTGGAAACTTTGACCTTCAGAACTAGAGAAGGTAAAAGCATCAAGCAGAGACTTGTGATGTGATGCGCCTTCTCTGTATGTTCTGGTAGGAATTACGCTTCGTATCGATTGCCAGGTAATGGCTTGTGGTTGCAGAGGGAAACCAGAGCTAATACAGTGCGATTCTGCCTTTCATAAAGAGGTATTGAAAGTGCATCTGCCATGTGTCTTGAACAGATGGTATAATAAGCAAAATAATAAAGATTTTACCAAAATTAGAAGCCTCTTTCCGTAATATATTGAGACAAATGATTTACAAGATGATTGTCAAGAAAGAAACATCTCAAATAAGTGTTCTGGTTTCTGCATTTTGCACTTTGAAAGTTGGCTGTCGTCTGTAAACAGTGATTCTTAATTGCTAACTGAATGGAAGTCGTAGACCTGTTCAGGAGTGCTTCCTCAGGGGCTTAGCACTCCCCTTATAATAGCCTGAGCAGTTAAATTCATTGGTGTTTGAATTTAATAGCACTGAAATGAGGTTAGCTGAGTTGAAACTGATACTGATACTGATATTAGACCAACTTCACCCAAAAGTAAGTGGGCCCTCCTGTTGAAACAGAACTAGTGATTTAAATTGGAGATGGCGCTAAAACATTCTATAAAGGAACATTGAATTTTTTTCCCTGCAAATTATAATGATTAAGAAAGATACCAAGATCAGGTACATTATTCTTTATTAAATAAATTCAATTCTGTATCCCGAAAATGTTGGCTTTGCTTTCTGGCTAAACCATTCCAGTATATAACCCATATTTGTACCACATTGAACCTGCAAGCAACAAAATCTTTAGTTGTAGTGCAATGTCTTGCCTGTGTACATATGTCATTTCACAAGTTTTAAACTTTAGCCATGGTCCCCAGTGCTCTTTCTTCCATAGTGTACTTCGCTTTCTTTAGAAGAGGCCTGGTCTCTTTCCAGTTCTGCATTGAAGCCCACTGCTGATCATCTTCCCCAGAGATTTCAGGCAGCGTCTGGGTATATACTAGCAGATGACTGAGCTCAAGGGTTATAGGACTGTGGGGTGTATTCAGACCACATGAGGTCTTTTTCAGAGTCTCATATACTGCAGCCCCTCCATCTCTCTTCCAACTGGGAACTGCAGTGTTTGCAGGACCGTGTTACCACTGGAGCAGATTATGATCCTCCTCAGGGGTTAGGATGGGAGAAAAATTGCAAATCTCTGGATATAGACTTAAAACTACTCCATCCTGGTTACCCTGAGTTTTGTTTACAATTGAGGGGGAAAAGAAAATACCAGTACCTGGATGGGATTCCCTTTCACTGTTTTTTCGGTATTAGGAAATATTTTTAGTGTTAATCAAAGAATCTGTATCTGAATAGAGGAATACAAAGTTACTTGTTAGAAAAATTTGCACATAAACAATCTTCAAAGTCCGTCCCATAATTCCACTTTTGCTTTTGGAGTTTGGGCACTTGTAAGTTCCAAGTCTCACAGCTGTAGATTTTGTTGGCTGAGTGCCCTTTTGCTCCATCTGAAGTTTTCCATAAACACCATTTCTGGCTGCAAGTCAAACATGCACACAGGTGCCCTTTTACTGCTCTTTCTCCTTAGGAAGTCTACTCAATTAGACCAGACTAAAACCAATATTGCATTTTAATTTTATATTATTTTTAGAAGAGTCCTGTTTAGACTTAATACATTAAGGCAGAAACAACCAACTGTCTACTGCCAACGGGGAAAGTATTTATATATGTAGTACATTGTATTTTAGCACTTTCTGTATATCTTGAAGATGTATGAATATAAAATATACAGTTTTTACAGGTAGTACAGTTTGCTCATAAAACTGTTATGTTTGCCATATTGAATGCCACTTGTATTTCTTTACCTTTTAGGGGTCATAGATACCTTTGAGACTCTGGCAGAAACACTAGACCCTTTTCCCTGAAAAAAGACAAAGGCATGCCCGCATGCTGTGTACTTCCAGTTTAAGGATTCAGTACCCCCAATCTCTCTTATTGGCTGTGGTTAGGAATATTTGGTTCAGGCATTAATTTTTAAGTTATTTAATTATGTTTACTTTTAATCATCTTGTTTACAAGTTAATCTGTTAACATTTTTTTAAAAGTCAGCTGAAACATTTGGTTACTCAGCTTTGTCATATTACAGATGTTACAGAAGGAGAAAGACTTAAGTGCTGAGAAAGGCCATGTGGGTGTCCCTCATTCATTTTAGCCCTGGTCACTGGGGAGCCCTATAATTTTTAGACCTTAAAGGAACTTTGGTAGATACTGTCTTTTGAGTTGCCCGTGAACAACATTATCATTTAATTGTATCAGTAATACACAAATGTATTTATTTAACTCATTATAGAGTTGACGTTCTCGTTGGAACCCCCTCCCCCACTTCCCACCCAGATTTACACAAATATAAATCTGGTATAATCATTTAGGTTGTAAAGGATTTATTTTCATGTTTTAGAGCAATTCTTTGCATATGGGGTAGCTTTGGAAATGTGTATTTTATTAGATGGTACTTAGTTTTTTTTCCCCCTCAAAATAATTATTTCAAGTAAAATTGTTATATTGTTAATATATAAGTTGATCTTAACATTGTTTTAGGGGTACACATTTGACGTCGTTTGTCTGCTGGAAGATTAACAAATTTAGTTCCCTTTAGGAATCTTGGCAGTCTCTAGCCCCAAGCTTTTCTGTGCATGTCTATTTTTTTTTTTAAGAGTACTTTAGACTTAGATCCTAGAACTTCCTCTTTCGGCTTTAGTTTTTGCAGCATTTCTGGCTGCTTCTGATGGGTTTAATTTGTGAGTAAACCCTCGATTAGGAGTTTGAACATCTGTGTTCTCTTTCTGCTTTAGTCACTACTCAGCTGGGTGATGGGCTTCTCTGGTAGCTCAGATGATAACGAATCCACCTGCAATGTGGGAGACCTGGGTTCCATCCCTGGGTTGGGAAGATTCCCCTGGAGGAGGTCAAGGCAGCCCACTCTAGTATTCTGTCTGGAAGAATCCCATGGACATAGGAGCCTGGTGGGCTACAGTCCATGGAGTCTCAAAGGGTCAGACACGACTGAGTAAGTACAACATAGCACAGCTGTGTGACTGTGAGAGATCCCCTAGGGGTATCCCTTTCCTCACAGGAATAATGGAGGTGGTCAAGTTTGATTCAGCCCTTGTGGTAACTAAGAGGGTCGTATGAGATATTTCAGTACATTTAGTCAGTGTGCAAGCTGTCAACTCATTGTTTTATGTGTGTACCCCTGGGCAGTGGGCCAGGAGGGTAAGTGTTGTGTCTTAAGTCTCTTCTTTAGTTTTAATCCTGTGTTTTTAGTATCAGTATTTGTCCCTGGAGAAAGCCCTCATCTTAATGTGCTAGAGGTTTGAGTAAACAAACAAACAAAAAATGATAAAGTAGTACTATTTCTTTGGGGAAATACTCAGTAGTACTTAGCACTAAGTTGAATATACCTTATGGCCAGCAGTTTCACTCCTAGGTGAAGACCAACAGAAATGCAAACATATGCTTACCAAACTTCATATTCAAGAATGTTTGTCGCAGCACAGTTTATAATAGCAAAAAAAAAAAAAGAAACAACCAAAATCAGTAGTAGAGTAATACAATGAGATCCCGTATCACAGTGCAAAAGAACAAGCTTCTGTTCTTTTTAACGATGTGGGTGAATTTCCTGAAATGTTCAGTGAAGGAAGCCAGGCGCACTACAGAATGAGAGAAAATATTTTGCAAATAGTGTGACAAGGACTTAATTTCCAGAATATACAAACAGCTCACACAATTAGCAACAAAAACTAGACAACCTAAGAGAAAAATGGGCAGAAGATCTAAGTAGACATTTCTCCAAAGAAGAAATAGAAATGTCCAGTAGGACGTGGAAGCATGCTAAATGGCTCTAATTATTAGAGAAATTCAAATCAAAACCACAACAAGGTACCCCCTCACTGTAATGCTCTAGTGTGTATGTAAATTCAGGCAGCTGAAAACAGCAAATAATAAGAAAAATCTTTGATTTGGAAATTCATATTTAAGCCACATAGTATACTGTGTTACAACCATTAATGTAGAAAAGCTTCAAAGAGGTAGCAGCGCTTAGCTTTGATCATCTTAAGTGATCTGGTGGTTTAACCTACACCTTTTTTTGAGGAGGAGAAAAAGGTATGTCACTGTATGAAGTCTGTCATTTGACCTAGTAATTTTACTCTTCGAGGTTTTTTTCAGAAGACGTGGTTCAGAAAAGCAAAACACGTATCACACAGATATCTCTTCCTAGGTTATCTAGTTCTCAATAAATTAGTTATGAAGTCAGTGTCCAGTGGGGAATTACCTAGCAGTTTTGCAACAGCAGCAGGATAAACCTGGTATATATCCATTCATATTATTATTAAGTTGGGCATGACCTAGCAACTGAGCAACAACAAAGATACATAATCACAGAGAAATAGTTGCTGTTTAAATGAAAAGTAGGTTTTGAAATAGTGGGTATACTGATTGAAACTACGTTTTAAAAATGTTATGTAAAAGCTAGCCATAAGTGCGTACAGTTTTATTTCTAAGATTGAGGAATTGGTATTTTTATTTTTAGTATCTTTAATATTTTTTTTGCAACTTACCATCTGTTAGAAAAAATTAATCAAAATCTGTTAGATCTGTTAGATCTAAATTAATCAAAATCTGTTAGAAAAAAATAATCAAAAACCAGTTTTTGATCAGTTAAGCATTTTGCCTTTCAGTTAAGTTCAGTCGCTCAGTTGTGTATGACTCTTTGTGACCCCATGAACCGCAGCATGCCAGGCCTCCCTGTCCATCACCAACTCCTGAAGTCCACCCAAACCCATGTCCATTGTGTCGGTGATGCCATCCAGCCATCTCATCCTCCATCGTCCCCTTCTCCTCCTGCCCTCAATCTTTCCCAGCATCAGGGTCTTTTCAAATGAGTCAGCTCTTCACATCAGGTGGCCAAAGTATTGGAGTTTGAGCTTCAACATCAGCCCTTCCAATGAACGCCCAGGACTGATCTCCTTTAGGATGGACTGGTTGGATCTCCTTACAGTCCAAGGGACTCTCAAGAGTCTTCTCCAACACCACAGTTCAAAAGCATCAATTCTTCGGTGCTCAGCCTTCTTCACAGTCCAACTCTCACATGCATACATGACCACTGGAAAAACCATAACCTTGATTAGACGCACCTTTGTTGCCAAAGTAATGTCTCTGCTTTTTAATATGCCATCTAGGTTGGTCATAACTTTCCTTCCAAGGAGTAAGCATCTTTTAGTTTCATGGCTGCATTCACCATCTGCAGTGATCTTGGAGCCCAGAAAAATAAAGTCAGCCACTGTTTCCACTGTTTCCCCATCTATTTGCCATGAAGTGATGGGACTGGATGCCATGATCCTCATTTTCTGAATGTTGAGCTTTAAACCAACTTTTTCACTCTCTTCTTTCACTTTCATCAAGAGGCTTTTTAGTTCTTCTTCACTTTCTGCCATAAGGGTGGTGTCATCTGCATATCTGAGGTTATCGATATTTCTCCCGGCAATCTTGATTCCAACTTGTGTTTCTTCCAGTCCAGCGTTTCTCATGATGTACTCTGCACATAAGTTAAATAAGCAGGGTGACAATATACAGCCTTGACGTCCTCCTCTTCCTATTTGGAACCAGTCTGTTGTTCCATGTCCAGTTCTAACTGTTGCTTCCTGACCTGCATACAGGTTTCTCAAGAGGCAGGTCAGGTGGTCTGGTATTCCATCTCTTTCAGAATTTTCCAGTTTATTGTGATCCACACAGTCAAAAGAGTTTGGCATAGTCATTAGTGGGTGTTTTGGGGGGCGGAGGGTGTGGCACTTATTTTGGTGCCTCCATTGGTTCTCAGAGCCTTAGTGTAAAAGTAGATGGAAATGAGTGTTTTGATCAGCTTGTCCATCAGGTATTTGTATTCCCAGTGTGCCTGGCACGTATTACTTGTGACTGAAAGATTACATGGGTTAAAAGTTATTTCCTATTGCTTACCAGTTTATACACATTAGGGATTTCTTTGTTTTAAATTTTTCTTCTGTATGTATAGCTGTATTTTTCATCAAGTCATATAATAGATGTGGGCTTTGTAAAATGTCTTGTTCTTTCTTATTCTTAGCAGGATAGCTTGGAACATCTAACCTTTCTAACCCAAGGGAAGATGTGGAAAGCACCTATAGTTGAACTCATAAAACTTGGTACTTGCTGTGCAATAAATATTTGTTAAATGAGTCAGAAGATTAACATGAGAATTGTAGTTACTTCATTTAAACAGTGGTATGTGATTTTGGACAGTTCCCATGGGTTATCTTTTTGATCCTCAGTATTCTCAGCTGTAAAATTGGAAAAATAATTTCTAATACTGAGGATTGTTACAACGATTAAATCGGTTAAATGAGTGTTTTTGTTAACTACGGCCGTGTAACAAGTTACTCCAAAACTTAGTGGCTGAAAACAGCAAGCATTTATTCCCTCAGTTTCTGTGGGCCAGGAAGAAGCAGCTTAGCTCCATCTCTTAGCTTAGGTCTGGCCTGGGTCTTCTGTGCGGTTTCAGTCATTTCAAGGCTCAGATCCACTTCCATGCCCACTCACAAGGCTGTTGGCAAGCCTTAGTTCTCTGCCATGTGGGCTTCTCACATGGCTGCCTCACAACAGGGCTGCTGGATTCCCTCAGAGAGAGCATCCAAGATGGAAGTTTTTAACTCAGTATCAGAAGTGACATCTCAATCAGGTCTACTGGATTCTGTTTGTTAGGAGCAAGTCAGTAAGTCCAGCCCACACTTAAGGTGAGGTAATTACACAAAGATCAGAAGACAGGGATTGTTGAGAGTTGTCTTGGAGGCTGCCTATAGTAATAAGATTTTGCCCAGCAAATAATTGTATCTGCCTCCCATTCCAAGATATTTTATCGTGTAATAGAACAACCCAAACGAACTTTTTGGCCAACCCAGTACTTGATAACAACCTAATAACTATTTGGGTAAACAGGATAGGGACTCTTTAATACATGTGAAATGGAATATAAGAGGATGACCAGAATTCCCTCATTTTCAAATATACAATTTTTTTCACTTTAATACAGTTTATTGGAAAGAATTGAGATTATAACTGAAAGAACATGTAACTTTTATAAACTGAGGATTCCAGTGTATGTTTTAGATTGTCAACCACATACTTTAATGTGAAATTTTCTATAGTTCATTATGAATTACATATGTTAGCACATGTGGTATAGTTACAGTGACTAACAAGTTTGTATGGTTTAAGTTTCTCTTGTCTTTTGAAAGTACCAATTTAGTTTTCTAGGTATAACAGTCTCTCTTTTACTGTTAATGTAACTCTTGAGTTGTATCCGGTTAGACATAACTTAGCTTTGAATTTTGTTCAAAAGCAATTTGTTGTATGCCTGTAATGTCCTTGGTGCCAGAGTAAATGACGAGTTGTAGCTTATACTTCCTATTTCTGAGTTTACAGTCTGTTTGGAATAAAAGAGAGGTTGAAGTTTACCGATACTTTGGACAGAATCACTGGTAGAAGTTGATATTAAATACGTTGATTTACTAAATCAGATAGTTAAAAGTATTGTACGACTTAGGGGAAAAAAAGGATATACTGGTAAGGGAGGATTGCCAGGTGAAAATAGGAAGGGTACAAAGCAGTCCATGTAACAGTCTGAGGGTAGCGTGGGAATGTGAATGAAGAATCTGTGTATACATGTGTAAGTATGAAGGTGAAGTGAAGTAGCTCAATCCTGTCCGACTCTTTGCGACCCTGTAGACTGTAGCCTACCAGGCTCTTCCCTCCATGGGATTCTCCAGGCAAGAATACTGGAGTGGGTTGCCATTTCCTTCTCCAGGGGATCTTCCTGACCCAGGGATCGAACCTGGGTCTCCCGCATTGCAGGCAGACGCTTTAACCTCTGAGCCACCAGGGTAGGCTATGCGTAAGTATAGCCATGGTCAATTTTTGAAAGGCTTTATAAGAAACTGTTGATGGTAGTTTTACTCTGGGGAATCTTGTATAGTGGATGCTTGATTTACTTTTCATTGCATGACAAAAAAAAGCACATATTATTTCTGTTTGAAAAAATAATTGCTCAGTCTTTGAACATTCAGCTTTAAGAAATGTGTCTAATAATATACTCATATATCCACAGATATTTTATTTCTACTGCCTGAACATTGAGAGGGACGTATTTGCAGAAAAGCTTGATTTGAGCAATTAAGTCTGTTTTCAAAATCCTCGCTGGCTGAGGCTTACGGTTACTCAATTTCTTTGCAGGGAGACCAAATTTTGAGGAAGGCGGACCAGTGTCAGTGGGAAGAAAGCATGAATTTATACGATCAGAGAGTGGAAATTGGCGTATTTTCAGAGAGGAACAGAATGGAGAAGATGAAGATGGAGGCTGGCGACTAACTGGATCGAGAAGGGATGGAGAAAGGTGGCGGCCTCACAGCCCTGGTAAGAACCCTGTTGAGCAGAAGCACGCAGGGACCCAAGGAAGCGAGGATTTTGCAGAAATTTTTAAGAAAACCTAAACCGATAAAAAAGAGAGGAGTCATATTTATGTTGTCACACTCAGTCTTGTTACTACAAAAAAATTTGACATAAAAATTCCCCACACCTGTTCAGTTGATTAGAAAAAGTCACTTTTCTTTTTCTGGGGCAGTATGGTTTAATGGGAAGCACCTGCCCTTAACTGTGAAAATGAGAGAGAATTTCATTTGGTTTTTCTAAGTCTCTGAATCTTTTTTCAGCATGCTTTTTAATGTGGTAATTTTATGCTTACTTAGGAATATGTGCTTTCCCTGAAGTGAGGTTTTTTTTTCCCTGCATAAGAAAGGATTTATTCTTTTTTTGTTCTGAAAATGTGATTTCTTCTTATTTGAAGAATAAACTTTAATCCTAGGTCAGAAGCATAATCATAAGTTTATCCTTTTGTCCCTCTAACTTTAGAAAAAGGAGAGAGAATAGTCATGATTAGTGGTTTTGTAAGTTCTTCTGTTTGACTCTTAAGAAGGCTTCAAACTGTTCTTCCTGACATTAGATATGCTGGTAATTGAAGACACTGGTGCTTTGTGTCAAAGTTCATTCCCTACCCAAGTGCTGATTCCATGCCTCATGATCATCAGATGCCCCTGCAGTTTGAATCTTGGGTCATGCAGAACTGAAGCATACAAAGAGTGTGTACATGTCTTTTGAATTTCGTATGCATAACATTATTTTATGTACTGACTGTATGCCAAGGAAGCGTACTTTAATGGAGGGAGATATAATAATGTAATGCTGGGAAAGATTGAAGGCAGGAGGAGAAGGGGACGACAGAGGATGAGATGGGTTAGATGGCATCACCGACTCGATGGACGTGAGTCTGAGTAAGCTCCAGGAGTTGGTGATGGATAGGGAAGCCTGGCGTGGTGCAGTCCATGGGGTCGTAGAGAAGTTGCACCCTGAGTGACTGAACTGAACTGATAATAATGTAAACTCTTTTCATTTACTTAAAAGAAGTTGATTAATAAATCATTGGCCTGAGTAAACATTATAACTGGCCCTTAGGTTCCTTTATGGAGTTGTGGATAGGTGGAAACTTAGTGAAGTTAATCATTGGATAGAGTCATAATCCTTTTATCTCAACTCCTCACTGGCTGCCTCTTGGGAGAGATTTCTGTCATTAGTGGGCATTGTTTGCATCACAGTTATCTGGGCAGTTCTTATCAGTCTGTGTCCTGGGCAACCAGATCTTAGAGTTCTCTTCAGGGGATTATGGGATTTTGTGCTGAGCTTGCCTGTAAGCAGAGGGGCTTGTAGACTGTGTTCCCAACAGACATTCAGTGAAAGAATGGTCAGGATCTGGGCTGAGTGAGAAGAAAATTCCAGCTGATCAAAAACAAACAAGGTGAATGTTTTGGAAGATGAACAGTGTTTCTGAGCCTGAACGTCTAATGTTCATTCTATTAAAGTGAGTTAAAAGTAAATATATTCTGCCACTTACCACCTCACCCAAGAGCTTAGATTTTGGATATATATTGTCTCTATTTTTGTCCACCTATCTTTTGTAAATATTTCTTTCCAGTGAAATTTGACTTTCACGTCAGTTTTGTCATCAGCTTGGTGATTTTCCAGTTTTTTTTAATCCATTTATTTTAAAAAGACAGTTTGTGGGACATAAAGATATATGGGGGCTGAACAGTGTAAATATGCATTTAAAAAATCTACTTTTTTAACCCAGCATATTAAAAGCAAGTCTGATTATGTCAGTTGTTATTAGTTACTATTTTAACATTTTAATTAATGTTTTATTAGAGTTGATTAAAATTTTAAATACAGTGATTTTGACTTAAGAAAATAATATCATAATTTAGTTCAGATTTAAGGTCTATAAAGCAGTGGTCAGTCTTAATAAGCTATAGATGTGCCTTATCTGCTACATTTAGTTTCATGAATAAAATTTTATTAACTATTTAAGATAACAAAACAATGATAGGGTGTAATTTTATTAAAGTACATCTCACAGCTGGGTAGTTATGGAGTTGGGAGCATTAAGGACAGCAGAGCACCCGCTCTGGGAGGTGAACTCAGGAAACTGAGAGGGAAACATGAGCCACATGCCTAGAAGGATAGATTCCTATCGCAGTGCATACTTAGACACAAGAGCAGCAGACAGAGCACTCTGGAATTCAGCTTTTGATCATGAATACTTCTTTGGGATAATGGCTCTAGGTTTACATTTGGACAATCTGGTTATAAAACTCCTTCATTTTCATAGGAGGCAGTAAATTGTGTTTTGTTGTTGTAAGTAAAGTGTGGGAAGTGGAAGAATAAAGTTTTCTTTCCTTTTTGTAAGTGACTTATGGGACTTCCCTGGTGGCTCAGACAGTAAAAAAAGAATCTGCCTGCAGTGCAGAAGACCTGGGTTCAATCCCTGGGTGCAGAAAATCCCCTGGAGAAGGAAATGGCAATCCACTCCAGTATCCTTGCCTGGAGAAGTCCATGAACAGAGGGACCTGGTGGGCTACAGTCCATGGGGTCACAAAGAGTCAGACATGCCTGAGTGAGTAACACTTTCACACTTTCACTTTAAGAGGCTTATAAGATGCTACCTGTATTTGATATTTTAACATTTTGCCCTGATCACAGGTTTTAGCAAATTGGGTCTCAAGAGTACAGTAACATTTAATTTTGACCTCCTTTGTGTGTGTGTGTGTGTGTGTGTGTGTGTGTGTGTATCTCCCTCGGAGAAAGCAGTCAAGGATATAAAATCATAATAGGATAAAACTTGCATCACTTTTGAAGACTCTCTTAGATTCAGGTTTGTCAGTATTAACAAGAGGACTGCCCCCCACCTGTTTTTTGTTTGTTTTTTTTTTTTACTTAGATCTTCTCTTCTTGGGCAGTTGTTTTCTGTTGGAAAGTAGATGTTCTAAGTAATATGCAAGGGTGGATTTAGGAATGTCCCTGGGGGTATTCCATGGAAATTCAAACTCCCTAGAGAGAGTTAAGAGATGAGAGAAAAGGGAAAGGAAAGTAAGCCTGTTACTGTGGAAAGAGCAGTAGAGGATGCAGCATTGGATTCCAGTTGCTTTGTTATGCAGGTTACTTCTGCTGTCAGAGGTTTTGTTTCATAAACTATATAATTGGGATAGTGGGCCAGATATGACATGTCAGTGCTATAATTTCATGACTGTTTTGGGAAGTGGGGAGGAATCAGAATTACCAATGGGATCCTGACACTAGTGGGTGGACATGATGAGCCTGGTATTAAGAATTGACATAATAGCATCATGTCGTGGATATTGTTATATTGTCGAGGGGGCTGGTGTTATCCATAAAGAATGATAGTTTCATCAGAAGAAAGAAAATGCTTTAAGACTTGCCAAAGGGAGAGCATGGACTCAGGATGGAAGGATAGCCAGTGCCTAAGTCTAGGCTAGGAGTGGGCCACATGAATGACTGATCAACACTTCAGTCAGACATTCAGTTCTAGAGCTTATTAAAAGTAGATACTTCAAAGAACTGTCCTTTAAAAGTGGTTTCCTTTAAGTTTATCTTTAAAAGCTTTAGAGTATGTTGTGATAGTAGTTTATGAAGATAACTACTGTTGTCACTTACTGAGGGTACATAGAATATAATAGTGAACTTTGAGCTTCGTTTTGTTTGCTTCATTTCCTACTTTTCTCTTTATAGGTTGATCCATTTGCATTAGCTGTCAGTTGTAATTTTCTCCTTTGATTCCTGTCCATGGTTTTCTCTTTCGAATACTGTCATAAAACTTCTCTAAGGTTTGTGTCCTCCTCCTCATCCCAGATGGCCCTCGTTCTGCAGGCTGGCGGGAACACATGGAACGACGGCGAAGGTTTGAGTTTGATTTTCGAGATCGGGATGATGAACGGGGTTACCGAAGGGTGCGCTCCGGCAGTGGAAGCATAGATGATGACAGGGATAGCTTGCCTGAATGGTGCTTGGAGGACGCTGAAGAGGAAATGGGCACATTTGACTCATCTGGAGCGTTCCTCTCTCTGAAGGTAAGAAATTTGTTTTAAATATTATCACAGGTACTGACCTTCTTCCAAATCCAAATATGCTGTTCATCTTTGGCTTTATTTTCTCCCTACAGAAAGTACAGAAAGAGCCTATTCCAGAAGAGCAGGAGATGGACTTCCGACCTGTAGAAGAAGGGGAGGAGTGCTCCGACTCTGAGGGCAGCCATAATGAAGAAGCCAAAGAACCCGATAAGACAAATAAGAAGGAGGCAGAGAAGACAGACAGAACAGGAGTTGGTAAGGCTCGTTTTGCCCTTTATTTTTAATCAAACTAAGTTTCCTAAGTTGTTAATTTAAGATTGCTTCCTATTGCAGAAGCTAGTGAGGAAACAACCCAGACCTCCTCTTCATCTGCTAGACCAGGTTCTCCTTCAGACCAACCTCAGGAAGCACCACAGTTTGAGAGGAAAGAGGAATCCAAAACTGAGCAAATGGAAAAAGCTGAAGAAGAGAGTCGGACAGAAAATAGTCTATCAACCAAAGTATCCAGCAGGGGGGATGGTATGTATTTATGAGAGTCAGCAAGCCAGACTTGGATTTTGCTGGGACAGGTGATTAAATGATATGATAGGCTTCATTTTTGCCTCTTTGAACTGCTTCTAGTGGTGGATTATTGGAATAGGTTGTTTTACCTGTGTGTGTGCACATGCTCAGTCACTTCAGTTGTGTCCAATTCTGTGAGACCCTATAGACTATAGCTTGCCAGGCTCCTTTGTCCACGAGATTCTCCAGGCAAGAATACTGGAGTGGGTTGTCATGCTGTACTCCCAGGGATCTTCCTGACCCAGGGATCAAACGGGAATCTCCTGCTTTGCAGGCAGATTCTTTACCACTGAGTCACAGGAGAAGCCCATTTTACCAGTCAGCCTACTCAAACACTGCTTCCCCTGTGTATCTATCCCAGAATTCATCAAAACAAGTAGAAGCAGCAAGGTACTATCACTTCCTAGGGGTACAGCCACCCTGGTATCAGTCAGGCAAACTGGATTTGGGATCCTCTTGCCTGGAAAATCCCATGGACGAAGGAGCCTGGAAGGCTGCAGTCCATGGGGTTGCTAAGAGTCGGGCATGACAGAGCGACTTCACTTTCACTTTTCACTTTCATGCATTGGAGAAAGAAATGGCAACCCACTCCAGTGTTCTTGCCTGGAGAATCCCAGGGACAGGGAAGCCTGGTGGGCTGCCGTCTGTGGGGTCGCAGAGTTGGACACGACTGAAGCGACTTAGAAGCAGCAGCAGTAGTTTGATTTCTGTATCAGATTCCTTTTATGTAATGGCTGTGTATGTGTCCAGATGACAGACCATAATGCCATTGTTTCAAAGAGGCCAAGATAACTCTGTGGAAGACCCATCACCTTTGCTAGAGAATAAACTTAAACTATATCTCCTTTTCCAGTGTTACTGTATTGATTTTAAGTTGCTCATACACCTTAACAGGCAGTATTAATGTTCATTTCCATGGTTCTTCTTGTCTGTACTAAAAAATGTCAGTGTAATGCCTGATATGGAAAGGTAATTGATTTATTCACAATGAAAATTAGGGCTTCCCTGATAGCTCAGTTGGTAAAGAATCCACCTGCAAGGCAGGAGACCCTGGTTCACTTCCTGAGTTGGGAAGATCCTCTGGAGATAGGATAGGCTACCCACTCCAGTATTCTTGGGCTTACCTTGTGGCTCAGTTGGTAACGAATCCACCTGCAATGAGGGAGACCTGGGTTTGATCCCTCGTTTGGGAAGATCCCCTGGAAAAGGGAAAGGCTACCCACTCCAGTATTCTCGCCTGGAGAATTCCATGGACTATGGGTTGCAAAGGGTCAGATACAACTGAGCACCTTTCACTTTCACCATGAAAATTCATGCCTGTTAACTTGGCCTGTGAGAACCTTGCGTGATCTAGCATCTGCCCTGCCTCTGCAGTTTCAGCACTAAACTCTCTCTGTACTTTGTACTCTGTTCGTCAGCTTCACAACCTGTTAGCCCTGAAATGTGCCTTGCTCTCTTGCCTTTGTGCCTTAGCATACGCTGTTTTCTGTGCCTGAAACTCTCCCACCCCAAGGTCCCAAGCTAGGTTAGGTGTCTTCTCCTTAAACAGCCAGTACCGTTTCTGAAAAACAACATTATGAAGAACTGTTTGTCATTTCTCTTGCCCAGTAAATACTATTTTGAGAGCTTGAAACAAGGATTTTTTTTTTCCTTCCATTTTTTTATGTTGGTAACAAAGCTAAATGAATGAATTCAGCAAGTACTTGAATCTCTACTGTATATATCAGGTACCATGGGACTTGCACATTTTGAGACCTCTTTCATTTGTAGTAGTAATTTTTCAGCTATGCTGTGGCTCCAAGTTATTTGTGGTTCATACTTCTAAATGTACACATCTAGGGCCTTATTCTAGGAGGTTTTAGGATGGGGTCTAGACACGTATCTTTTGGGAAAGCTGCATAAATGTCCATTGAGGATTGAAACTCTGGACTTAATAATTTATAGGGGAAATAAAGCATGTGCATATCAGTAACCTAGGACCAAAAAAATACGGATTCATGATTGGCACACTCCTGGAATGATCAGGAAGCAAGTGTCTTTGAACTTGTCTTAAAATAATGAGTAGAATTTGGAGTTGGGTGTAGCAGGATGAATTAGGAGAGGGTGTTCCAGTAGGAGGTTGCAGTGAAAGCTACAGCGAGGAAATGGGGCCGATCCAAGCATGGGCAGGAAATCAGCCTCTGTTTTTATTTAGATAAAGTATGAGATGTGAAAAGGCGGCCGGTGGGAAACATGGTTGGAACATGTATCTGAAAGCTGTGTGTGAGGGTAGATTGTGTTGACAGAGGGCTGCTCTGTGACCTGTTGGTGTCCTGAGCAGTGCACTTGTAAAGGGAGGTCGTGGCAGATGAGATTTCACAGTAAAAATTGACAGGACATAGTTACTGCTTGTTGTTTATTAGGGCAAGGAGGAAAGAAGAGTCAAAGATGAATGAGGTGTGTGAGAGGATTTAGGGTATCCTTAATAGAAAAAGAGTGTAAGTTTTGAGGAGCACATTTGGGAGGGGAGAGATCAGGTTAGGAACATGGAGTCTGAGGTGTTGGTGAGAAATTCGGTAGAGATGGCCAGAGAGCAGTTGAGAGTGAGGGGACTGCAGAAAGAATGAACATTTAAAAGGTTACATGCACTGTTAGGAGTGAGAAGAAGTGGACTGAGAATAGAACCTGGGTAATCCCTATTTTTAGAGGGTAGATAGAGGAGCCAGAGAAAAATTTTGGCAAGGCAGGAAGAAGAGTGCAGGAAAAGGAAGGAAGGAGAACGTTCCAGTTTAGAATTGGGAAGATAATGTCAGACCTAAGGTTCAGTGATGGGGACTAGGAAAAACCATTGTGTTTGAGCACTTTGGGTGAATGCTTATTTTTGGGAGAGACGCTTTGGGGCTGTTGGAAGTGGAAGTTACCTTATAGCTGGTGTGGGTGGTGGTGAAGTAGGGAAAGTTGTATAGACGTCACACTGTCCTTTTAAGAAGTCTGGCAAAGGGTGGAGAGGAACCGGCATTTGGAGAAGCTTGCTATAATTGAACAAACAAGATTTCAAAGGGGAAACTACGATTGTATCTAATTACTTCCATCCCCCTTTCCGCCTCAAGAGCCTGAATACTGAGAGGTTAGAAATAGGAACCAAGACAGAACCTCTTTTGTAGTCTTTACTCTTATTGTGAAGAACCTCCTGCTCTGTACAGGTAGACCCAGTGAACTTTTTGTTACCCTGCAGAATGTATTGTATTGAATTATGTGTCGAATTATAAATCGAATTATTATGAATTATAAGTCGGAATAGGTAATTATTCAAAGTAATTGCAGATGTTTTTAATAAAGGTTTTTATACTTCCCTTGTAGCTCAGCTGGTAAAGAACCCACCTGCAATGTGGGAGACATAGTTTCCATCCCTGGGTTGGGAAGATCCCCTGGAGAAGGGAAAGGCTACCCACTCTCCAGTATTCTGGCCTGGAGAATTCCGTGGACTGTATAGTCCATGGCGTCATTAAGAATTGGACACGACTGAGCAACTTTCACTTTCACGTGCTGAGATACAGTGTCTTTGAGGAGATTTGCAGTACTATTTACTGTCTTTACAACTCAGAGACATGATGTAAAGAAGGGATTGGACTAATTCTGTTTGTTTTCAAGAGGTCGACCTATAACTATTGGGTAGATACTCTAGTGACACAGTATGGCACTGCAGCACTTCGTCATTCTGGGGAGGAATACACACTTCTCCATAAGAAGTAGGAGCAGTGTTCATGACATGGTTCACAAATCTGTTGAACCCATTTAGCGAGCTGCTCAACTTGATGCTAGTTATTCTTTCTAAGAGTCTATTTTAGAGGATTTTCATCTGTCTACGTTTTTTTTCTCTAGAAGTGGTTCCTGCTGTCCAGCAGCCCCTATCTCAGATCCCTTCAGATACAGCCTCTCCGCTCCTCATCCTCCCGCCTCCTGTCCCCAGCCCTAGTCCTGCCCTCCGGCCAGTGGAGACGCCAGTCGTCGGTGCTCCTGGAATGGGCAGTGTTCCCACAGAGCCAGATGACGAAGAGGGTCTCAAACACTTGGAGCAGGTACAAGTCACGTAATAATTCTATCTTTCCTCGTGAACTGCCATAAAAATTGAAAAGCATTAAATGAATATTCAGAAATGGAACTTTTGTGCACTAGATCCTGTGTACTGAGAAACTTGTTTTCGTGTCTCATGTTTATTTGTGAGTAATTGTCTTTCAAACCATTTCACGCTTTTAAGTTTCTGCTATGTAGTAGTCATTAAGTCAGGTTATTTTTTGCTCTTCTGAGGTTGCCCTGAGCTGTTTCCTTTTCTTTTTTCTTTTTGGAGATTAATGGAATGCCAGAAATGGCGAATACAAGCAGCTGTGGATAGGCACTGTGTCATCTATATTTTTCGCCTAAAGTGTAACAGGGAAAACCGAAATACCATCATATTGATGTCTCTAGAGTTCCCTAACATTTTTATATACTGTTGCTTGTATGTAAGGTAAATGATAGCTTGCTTTCTACAGAGGAAATTCTCTTTCCTTCAGGGTACAGTAGTTGGTGGCAGGAAGTATTGCAGAAAGGAATAAAAACTTGTAAAAGTTTTTATTTGTAATTGTATTATAATTGAGCTTTTTGATCTATTAACATGTTTTTACAGATTTAGTTTGTATAATTTAGGATTATTTGTTTAAATGGCACTCTTAAGTGTGTTGATAAGATGCTTGAATTTTGATCTGTTCCAGTTTTAGTCTCATTTGAGTTTGCTTGATAATTGTGAAACATTAAGCAAGACTTGATCCTCCTGAACCTGCCTTAGTTCACAAAGTTTCCCTCTTTGTGAAATGAGGATCATACCTATTTCATGGCATTATTGGATGAATTGAATTGTTGCCTGCTGTGTCCTTTGCACAGTGCCTCTCACAGATCAAGTAGTCCAAAAGAGACAATTACGTGTACAAGTATTAATTTAGGATCATTTGTTTCCACAGTTCATTTTTTAATTTTTTCTCTTAGCAAGCTGAGAAAATGGTGGCTTATCTCCAAGACAGTGCACTAGATGATGAGAGACTGGCATCAAAACTGCAAGAACACAGAGCGAAGGGAGTCTCAATTCCACTGATGCATGAAGCAATGCAGAAGTGGTATTACAAAGATCCTCAGGGAGAAATTCAAGGTAGGTTGTTCCATTCTACTCTAAGTAGAGAAGCATGCCATTACCTCCAGATTCTCTAAGATGGTGATTCAGTCGTTCAGTCACTCAGTCGTGTCTGACTCTTTGCGACCCTGTGGACTGCAGCATGCCAGGCTTCCCTGTCCATCACCAGCTCCCAGAACTTGCTCAAACTCATGTCCATTGAGTTGGTGATGGCATGCAACCATCTCATCCTCTGTCATCCCCTTCTCCTCCTGCCTTCAGTCTTTCCCAGCATCAGTCCTTCCAGTGAATATTCAGGACTGATTTCCTTTAGGATGGACTGGTTGGATCTCCTTGCAGTCCAAGGGACTCTCAAGGGTCTTCTCCAACACCACAGAACAAAAGCATGGTGATTATTTAACATTAATTTGTGTAATCGTAGAACAGAAGTCAGCGCTGCAGGCTTTCTTCTTTTGTATAGATGTTTGTTTAATAGGTTCCTTCATTAGTACTTTACATTTCAATGATGGGAGGGAGTCCAGTGAAAATAATCTGAATACAAGGCAGATTGTGATTACTAATATGATGTGGGGGGGAGTAGTCAGTATGCTTAAGACCCCCTCATTTCTGGCATGCCAGCTACTGACTGGGCAGTTGAGTTTCATCTATTCACTGTATTTTACCACCTTATAAAAAAAGATGATGGCAGTCATCTTGGAAAAGCTTGTTTGAATGTTTCACTGAAATGGAGTTGATATCATAAATGACAAATATTTAAAATATTTGAAAAGAGTACCATATTTTAAACTAATTGCTTAAAGTATGTGTATGGTATGTAAGTTAGATTAGAATGGGGAGAGAATGTTGTGAAGAACATCTGTTGATTTTTCATTTCTGCTTTTGAAGTTTTTGCTTGTAACCTGAATTTTGTTGTTGACTGTTACTTCTCTTTAACGTCATAATTTCTTTTCTATCCTCAGTCCTCCTCCCCTGCTTTATTCTTCCTTATAGTATCTATCACTGCATGGCACTGTGTATATTTTTTGATTATCTGAATTTGCATGCCTGTAGAATGTTTTAATTAAAACATATACAGGTGTGTATTGTAATTATATTTATTTTGAGATAATTGTAGCTTTATAAACAGTTGTGAGAAATAATACACAGATTCTATGTACATTTTCCCAGTTCACCCAGTGGTAACCTCTTGCAAAACTAATAGTATCACACCCAGGATATGGACACTGATACAGTCAAGATTCAGAACAGGCTCTGAACAGTCTTTAACAGAACAAAAGTTTTAAATTTTGATGAAGTACAGTAGATTATGAATACCTTTTTTCTTTTATGGATTGTGCTTTGGTTTAATTAAGAACTCTTTGCTGAACACATCTCAAATGTTTTATCCCTTTCCCCTTCCCAACTCATAGCTTTATGTTTTGTATTTAAGTTGGTATTCCATTTTGAGTTAATTTTTATATAAGGTATGTGATGTAGGTCAAGATTTTAATTTTTTTTGCCTGTGAATATCCACCTGTACTGGTACCTTTTCCTCTGTCTTTTTTCTATCTGTCTTTTCCTCCCTGAATTGTCGTTGTACTTTCTTCAAGATTTCGTTGAACATATTTATTTGTGTTGGTTGATTTCTGGGTTCTGTTTTCTTTTGCTCTTTTGGCCATGCTGCATGGATTCTGGGATCTTAGTTTCCCAACTAGGGATTGAACATCTGCCCCTGCAGCAGTAGCACAGAGCCCTACCCACTGGACTACCAGAAATTCCTTGGTTTCTTTATTCTTTATTTGATCTTTGTGTTTGCCCCTCTAGCCACAGCTGTGTGGTCTTGATTACCATAGCTATAAAGTGAGTTCTGAAATTGGGTATACTGGTTTTTACCATAAAAGTTTTTGAGTAATCCTATTTATATATACCAGAAATCTTGTGGAGATTTTAATAGTGCATGGGTGTGTGCTAAGTTGCTTCAGTCATATGCAAGTCTTTTCGACCCTGTGGACTGTACCCCGCCAGGTTCCTCTGTCCATGGGATTCTCCAGGCGAGGATACTGGAGTAGGTTGCCATATAGGGATTACGTTACACTTTTATCATTTTGAAGAGAATTGACAATTTTTACCATGTTGAGTCTTCCCATCCATGAACGTGGTATGTCTCAGTTTTTTTAGATCTTTAATTTCTTTCATCAGCACTGTGTAATTTTCAATATAGATTCTGTGCATATTTTATTAAATTTTTACCTAAGTATATGACTTTTTGAGCAGTTGTAAATCTTGCTGTATTTCAGTGTTTACTGCTACTATGCAGAATTGAATTTTAGATGTTTGTGTATTCTGTGACCTTACTGAGCTCTTTTATTAGTGCTAGGAGTTGTTTTGTTAGATTCCATAGGTTTTCTATGTAGACTGCTGTCATCTGCAGATAGGGATGGTTTTCTTTTTTTCCTTTCCAATCTGTAAGCCTCCTTCCTTTTGTTGCTTTACTGTGTATTCCAAACTGTTAAGTAAGAGGGGTGAGAGCAGACACACTTGCTTTGTTTATCCTACTTTCCTACCTTAGGGGGAGCTCTAATAATGATTAAGTGGTCGTGTTAACTGTTGAGTTTTTTAGGTGCTGTTTATCTGGTTAAGGAAGTACCCTTTATTTTGAGAGCTTTTTATCATGATTGGATATTAGGTTTTGTCAAATGCTTTTTCAGCATCCCTTGATAACGATCATGTGATTTTTCTTTTACCCAGTTAAATATGGTAGATTACAATGACTGGTTTTTTGAATATTGAATCAGATTTTCATCCTTGGAATAAACTGTTTGGTCATGGTATGTAATTCATTTTATATATTGCTGAATCTTAGTGATAAATTGTTTGGGATTTTTGTATCTCCATTCCTAAAGAATATTTTGTAGTTTTTTTTTTGTTTGTACTCTCATTGTCTGATTTTGGTATCAAGATAATACTAGCTTCATAAAATGAACTGGCAATTATTTCTTCCCCTTCTGTTTTATGGAAAACATTGTTTAGAATTGGTGTGAACTCTTGGTGTGTGTGTGGTTTCTGCTTTAGTAGTTTGTACTTCTTAACCTCCTACTCTTGTTTGTTCCTTCCCCCCTTCCTTCCCACTAGTAACCACTAATTTGTTCTTTGTGTCTATGAGTCTGTTTCTTTTTGGCTGTTTTTACTAATTAGGTGTATTTTTTAGATTCTACATATAAGTGATATCATATAGTATTTGTTTGTCTTTGATTTTACCAGTCCAATTTGCTATTTTGCAAATAGCAAAATTCCATTTTTTTTTTTTTTTTTATGAGTGAGTAATGTGCCATTATAGACTTTCCAGGTGGTGCTGTTGGCAAAGACCCCACCTGCCAATGCAGGTAGATGCAAGAGGCATGGGTTCAGTCCCTGGATCAGGAAGATCCTCTGGAGGAGGGCATGGCAACCCACTTCAGTTTTCTTGCCTGGAGAATCCCATGGACAGAGGAGCCTGGCAAGCCACAGTCCCTTGGGTTGCACAGAGTTGAGCATGACTAAAGCAACTTAGCACATAGCACACAGCAGAGCATGCCTTTGTGTATATATATACCACACCCTATTTATACATTTATCTGTTGACAGACACTTAGGTAGCTTCCATATCTTGGCAATTGTAAATAATGCTGCTATAAACATTGGGATGCATATATTTTTTTGAATTAGTGTTTTTGTTTTATTTCAGATATGTATACCCAAGAATGGAATTGCTGGGTCATATGGTAGTTCTGTTCTTAGTTGGTTTTTTTTTTTTGAGAAACATCCATATGTTTGCCACAGGGTGTTAATTGTTTAAATGTTTGGTAAAATTTTCCATTTGGAATATAAAAATTACAAATTCAGAAATCTTGATAGTTATAGGACTGTTTATTAAGTTATCTATTTGATGTGAATGAATTGTGATAGTTTATGTTTTTCGATTAATTGGGCTGTGTCATCTGGATTTATGTGTGTAGAGTATTCTGTTCTTATTCCCGTATTATCTTTTTGATAAGGGTTCTGTTGCCTGTTTAATATCTTTAGGTTCTGTGGTAATCTCCAGTTTCATTCTTGAAGTTGATATCTTGTTCATTTCTTTTTTAATCTCCTGTCAGACTTGCTACAGGCTTCTAGTCAGCCTCCTGCCTTGTGTCTACCTTACAGAGTCTTTTTTTGTTTGTTTTATATCTAATGTCCAGAGTTTTTAGTTGCATTTGGCAGGAGCAGGGGAGAAAGTACATCTACTCCACCTTTCCAGATGTGGAAATTCCAGGGCTTTGTTTGTTTGTTTACTGCTATAGATTCCTGCCTGGACCTATATGATTGGTATTCAGTAAATATTTCCTGAGTTCGAAATTCAGTGCCTGGGTGCAGGCTCAAAAATGACAGTATGATCTTGGACATGCCTTCAAGTCCAAGGCAAACTGTTAAACATCACAGTAATCCGAATCTGTGCCCCAACCCCTGATGCAGAAGAAGCTGAAGTTGACCGATTCTACAAAGACCTACAAGACCTTCTAGAACTAACAGCAAAAAAAAAGATGTCCTTTTCATCACAGGGTATTGAAATGGAAAAGCAGGAAGTCAAGAGATACCTGGAGTAACAGGCAAGTTTGGCCTTGGAGTACAAAATGAAGTGGGGCAAAGGCTAACAGAGTTTTGTCAAGAGAACACACTAGTTATAGCAAACACCCTTTTCCAACAACACAGAGAGACAACTCTGCACATGGACATTGTCAGACGGTCAATACCGAAATCAGATTGATTATGTTCTTTGCAGCCGAAGATGGAGAAGCTGTATACAGTCAGCAAAAACAAGATCTGGAGCTGATTGGCTCCGATCATGAGCTCCTTATTGCAAAATACAGGCTTAAATTGAATAAAATAGGGAAAACCACTAGGCCATTCAGATATGACTTAAATCAAATCCCTTATGATTTTACAGTGCAAGTGGTGAATAGATTGAAGGGATTAGACCTGGTAGACTGCCAGAACTATGGACGACAGAGGATCATGACATTGTACAGGAAGCAGTGACCAAAACCATCCCAAAGAGAAAGAAATGCAGGAAGGTAAATGGTTGTCTGAGGAGGCTTTACAAATAACTAAGGAAAGGAGAGAAGTGAAAAGCAAGGGACAAATGAAAAGATACACCCAACTGAATGCAGGTTTCCAGAGAATAGCAGGGAGAGATAAGAAGGCCTTCTTCAACGAACAATGCATGGAAGTAGAGGAAAACAATAGAATGGGAAAGACTAGAGATCTCTTCGAGAAAATTGAAGATAACCAAGGGAACATTTCATGCAAGGATGGGCATGATAATGGACAGAAACGTTAAGGACCTAACAGAGAAGAGATTAAGACGAGGTGGCAAGAATATACAGAAGAACCATACAAAAAAGGTCCTAATGACTGGGATAACCACGCTGGTGTGGTCAGTCACCTAGAGCTAGACATCCTGAAGTGTGAAGTCAAGTGGGCCTTAGGAAGCATCACTACAAACAAAGCTAGTGGAGCTGCTTTCCAGCTGAGCTATTTCACATCCTAAAAGATAATATGATTAATGTGCTGCATTCAATATGCCAGCAAATTTGGAAAACTCAGCAGTGCCACAGGACTGGAAAACGTCAGTTTTCATTCTAATCCCAAAGAAAGGCAATGCCCAAGAATGTTCAAACTACTGTACATTTGCACTCATTTTGCATGCTAGTAAGGTTATGCTCAAAATTCTTCAAGCTATGATTCAGCAGTATGTGAACTGAGAACTTGCAGATGTATGAGTTGGGCTTAGAAAAGGCAGAGGAACCAGAGATCAAATTGTCAACATTCATTGGATTATAGAGAAAGCAAGGAAATTCCAGAAAAACATCTACTTTTGCTCACTGACTATGCTAAAACCTTTGTGTGGATCACAGAATACTGGAAAATTCTTAGAGATGGCAATACCAGACCACCTTACCAGTCTGCTAAGAAACCTGCATGCAAGCCAAGAAGCAACAGTTAGAACCTTACATGGAACAGCAGATTGGTTCAAAATTGGGAAAGGAGTGCAACAAGGCTGTATATTGTCACTCTGTTTTTTTAACTTCTTTGCAAAGTACATCCCTGGCAGGCTGGATGACTCACAAGCTGTAATCAAAATTGTTGGGAGAAATAACAACCTCAGATAGGCAGATGATACCACTCTAATGGTAGAATGTAAAGAGGAACTAAAGAACCTCTTGATGAAGGTGAAAGAGGAGAATGAAAAAGCCAGCTTAAAACTCAACATTCAAAAACAAAGATCATGGTATCTGGTCCCATCACTTCATGGCAAACAGAAGGATAAAAGGTGGGAAGCAGTGACAGATTTTCTTTTTTCTTGGCCTTCAAATCACTGTGAACAGTAACTGCATCCATGAAATTATAAGTTGCTGTTCCTTGGAAGGAAAGACAAACCTACACAGAATATTAAAAAGCAGAGACATCACTTTGCTGACAAAGGTCTATATAGTCAAAACTATGGTTTTTCCAGTAGTCATGTACAGATATGAGAGTTGGACCACAAAGAAGGCTGAGCACTGAAGAATGCTGTTTTTGAATTGTGGTGTTGGAGAAGACTCTTGAGATCACTGGGATAGCAAAGAGATCAAACCAGTCAGTCCTAAAGGAAATCAACACTGAATATTCATTGGAAGGACTGATGCTGAAGCTCCAATACTTTTGGCCACCGGATGTGAAGAACCGACTCATTGGAAAAGACCCTGATGCTGGGAACGATTGAGGGCAAGAGGAGAAGAGGGCAGCAGAGGATGAGACAGATAGCATCACCAACTCACTGGACATGAATTTGATCAAACCCAGGGAGATAGTGAAGGACAGGAAACCCTGGTGTGCTGTAGTCCATGGGCTCGCAAAGAGTGAACACGACTTGGCAACTGAACAACAGCAACAAATACTTCCTGAATCACTAGTTGTTGATCAGAGTGTGTTCATTAATTTTATGTATAAAATATTTGGCTATTTATTATTGTAAAAGATCCAGAAAATGTTAGTTTTTTTTCCCTTACCAAGGCCTGATTTAATCTTACCTCAGATAAATAATAAAAAATTGGTCATCTTTCTTAATTAATTATTGTTTATAGTTTGCCTAACTTCCAACAAGCTCTGACAGGGAATGAAAATTGGAGAGGAGCATATTCAGCCATGCATGTTTATATTCTCTGTATCTGTGTGATACCAGATCTAACAAATACTCTTTTCAGTATGAATGCTTTTCTGAAATGAGCTTTAGAGACTGAGTGAGTTGGAGACAATTATTCTCTTTAAGATAGTTAAAACACTGCTGAGAAATTAGGATGTGTATACATAAGGCTTATTTCTAAATTGTTTCTGTAGTATTTTATTAGTTTGAAGTCTGTTCACCACTTTTCCTGGTAAATTAACATCAGGAGCCACCTGAAACAAGTTGTTACCTCTATCTGGGTGAGGATCAGACCCAGGAAATATTTTTTTTGTTTTTAGCTTGAAAGGATTTTTATTGACCTTCTGTTTAATTATTGTTATTGTAGGTCCCTTCAATAATCAGGAGATGGCGGAATGGTTTCAGGCGGGCTATTTCACTATGTCTTTGTTGGTAAAGAGAGCATGTGATGAAAGCTTCCAGCCTCTTGGTGATATCATGAAAATGTGGGGAAGGGTTCCTTTCTCTCCCGGACCAGCTCCCCCTCCGCATATGGTAAGTAACTTATGCCTCACTCAGAACACAGTAGACCCAGAAGCACTTGCTCTAGATGTTACATCTCATGAAGAAGAAACTGTAGTTCTTGAAAGTAATTGATCAGATGACAGTGGGAAGTCTGACTCAGACTATATATGTAGCTATAATGATCTTTTAAAACTCAGATGTCTGTGCCTGTCCTCCTCTTCCTGTCTCTTCTCTCAACATACACACACGTGTGTGTGTGTGTGTGTGTGTGTGTGTGTGTGTGTGTGTGTGTGTGTGTGTGTGTGTATACCCACACTCACACATACCCCACACTCATTCTAAAGAAATAGAATCCTCTGGTAGCTTTAGCATGTGCTAAAGGAAGAATATTTTGTCTTGGCCTCCCTACCAGTTCATGCGTGTTTTGGCTCCTTACCTTTCCAAGTTCATTTTAGAGCTTTCACCTTTATCTACTGTGCTTCAACACAACTGACTTAGAGTTTCTTGTTGCTTCTAGTTAGAATGCCCATTCTCCTCTCCATTTATTTACCTTTTCAAAAAAATATGTGCCTCTTTGCTACCCCATGGACTGTAGCCCACCATGCTCCACTGTCCATGGGATTCTCCATGGACAGAGTGGGTTGAATACTGGAGTGGCTTGCTGTTTCTTTCTGCAGGGGATCTTCCCAACCCAGGGATCCAACCCGAGTCTCTTGCATTTTAGGCAGATTCTTTACCATCTAAGCCCCCAGGGAAGCCCTTTTAAAATATGTTACTGATATTTAACTAAAAATTGGATCATAACATAACCCTTTTAGTATGCTGACACTGGAGACCTTTGAAGGGGAAGTCTTTTTTGCAGCTGCTCCTGGGCCTCTCCCTGTTGAGTTCCTTTGGATCTGTGCCTCACTTTTCCATTTTCCAGGTTGGAGTGTCTGATTGCTGGCCATAGTCTTAAATGACCATAGTCAGAAATCTTTATTCTGAACACTGGATTTCTACAGTAAGATCCATGGATTTACTCACCAATTATGTATTGAGGATCTGTGCCAGGGCTGTGTTAGGTTCTTATGAGATAAAGATGAGTAAGTCATTTGCAACATCTGTAGCCAAGAGAGTTCATAAATGAGAACAGTGGCTATCACATTGTTTTGACCATAGCAAATAGTAAAAAACAAAAGATTTTCATATCACTACTTCATATATTCGTTAACTTGCGGATATATCTGAAGTAAGTTTGACGAAACATTTGGTGCCATGTACATACATTCTTTGTGTTTCTTCTTTTTTCCCCCAGTATGTAAATGTTTATCTTGACCCAATAATTAATTTCACTGTCCACTGATGGATTGAGACCTCCTATAGTTTGCAGAGCAGTGAAGAGTCCTAGGGAATTACCCTGACATTTCTGTTGTAAATCCAGAAAAATTGTTATATTGTTGTATGTAAATTGTACTTTTACCATCTACTCAGAAATTGGGATGTGTTTTTATCTTGAGAATGTTTGAGAACTGACAGCTGGCCACTTGGAGCTTGGCGTGCTAGCTCTAATCCATTTCCTGACTTCCAGTTATAGGGGATGAGCCTCATCAGACCCACTTAAGGGGACAGACTGTGGGAAGCTCTGCTTCCTGTCAGGTATTGCCTTTGCCCTTAGGTTAATTGTCGATTAACCTACTGTAGCTTTTATCCCGAATAGTTAAATGAGAAAAAAGAATGTCCTTGAGTTTCAGGTGAACCTCACTCAAAGGAGTCATACATCAAATGTGTTTTTCTGAATTGTAATCAGTGTGCAGTAAAGATATAAACCGTTCATTAATGATCTTTCTTAATTTTAGTCTTTATCACCCTTAGGCTTTTATTTCTGCTATCTTATATTTCACCTTTCATTTTTCCCCCACTTTTGTCTTCCAAAATTTAAATTCCAGCCATATTATTTGATATGTAAGCTAAAAAAGTTTTTACTAACCCTTATTTTTAAATTTGTGATGTATTAAAAGCAATAGAAGCACCTCTAATTTTTGGATAGAGAGTTAAACAGTTGTGAAAGCTCTTTTATATTCCATTTCATTTTAAATGTCTCATCCTCTTTAAGAAGACATACATTGGCTCCCTGTATTTGTTATGTGCTACTGTAAAAGTCTTACCATAGCATTTAATTTTACTCCGTTCTGTTTTGTCCTGCTTCTCTAATTTTTACATAATCTCCAAGTTTATAAGTCACTTTTAAGATTGGGAGAACGATTTTTTTTTTTTTTTTTTAATTATTTGTTTGACTGTGCCAGTCTTAGTTGTGACACTCCGAATCTTCAGTTGCAGCATGTGGGATATAGTTCCCTGACCAGGGATCAAACCCTGGCCCCCTGCCTTAGAACACGGAGTCTTAACCACTGGACCACCAGGGAGATCCCTGGTTGTTATTTTTTAGTTATAGTATGAACTCTGGATTACGGAACAATGTTCAGCCTCAAGGGCGAGAGAGAAGAAAAGCTAAATAGGGACCCTTTCCCACCTCAGGGAATCTCTTACAGTGCCAACACCACCTCCTTCCACTAGATGGCACTGCTTCGTTTCCAAAGGTGCCTGACTTTTTTTTTTTTTAATAGTTAAGGGGGGCAAAAAGAAGTCTAGGAGTACTAAATGGCTTTTAGGCTCTTTCACTTTATTTACTGGTATTTCTTTCCTCTACCCCTTCACTCCCAGGGAGAGCTGGACCAGGAACGACTGACCAGGCAGCAGGAACTCACAGCCTTGTACCAGATGCAGCACCTTCAGTATCAGCAATTCCTAATACAGTAAGAGCAGTAATGTGGTGGGGTGCACTGTAGCACCAAAAGGGCCTTCAGATGTAATCTGCTCCCAAATTTCACCTTTTCCAGCAGAAATCTCAGTTTATAGGATACTTCGATCACCCAGCTAGTGGCATAGTGCCACTGTACATCCTAAGTTTGGTCTTAGCTTGCTTCTTAAATATTGGAAGTTTGCAGAAGGTGACACATAACTAATTTTGCAATATATTTAGCTGCTAAAGCAAGAATCAGTGATTTTAAGAATTAATTGCCTTCTGGATGGCTCAGCTTTGCCACAGAGAAAAAGTAGATGTGAAGGCAGAAAAGAAGTAAAAGTTTATGCTATTAGTAGTGGTATGGAATCACTTAGATTGTGAGTCCCTTTCGTGGAAGAAGTAAGATTTACTATCATCTGGTGCACAGGTTGGCAGACTGAATGGCGACCTGTTTTCCTAAGCAGAGTTTTATTGGCGCTGAGTCATACCCATGTGTTTGTGTATTATCTGGCTCTTTACAGGAAAAAATTGTCCACCTCTGTTCTAGTGAAAAAATTGTTAACCTAAAATTTTCCGAGCCAAAACTTATAAATTTGAGGATTTTTATACAAGTGGGATTTTATTTTTGCACAGAGTTCTTCATGTGGAAATAGCTATTAGTTTGAACCTGTTTTATTTTCTGATAAAAGGTTATTAACATCCTAAAGGAGTTTTCCAGTTTTTGACATTTCTTTAATTTTTTTTCTATTTTCACTCAGCAGCATGTCATCTGTTAGTTTAGTTCTTTCAAGAATAACGTATTGAACTGTTTGTGTGACTATTGTGAAGTATTGTAAAAATATATTTGATATTGATTTCTAATGGGGTTTTCTTTTGTTGGTGTGGGGGCTGAACTTTGTCTTGTAATGTCTCTGTGAAGTGAACTAAATGTGGGTAGACAGGTTATACCGTGTCTTACTTTTTGAAGACAACAGTATGCGCAGGTTCTGGCCCAGCAGCAGAAAGCAGCGCTGTCTTCCCAGCAGCAGCAGCAGTTGGCGCTTCTTCTCCAGCAGTTCCAGGCGCTGAAGATGAGGTCGGTGCTTGTTTGCATGGTGTGTCACGTTGTGTGTGTTTTAAACAAAGAGAGAAAAGGAAATTTTTAATCTGTGAAGTTTAGTATCAAAATAGCCACACAAAACGCCTATCTTTGTGTTGTGTGTAAGAACATAGTTTAAAAAATAACTAACAAAGGATTTATTTGGTCTTTTTACTCAGAGGATAAAATTTGCATAATAACCAAAGAATACTAAGAACACTTGAAAAGCAGTGTAGTCTCATGGACTTAGCAAGAAAAAAGTTTGTGGTCGAGAAATTTAATCTCATTTTTACCTGTAATATTTCAGGAACGATATTAACAGTGCCACATAGAGTTACACTTTTCCAGACCCAGTAGCCATTAAAGTGGGTCTAAAGACATGGAAACCATGCTAAAAATCTTAAGTTCCTGCTGTTTCAGATTATCATTCAGGGTAGTATTTATCTCCCGCAAAGGTGTTAGTCATTGCTCTTAAAAACTTTACTGTCCAATTTAACCAAAACCTTTCATATTTTTCCCTTGAGCCGTAACCCATTCTGTAAGATAGGCAGGTTAGATCATGTTAAGGTCTTAGTTTTAAAGATGGGCAAACTGGGAGTCAGAGCAGGTAAAGGACTTAGTTGACATAATACGCAGAAAACTTCAGAGACTGAACTATAAAATGCATACCTTTTGACTTATGGTCTATGAGTTTTTTTCATGATAAATGCTGCCTCTGTGACTCTTAATGAATTTTTTAAAGACAGCAGGCATATCTATTATTTGGAAATCAAAATTTGCCAATACTTTGAGGAGTCCAGAAATGTGATTACTTTGCGTGTATCCTTTTTTCTTTCCTAAATGTTTTGGTTAAATATTTTAGTTAAAACAGTGAAGTTTTTTGGCTAAGTAACCTTGAACTGTGGTGCTGGAGAAGACTCGTGTGAGTCCCTTGGACTGCAAGGAGATCCAACCAGACCATCCTAAAGGACACCAGTCCTGGGTGTTCATTGGAAGGACTGATGCTGAGGCTGAAACTCCAATATTTTGGTCACCTCATGTGAAGAGTTGACTCATTGGAAAAGACTCTGATGCTGGGAGGGATTGGGGGCAGGAGGAGAAGGGGACGACAGAGGATGAGATGGCTGGATGGCATCAGCAACTCAATGGACATGAGTTTGCGTGAACTCCAGGAGCTGGTGATGGACAGGGAGGCCTGGCGTGCTGCGATTCATGGGGTCGCAAAGAGTCGGACACGACTGAGCGACTGAACTGAACTGAACCTTGAAAACCTACAGATAATCTGAAAATACTTCTTTATCTATTTTCTTGAATCACAAGAACAAGTTAATTTTGTTAATTTTCTAATTTCCCTTTTGCAGAATATCTGATCAGAACATCATTCCCTCAGTAACTAGGTCTGTGTCAGTGCCAGATACTGGTTCTATCTGGGAACTCCAGCCAGCACCCTCACAGCCTACAGGTAAAAACTTAGATTGGCCTTTAGTATAGCTCCAAGGATTTAGATTCTAATAACTTTTATAATTGAGTTTTTTGTTATTTTTTTTTAAATCAATTTTGGGACTGCTTTGTAGTGAATATTAATGAAAAGTGGTTTTTAAAGGAAATTTTTATTTTTTTAATAGGTCCCAGCAAAGGATTGAAAATAGCTCTTAAGGAGTTGCTGGAAATTCTTTAGTAGATAGATTTCCTGAACTTGAGCCTCCTCTTTTTTTTTTTAAAAAAACATTGTCCTAACCCATTGTAGAAAAGTCTTTTAAATTGTCTTTAATCGTTGGAGAAAAAGCATAAATAAAAACATAAGTAATGATGACCTATTCTTTTGAGTCAAGGATTGATGTGTAACTTACCACTGTAGGTACCCAGAAATTTAGGAAATAGAAAAGGCTGCTGTTGTTGCCTCATTTTCTCATCTTTTTGCCTAGTGCTTTCTTTCCTTCTGGATATGCAGACGGGTATTGTTATAAACTAGAGCCTGCTGGTAGTTCAGTGTGTTTAGAAGCAGAGCAGACCCTTGCGATGAAGCTCGCTCTGGGACAGGAGAGCAGCTTCTTTATGCTTCTGGATATTTAGCCGTGTGTGTCAGCTCTCATACCCATCACCTCTATTCCTTCCTGTCTTCCAGTTTGGGAAGGCGGTAGCGTATGGGATCTTCCCCTTGACCCCGCGACTCCAGCACCTGCCCTTGAACAGCTTCAGCAGATGGAGAAGGCCAAAGCTGCGAAGGTCTGCATCTCATTCTGCCATAGCAGTGCCTGCTTTCCAGCTGCAGGACATAGACATTTGCTTATTGATACCTGTATCACTGTAGCTGCTCACACATTATTCCTTTAAATTCACAGCTATGTAGCTGGTATAAGCACATTCACACTCTCTCCTTACTGTGCTGCCTTCCCCTCCAAAAGGCCTCAAAACAGTTAAAAGTAACAAGTTTAAATTAAGTCAGTCAGTATGGGTTTGTTGACACATTAATGATCACGGTCATATATTACATCTTTCATGATAATTGCTTATTATAAGACCATAAGAAAATATCCACTATATTGCTTATTAGACCCTTGATCTGAGGCTTGAGTTCCCACATTGAATCTTTATGGTGGTGTTTATTTGCACTCTAGAGTCCAAGACATACAGCTAAAAAGCTCAATGTTAACATTACATTATGTGTTCCATTTGCATACTTTGGAGGAGCTAACAATCTTGAATTTTGGTTTTAATACCTGCCAGAGAGGTTGCCTGTCAACGCCTGGTGTCATTGTAATGATTTCTGGGTTCTCATGCCTCGGAGAGAATCTTATTTCTATTTTATATTTAGTGCGTTCTTATCCCCTGAGGTAGTGATAGTATCTTTAGAGTGCCCAGAACATGAAAAGAGTTCGTGGTCAAGATCTATCTCCATATGAGTTGACAGACCAGAGTTCCAACAGTTTTTGAGTCTGTTCTTATTCCTCCGTGCTTTGTGCTTTGAACACGTAGCTGATGAAACCTTGTGTTCTTGTCTGTGTGCACATGTGTGTCAGGGATAGGCAGGATGTGGACACGGACAAGGAGCACAAGAAAGCACGTGGGCCAGCTTCCTAGTAGGGGAGGTGGGGATCAGAAATTGGATGACACTTGAATAGACAGTGATTCCTGAGCTAATGTCACTTAAAGGATAGTAGGAGTTATTTCAGTTGCAGGATTTGGGATTGACAGTAAAGTGAAAATTAAACTGCAGTTGAAGGAAGCAAGACCTGTAAAGGCTAGAAGTATATGTGAACATCTTGGCACAGGAGACAGTTAAATAACTTGGTCTAGCCTGGAGCTGGTATGTCTGAAGAATAAATGATGAGAGAGATTAAAGATGAGGCAGGCCAGTAACTTGCCTGTGTCACGTTCAAGACTTAGGATTTATTTTCGAAGTGAAGAATGGTGTTAAATGTAAGCCTGGGAGAGTCAGATGTTGAGTTGGGGACCATGGGCAAAACTGGATGATGGGAAGCCAGGTGATGGACTTGTAGGAACGTGCATGAGAAAGTAAAGGCCTGAGTTGTATGTGTGGCAATAGAACTGGAGTCTCAGGGCTGGATTTGACCAGTACTCGGGAGCTCTACAGGATGGAGTTTATGAAGTGGTTGGTCCTCAGATTTTTAAAGAATTCTGTAGTTTTTCATACTAGCAGCTTTTGTGACATTTCAGCTGAAACTTGGTTAGACACTGTAAGATCTTCAATCAGAAAATCCTTTGTAGGGATGAACAAAGAAATGCCAACCCAAGAGCCTCTGGTGTTACTGTTAGGCCAGCTGCCCTCCCTGCAGGTGGGAGATGTGGTGTAGTGGTAGTGCAGAGCAGAGGCGTAGGTGGCAGAGTGGAGGCAAGAGCATTTAGTGGAGAAGAGCGTGAAACTCCACTGATCTGTGACTGCAGAGCTCAGAGCGCTCTCAGAGTTCTCATTCCCCAGTTGCTCCACACGTAACTGAGTGAATGGTCGTGTCTTCATGGACCAGCTCCTGACAGTACTGGTCATGATGTGGCGTGTTCCTGTGTTTGGCTTCAAGTTTCTAAGAGTACCCTTGTGTAACCTCAGCTGGAGCAGGAGAGGAGAGAGGCAGAAATGAGGGCGAAACGGGAAGAGGAGGAGCGAAAGAGGCAAGAAGAACTCCGGAGACAACAGGAGGAAATTCTTCGGAGACAGCAGGAGGAAGAAAGGAAAAGGCGGGAGGAAGAAGAGCTTGCCCGAAGGAAACAGGTGTGTCTCTGAGAACTCTGCCTGTAGAATCGGTGCAAAAAGAGGGCGGGCCTCCAGGATACCTGTTCTCCCGTCATCTCACAGGTCCTAGTTTTCCTGGAGAGGGCTTTCCTAAGGCATTGGGGAGTTCTCAGCAGGACGGGGGTTAGAATGTTAGGGCACTCACTTCCTTCAGGAGAAATGTCTGTTATCCATTAATAGCTACTGGAGGGATATTCATCAGTTCTAGTAAATCATTAGAATTGATGGCTTTCACATATCTCCTGGGGTTTTATAAACCAGTTAGATTTGAGAAATAATTAAATCTTAAAGTATTTATAACCAGTGACACTAAACGTTTTTCATGTTTCTCAACCATTTGTATTTCTTTTTGAGGAATTCTTTATTATGTGCCTTAGACTGTTTTCTCCTCAGGCTTTTAAAGATCCCATTTGAAAGAATCTACTTTGTAACAGCCTAGCATGTCTAGCCTTTACTACCTATTTCCTTGTTTTTTGCCATAAGAACTGAAAAACAAGCATCCATGTCCTCCATGGAATTCTCCGGGCCAAAATACTGGAGTGGGTAGCCTTTCCTTTCTCTGGGGGATCTTCCCAACCCATGCATCAAACCCAGGTCTGCCACATTGCAGGTGGATTGTTTACCAGCTGAGCCACAAGGGAAGCCCATGCTGAGATTAGATTAGAACTGCTAATATTTCTTAGAGTCACACTCTACACTAGTATGTAAGGACTTTAAGAAGTGTGACAGCAAAGGCATCTGTTTCATTCTGTTTGCTTAGGATTTCTTCCTGAGTTATTCTGACAGTGGGACCCTTTTCTGTATATTTAATATCCATAGGACTTTAGTTCTTGAGAACATGTTCTGTGACATGGGGCTTTATTCCATACCTGACTGGAGAACTTATCTCTACTCACCAGGTGTTTTTGCTGCTGACTTAGGTTCTCAGTTGATTAAGAAAAATCAGGACTATTGGTAGCAACAGAGAAACCAAAACTTGAGTCCTTACTGGCGTTAATCAGGAAATGATGGTGCTAACATTGAAACCAGGGTGAACTTAACACTGTAGTTCTGTTTAACGTAGTGCTGTTTAACGATTAATATTTTAAGTACAAATTATTTTGACTCTTAATATGCCTATTCCCCAGCTCACATGAACACTTTTTACCCCAGATGTTGGTTAGATATGTTTTATATTTACTGTTGACAGAGTCTTAGCAGCACATAGTCTATTTCTTTTCAAATTATAACATATTGATAACATATTAGTTGAGATGCACAGAAGGGTATGCACACACTCACACATACCCTCTTTAATTCAGGAAGAAGCTCTGCGACGCCAGAGGGAACAAGAAATTGCTTTAAGGCGACAGCGAGAAGAGGAAGAGAGACAGCAGCAGGAAGAAGCTCTTAGGAGACTGGAGGAGAGGAGGCGAGAAGAGGAGGAGAGGCGGAAGCAAGAGGAATTGTTACGCAAGCAGGTGATCAGAGGGCTTGCTCTCCTCATTTCTTCTTTGAAGCTAGGAATTAGTGATTAAGAAAGTATTAGGATTTTAGGAGAGCCCATCTAAAGCTTTTTCAGGTTGCTGAAAGTTACCAAAAGAGATCTGAGTGGCTCTTCAGTTCAGTTCAGTTTAGTCCCTCAGTCGTGTCCAACTCTTTGCGACCCCACGAATTGCAGCACGCTAGGCCTCCCTGTCCATCACCAACTCCCAGAGTTCACCCAAACTCATGTGCATCGAGTCGGTGATGACATCCAGCCATCTCATCCTGTGTCGTCCCCTTCTCCTCCTGCCCCCAATCCCTCCCAGCATCAGGGTCTTTTCCAGTGAGTCAACTCTTCACATGAGGTGGCCAAAGTATTAGAGTTTCAGCCTCAGCATCAGTCCTTCCAATGAACACCCAGGACTGATCTCCCTTAGAGTGGACTGGTTGGATCTCCTTTAGTCCAAGGGACTCGCAAGAGTCTTCTCCAACACCACAGTTCAAAAGCATCAATTCTTGGGTGCTCAGCCTTCTACACAGTCCAACTCTCCCATCCATACATGACCACAGGAAAAACCATAGCCTTGACTAGACGGATCTTTGTTGGCAAAGTAAGATCTCTGCTTTTGAATATGCTATCTAGGTTGGTCATAACTTTCCTTCCAAGGAGTAAGCGTCTTTTAATTTCATGGCTACAATCACTGTCTGCAGTGATCAGTGGAGAAATAACTCCAGAAAGAATGAAGGGATGGAGCCAAAGCAAAAACAATATCCAGTTGTGGATGTGACTGGTGATGGAAGCAAGGTCCAATGCTGTAAAGAGCAATATTGCATAGGAACCTGGAATGTTAGGTCCATGAATCCAGGCAAATTGAATTAGTCAAACAGGAGATGTCAAGAATGAACGTCGACATTCTAGGAATCGGCGAACTCAAATGGACTGGAATGGGTGAATTTAACTCAGATAACGATTATATCTACTACTGTGGGCAGGAATCCCTTAAAAGAAATTGAGTAGCCATCATGGTCAACAAAAGAGTCTGAAATGCAGTACTTGGATGCAATCTCAAAACTGACAGAATGATCTCTGTTTGTTTCCAAGGCAAACCATTCAGTATCACAATAATCCAAGTCTGTGCCCCAACCAGTAACGCTGAAGAAGCTGAAGGTGAACGTTCTATGAAGACCTACAAGACCTTTTAGAACTAACACCCAAAAAAGATGTCCTTTTCATTATATGGGACTGGGATGCAAAAGTAGGAAGTCAAGAAACACCTGGGGTAACAGGCAAATTTGGCCTTGGAATATAGAATGAAGTAGGGCAAAGGCTAATAGAGTTTTGCCAAGAGAACGCATTGGTCATAGCGAACACCCTCTTCCAACAACACAAGAGAAGACTCTACACATGGACATCACCAGATGGTCAACACTGAAATCAGATTGATTATATTCTTTGCAGCCAAAGATGGAGAAGCTCTATACAGTCAGCAAAAACAAGACCGGGAGCTGACTGTGGCTCAGATCATGAACTCCTTATTGCCAAATTCAGACTTAATGAAGAAAGTAGGGAAAACCACTAGACCATTCAGGTATGACCTAAAATCCCTTATGATTATACAGTGGAAGTGAGAAATAGATTTAAGGGACTCGATCTGATAAATAGAGTGCCTGGTGAACTATGGATGGTGGTTCGTGACATGGTACAAGAGACAGAGATCAAAACCATCCCCATGGAAAAGAAATGCAAAAAAGCAAAATGGCTGTCTGGGGAGGCCTTACAAATAGCTGTGAAAAGAAGGGAAGTGAAAAGCAAAGGAGAAAAGGAAAGATATAAACATCTGAATGCAGAGTTCCAAAGAATAGCAAGGAGAAAGCCTTCCTCAGCAATCAGTGCAAAGAAATAGAGGAAAACAACAGAATGGGGAAGACTAGAGATCTCTTCAAGAAAATTAGAGATACCAAGGGAATACTTCATGCAAAGATGGGCTCAATAAAGGACAGAAATGGTATAGACCTAACAGAAGCAGAAGATATTAAGAAGAGGTGGCAAGAATACACAGAAGAACTGTACAAAAAAAATCTTCACAACCCAGATAATAACGATAGTGTGATCACTGACCTAGAGCCAGACATCCTGGAATGTGAAGTCAAGTGGGCCTTAGAAAGCATCACTACGAAGAAAGCTAGTGGAGGTGATGGAATTCCAGTTGAGCTATTTCAAATCCTGAAAGATGATGCTGTGAAAGTGCTGCACTCAATGTGCCAGCAAATTTGGAATACTCAGCAGTGGCCACAGGACTGGAAAAGGTCAGTTTTCATTCCAGTCCCAAAGAGAGGCAATGCCAAAGAGACGCTCTTAATACTTTTGTAATAGCTATCCCACATGTAATTATAAAAGCTGAGCAAGATGTCAAGGAATCAAAACAGACAAAAAATAGCACCAAAGTAATCGAAGAAGGGCTGCTCTTAAAAAACCAAACGTTTGATGTGGAGGTTGACACCTCGTTGCCTTAGGGTTCTCCCTCATCTGCACCATTAGAGCGTGTAGTTCTCTGCTGCTTAGTGTAGCTGTGAGATCACACAGCAGTGGCTACTACCTAAGTCCAGTGCAGCCAGGACCTCTGCAGCATTTTGCTTTAATGTTTAAGAACAGTAATAGATTTTTTATTAGTGGATTCTATTTTTAGAACAGTGTTAGATCTTCAGAAAAATTGGGATGGTAGTACAGTTTCCTGCTTACTAGTTTACATTATTATGGTACATTAATTATGATAAACCAATGCTGACACGTTACTAAATTAATATCGATGCATTTTTATTAACTAAAAAAGCTTTTCTTCAGTTTTCCCCTCATGTCCCTTTTCTGTTTGAGGATTTCATTCAGAATCTTGCGTTTAGTTGTCCTGTCTCCTTAGCTTGTTCTTGGCCATGACAGTTTCTCAGATTTTTTTTTTTTTTTTTTTGAGTTAAGCCACTTTAAGGAATACTGATCAGTATATTGTAGGGTAACCCTCTATCAGAGTTTTTTTGAAGTTTTTTTTTTTCCCATAATTAAACTGGCGTTGGGGGTGTTGGGAAAAGATCACAGAGGTAAAGTACCATTTTCATCACATGCCAAGGGTATATATTAGCACCATGATGTGTGGTTATTAATGGTGACATTGATCTCCTGGCTTTAGTAGTGCTTATCGGGTTCTCCACCATACTTTTCCCCTTTACTGTATTCTTTGGAAGGAAGTCACCACGTTCAGCAGTCCACACTTACAGATGTAGGTTTTTGTTTGTTGGTTAGATTGACACAAAACTAGAGATTACCTGCTTTTGCTTAAGTTCTTAATTGAAACTCTTTTAGAGAAATCTAAATTCTTCAGAGGTAGATAATTTCCAGGTTAGAGTGTATGTTAATGCATTATTTGGTTTATTTATTCAACAGTTAATATATTCTGATAATATACCATATGCTAGTTACTGTGATTGTTTCCTGCTCAAGTCCAAAACTTTCTGAGAAATTGTTTCTGCCCTCAAGAAGCTCACAGATTATGTAGGTAATGATTTTACAAGAAATAAATGCCACATTGTAGATCTTTCAACTGAAAAATCAAAATATTGACCTAAAATTGGCTAAAACAGCAGATAACATTATTGCCTCACCTATCGAGGTAATCTGGAGATAAGGCAGCTGAACATGAACTTCAGTGACTCAGTGATATGGCTGAGAGTCCAGGTGCTTCGCGTGCTCCTCCTTTCATGTCCTGGTGTGCTGCCTTCTTCCCTCACGGTTCACACTCTGCTCTGCCATGTCATGCTGTGCTGACTTTTAAGTGCATGTTTTTTACCTGATGGTTGGTAGTGTTGGATACCATACTGTACCCAGGAAGGGTGTGGCCCTTCTCTCGGGCTTCTTGCCTTTCCTCTGGGAAGAATATCTTTTCTAGAATCAGCCCTTTGGCCTAAATTAGATTACATGGTTGTCCCAATTTACACTGGAAGCTTAAAAAGCAAAGCTTGGCATTTTAAACCTTGGATGTGACAGGAGACTCTTCTCTACAAAGAAGACCGAAAGGAATGGTTGCTGCATAGGTAATAATAGTTGCTGTCACCGGTTGGCCAAGAGCATCCAGAGAGAGGAGGACAAAGTATAGTTGAGTGTAAGCAAAAGACACAGGGGACATCTACCTCCTGAAGGCAAAGAAAGTCCTCGTAGAGTGGCTGATGTCTGTCCTGAGTTCTGGAGAATGGAGGATCATGTGCTGCCCGGATAAGATAGAGCTTTGCAAGGGCTGTAACCAGCCTCCACCGAGGGAGGCCAGGAGAACTCCAGGGGGCACATGGAATGGTTTTGAGGGAGAGAAGCAGAAAGAAAATGATCCAGGTACTGCTGAAAGTAGTAGAGGGGTAGAGGATGTGTGAGGGGGAGATCTCCCAGGGACCTGTGAGCCACCAGGGGTGAGACCCTCAGATGGAATTAAGTGGTTTTGTGAAGTCGCTTTGGGTCCGGCATTGGCTGAGGCTTTTCAGATAGTTTCCTTGCAGGTCCTGACAGCTCTCTGCACCCAGCACCCTGAGGAGCTGGCTCTGCCTCAGGGTTGGAGCAGGTTCAAGGGATCTTGCCTGAGGTTGTGGTGATCTCTTAGAGATCAGTATTACCACAAATGTCCAAAGTGATGTTCCTTTTATGTAGAAATTAGGAAATAAATGAAGCATGATGTTATCCGGTAAGCACGCCTCTGACCGAAGCCTTGAAAACTGACTCAGGTTTGTTTTAAAACATAATTAAATTTTATTATTTACTTTTCCTTCTGGGAAGGAAGAGGAGGCTGCGAAATGGGCCCGGGAAGAAGAGGAAGCCCAGCGTCGGTTAGAGGAGAACCGGCTACGGATGGAAGAGGAGGCAGCCAGGCTGCGGCACGAGGAGGAGGAGCGGAAGCGGAAAGAGCTGGAGCTCCAGCGGCAGAAGGAGTTGCTGCGCCAGAGGCAGCAGCAGCAGGAGGCTCTCCGGAGGCTGCAGCAGCAGCAGCAGCAGCAGCAGCTGGCTCAGATGAAGGTAAAGCCAGGCGCCGACCAGGCCACCGGTCAGAGGAGCTGCTTGCCTGCATTTGTGGTTGGGTGGATGCTGGCAGTGCGATAGCATAAACTATTCTTTATGTTAAATATTGAGACTTTGGTTTTTTGATCAGCAAAATATAACGATGCATTTAGAGAAGGGAAGAATAAGTAAAAGAGGCTACTACATGAGCAGCAACATAAGCAAAAACCAAGTGGATCTGTATGGTTCATAAATTTAAACATTGGCACCTACTGTATCAATTCAGCAGTGCTAAGGCAAGAATAAATGAGACAAGGCAACTGTCCCCAAAGAGCCCATAGACTCATGAGTGCCAGAAACTCAAACATTTGGGTGTGTAAGTAGGAACCATCATACAGGGCTTGAAACATAGCTGACATGGTTATTGAACGGTGGATTGAGGTGATGTATGCAAAATGAGGTTTTAGGAGAATTCAAAGCCTTATTTGAAATAGTAGAAAGTGAGACTGGGAAACCAGTAAAGAGAGTGTGATGGTGGTGGTGAGAATGAATAGGGCCAAGATGAGAACTGGCTGACATTAATGAGCAAGACTTAGTGATGCTCTGAATCTGAGGGATGAGGGCAAAAGTTGGAATGGCTCTTAGATAGTAGGCCTTCCGTGACTGGGAAAGTAGTAGAACTGTTGATGAAATAGGAGTAAGTGGAGAGGGAGGAGCAGATATATGGTAGGGTCTACAAAACTTCTCGTGGAGTATATGGCTGGTCATGAGGCTTAGTATCTCCTATCTTCAAGGAGCTCGTAGGATAAAGACATAAACAGAAAATTGGAATACAGTGGAGTAAGTGCAGTGAGTGAGGGAGCTCGGAGCAGTAGTTCTCAGGGTGTGATCACCTGGGAATTTGTTGATATTGTTCAGTTGCTAAGTTGTGTCTGACTCTGTGACCCCATGGACTGCAGCATGCCAGGCTTCCCTGTCCTTCACTATCTCCCAAAGTTTGATCAAACTCATGTCCATTGAGTTGATGATGCCATTCAACTGTCTCATCCTCTGTCACCTCCACCTCCTCCTGCCCTCAGTCTTTCCCAGCATCAAAGTCTTTTCCAGTGAGTCACCTCTTCGCATCAGGTGGCTGAAGTATTTGAGCTTCAGCTTCAGCATCAGTCCTTTGAATGAATATTCTTGGTTGATTTCCTTTAGGATTGACTAGTTTGATCTCCTTTCTGTCCAAGGGACTCTCAGGAGTCCTCTCCAGCACTGTGGTTCAAAAGCATCAATTCTCTGGCGTTCAGCCTTTTTTATGATGCAACTCTTGAGCATCTATACACAACTACTGCAAAAACCACACGTTTGACTTATATGGACTTTGTCGGCAAAGTGATGTCTCTGCTTTTTAATATGCAGTCTAGGTTTGGTTTGTCATAGCTTTTCTTCTAAGGAGCAAGTATCTGAATTTCATGGCTGTAGTCACCGTCTGCAGTGATTTTGGAGCCCAAGAAAAAGTCTGTCGCTATTTCTACTTTTTCCCCATCTGTTTGCCATGAAGTGATAGGACTGGATGCTATGATCTTAGTATTTTGAATGTTGAGTTTTAAGCCAGCTTTTTTACTCTCCTCTTCCGCACTAATCAACAAGTTCTTTAGTTCCTCTTCACTTTCTGCCTTTAGAGTGATATCATTTGCATATTTGAAGGTGAAAAGTTTTAGTCACTCAGTCGTGTCCGACTCTTTGCAACCCCATGGACTGTAGCCCCCCAGGCTCCTCTGTCCATGGAATTCTCCAGACAAGACTACTGGAATGGGTAGCCTTTCCCTTCTCTAGGGGATCATCCTGACTCTGGGATTGAACTGGGGTTTCCTGGATTTCAGGCAGATTCTTTATCGTGTGAGCCACACCACATATCTGAGGCTATTGATATTTCTCCCGGCAATCTTGATTCCAGCTTGAATTTCATCCAGCCTGGCAGGTACATTCTTGGGTCCTACCCAGACTTACTGAATGAGAACCTCTTGGAAATGGAACCCAACAGTTGTGTTTGAATAAGCCCTCTAGGGCTTCTGATGCTCACTGATAAGTGAGACCCACTGCCCATCTGAGGCGTTTGGGAAGCTTTCCTGAAAGAAGATAACTTCCGAACTGAGCCATGAAGGGAGTGAAAATTTAAATTTAAAGAAAAAAATAAACGTCAAACAGCCAGTTTGGAGAATGGAGGGGGTTTGTGAGAGCAGAATGAAGTTGCTGGAGAATGAGCCATGAGGTTCCTATCTAGGCTTCATATCTAGCGCTTGAATTGCTAGGTCATGTGATGCCAGTGTCTTTAATGGTTTAAGGAACTGCCAGATTGTTTTCTGAAATGGCTGCACCGTTTTGTGTTTAGTGGTTGAGGGTTTAAGTTTCTTCACATCTTCATCAATCTGTATTATCTGACTTTTTGATTATAGCCATCCTAGTAGGTGTGAAATGATAACTTGTAGTGATTTTGGTTTGAATTTCCCGATGACTAATGATGTTGAGTATCTCTTTATGTGTTTATTGACCATTTGTAAATCTTCTTTGGAAAAATGTCTATGTAGGTCCTTCACCTATTTTTTAAACTGGGTTCTTTTTATTATTGAGTTTTTTAAGTTCTTTATATGTTTTAGGTATTTGAGTTCCATATCAGATGATTTAAAAATATTTTCTCTTATTTGTTTTTTCCCACTTCCTTGACAGTGTCCTTTGATGCACAGAAGTTTTACATTTTGATGAAGTCCCAATTATCTGTTTTTTTCTTCTGTCGCTTGTTCTTTTGTTATATCTAAGAATTAGTAAATTTGAGGTCATAGTTGTACAGAATCCTATGTTTTCTTCTAAGACTTTGTAGTTTTAGCTCCCTAATCTATTACGTGAGGTGAAGGTTTGACTTCATTCTTTTGCTTGTCATTTATCCGATTGTCCTATTTTCACCATTTGTTGAAAAGACTATTGTTTGTCCATTGAATGGCTGCAGCATTCTCCTTAAAAAATTGGACACGTAGATTTGTTTCTGCACTCTGAATTCCGTACAGGTGATCTGTATGATCACTGTGCTAGTAATACACTGTGTTGACATTACTATTGCTTTGTTGTTAAGTTTGGAATCAGAAAGTGAGTCCTCCCAATTTGTTCCTTTTTCTCATAAATTTTTGGCTCTTCTGTGTTTCTTTAAATTTAATATGGATTTTAGAATGAGTTTGTCAGTTTCTGCAAAGAAGCCAACTGGGATTCTGATAGGAATTGCATTGACTCTGTAGATCAGTTTGAGGAGTTTTGGTATCTTAACAATACTTAGTCTTCTGATCTGTAAACATAAGATGTTTTTATGTTCATTTAGATCTTGAACTTCTTTCTCTGTTTTATAGTTTTTAAGAGTATAGTTTTTGTACTTCTTTTGTTAAATTTATTTTTAAGTATCTTGTCTTGCTTTCATTGTAAGTGAAATTTTCAAAATTTCATTTTCAGATTGTTCTTTGTAAGGGTATAGATGTGCAATTGATTTTTGTATACTGAGCTTATATCCTGCCGTCTTGCTGGACTGATTTATTAATAGTTTCTTAGTGAATTCATTAGGATTTTCTGTATCATGTTATCTGCAAATTCTGAGACCAAGAAGCAGCCTACAGTTTAGCCTGTGTCTCCAGTGAATCTGACAGTTACCCCCTAACTGCCTTTTACCCCAACATCCACTGATGTTGAAAGTTCCCTTAGGCTTCTACTCCTCCTTCTCCACACTCTGTTGCTAATGAAGTTAGTTTCCTTTGAGAAGAGATCTGGAGCTCTCCCTATTCCGATCTGTTCCTCCCACCTCATCCTCAAGGCCAGAGTTCCCTGAGTCGCAGCTCTGGAGCTGAGAACAGTGGTGGTGGTGGTTTGGTTGCTAAGTCATGTCCGACTCTTGTGACCCCATGGACTGTAGCCCGCCAGGCTCCTCTGTCCATGGGATGCTCCAGACAGAAATACTGGGGTGGGTTGCCATTTCCTTCTCCGGGTCCGACCCAGGAATCAAACCTGGGTCTCTGTTTGATTGTTACAGGCAGACTCTTTACCTACTGAGCTAGGAGGGAATTGCTCTCGGAACAGTGGCACCCACTTTTTCAGTTAAGCCCTTGGGGAGGGACCTGAGCCTCAGGTCTCCTTGGCTTACCTTTCCTGGTGGCGTGGAACCTCTGCCTTTCAAACTATAGGGCAGTGGCAGTCAGGGCCCCCATGGTCTCAGGACACCCAGGTTCAGTCCCTGGCTCGGAAAGATCCCCTGGAGAAGGAAATGGCAGCCCACTCCAATATTCTTGCCTGAGAAATACCATGCAGTCCATGGGGTAGCAAACGAGTCAGACACGACTTGGCAACTAAACAACAGTCTCAGTAGCTCTATGCAGTTTCCATTCCATAAGTGGAGGCTAGACATAAGCAAGCTCCCATATCTCAGCAGTGCTTGTCTCTAACTTAGCCTTTGCAACAGGCAGCTGGAGCCAGGATGAGAATTGCTAATATTGTGCTCTTTCCGGGAAACCAGCCCTCTGCCTGGCAGCCGAGGGGAAAGAGGGAGGCCTGTGTTCTTGGCTCCCCTCATCTGAAGTGCTGGCTGAGCTGGAGGTTGGGAGAGCCGTTAAGTCAGGGCACAAGTCCTACAGACTCTCTGTTTTTACATTTCTTAAGGATTGTTCTTAATACTTCTTAAAGAAATGTTACTTAAAAAATGGTGTTGAAAAAGTAAGGTAACAGTATCAGAGCAGGGGGCAAATGTAAATTTTCAAGTATCAGTGAAGGATATTAGGCATTCAGGGGTCCAAAAATGTCCCAAATTCCCTACTGTTTGCTTGTCACTTGGGAGAGAGTTGTTCTGAAAAGTGTGATTGACAACCTTCAGTTCTCTGGGCAGTACAGGATGTTGGTTGAACTGGAAAATGCCCTGAGGCAGTGTTGATGGAGTGATGGGATAGCATTTCTTATGCACAAATAAGACTTAAGGGAAATGATAGAGATCTGTCATGTGAAGGAGACTTAGATTTGTTCTGCATTACTCCAGAGAAGAGTCTTGTGAATCATGAGCAGAAAGTACAGTGAAGTATATTTTGGCACAAAATAAAGGAGGGTTTCAGAGGTGCCTGTAAGGGGAACAGGCCATTTCAGGAGGCAGTGAATCTATTCTTGGTGCTGGCTGAGTTTCTGCTGCAGAGGACTGGCGATTGGTTCCTGGGTATGGTGGGGTGATATAGCCACTGGGATTTTAGACAACAGTGGTTGCTGACTGATTGCATCAGAATTACAAAAATATGCAAATTCTCTGCCTTTATCTTTGACTATTCATTGAACATGGGGACCAGGATGTCTCCGTTTTTACAGGCCTTCTGAGTGATGCTTGCTGCAGTTTTGACAGGACTTTCCAAATGTGTCATTTCCTATGGAGAGGAAGAGTTTATTTGTGCCCCACTTTTCCTACTTGGTACCCCGTCTTTCTCTCTTAGCTCCCTGCTGTACCTCTCTCCTCCCAGAACACAGGTGCGTGTAAGAGAAGTGCCCTTACTACCCACCACTGGGCAGAACATGTTGAGGGGTGCTCAGTATGTTGAGGATGTTCAGTAGTGTTGAGGGCTCTCGTTTGGAGAGCTGTCCAGTAACATCATTGACAGTTTAAGCTGCTTTTACCCTTATCCCATCAGTTCCAATTTTAGAGATTCCTACTGAAGAACCTTTCTATTTTGGCATTTTGTTTTGATCCACACACACGTGCTGTTTTTATTATCTGGTTTCAATTTGGTTTTTGTTGTTTTTGTTTTTAAGAGCCATAAGATGTGTGAAAATTGAGTGAATCTTTTTCTGGCCCAGAAAGACCAAGGAATTCCCTTAGAAATAATCAAAATTTTGAGAACACTAAAGTATACAGGACTCATGTGTACACTTGATTTTAGTCGATAATTTTAAGGGATAGGAAAAACAGAATTATCGATTAAAACCGATTTTGTGCTCATGACTAGAAGCCACAGCCTGGTTAACTCCCTACTGGGAAAGGCTGATTGAAAACCGTGCCTGGCATCAGCTGCCCACCTCAGCTTTCCCTTCAGAACAGGGTATCGTGTCCTTATTACCTCCTTGGATTAAAAACTTAGTGATTCTTTTGTTTCATTCTCTCTCTTTATGGCTGTATATTGGAGTATATATCAGTGGCAGGTATAACAAATTTGCAATTTCATGAGAGTAAATCAGATAAAAGTGTATTGATGTATTTTGGGCTTCCCTGGTGGCTCAGTGGTAAAGAACTTGCCTGCCAATGCAGGAGATGCGGTTTCAATCCCCGGGTCAGGAAAAACCCCTGGAAGAGGACATGGCAACCCAATTCCATATTCTTGCCTGGAGAATCCCATGGACAAAGAAGCCTGGCGGGCTACAGTCTATGGGATTGCAAAAGAGTAGGACACCACTTATGACTAAAACAACAATAATATTGATGTGTTTTAAGTTGTTTTAAAATAATCTTGTGACAAGAGAAAATTAAGTAAAAGAAGCAAAACTGATTGGTAGAGTAGTCATGTAAAAGGATCGAAGAAGGCAGTTTAAATTGAATGTTATAAATGGAGCGGAGGGAAGCATGAAGGTTCTGGCTGTACACAATGCATTGTTGCCCCTCCGTTTCCTAGCCATGTGTCTGCATGAACTCTTCTGCCTTCTTTTTTTGCTAGCTTCCTTCTTCTTCAACGTGGGGCCAGCAGTCCAATACGACAGCATGTCAGTCCCAGGCAACGCTATCATTGGCTGAAATCCAAAAACTAGAAGAGGAACGAGAACGGCAGCTTCGAGAGGAGGTAAATTTTAAAAGTGATCTAGACAATCGGTGATTCAGAATAGCCAGTGTGCATTCTGGATTAGTGGCTACTTGTCAGAGTTGCTGTGTATCTGAATTAGATATTTATTTTTCAGCTCTTTAGCCTGTATGATGGTCACTAGCAAGTATGAAGGCTCTAATAGAAATAACATTAAGATTGGGTACAGAAATGTTCTGTTTCCTTTACCATGGCTCTTGAGAGAATAGCTCAGAAACAAAAGTTACATGGGTATTTCAGAATGGGGGATGAGTTTTGTGCGGATAGCCTCTTAAAAATTTGACACTTACAATGCAGAAATTTTTTTCTCTAAAGGGTACTTGGTTCTGACTAACCTAGAAAACCTTAAAATATGACAGAAATACCATCTCTCTGCTTGTTCGTCTACATCCTGTAGTTCCTCATTAGAATAGAGAGGATACAAAAGAGTGAAAGGGGCTGGGGGGCGGCAAAACATAGTTCTTGACAGAAAGGAAAAAACAAGGAAGTGGAATGGTTTGGCTCAGCATACACTAGCTGAGTGCCATCTGTCCATTGTGTGTTTGCTGCTTGTGTGGATATAGTTGAGTCTCAGACAGACAGAATTCTCTCCCTCCATAAAGCTTACTTTTAGTTGAAGAGACAGGGACATGAAAAGACATACAGAGTTCTAGAAGGCAATATGTGTCAGAAAGAAAAATAAAGTGGAAAGGGGCGTAGGAAGAAGATTGGGAGTTAGTGATAGTATTGGTGGTGGGTAGCAGTTGATTCTCTAGTTTTAGGTGTGCTGACTGGGAAGGCCTCTCTGAGAAGGTTGCATGAGGTAACTAAGTCTTAATGGAAGTACTGTACATGGGTATGATTTGAGGCAAAGCAGTCAGTGTGTTCGAGAATGCAAGCTGTCATTCTGGATCTGGGTGGTGTGGTTCACTAAAGGCCGTGAAGAGCGTCTGTGCATGTTCACCGTGTGGTGTGCATGACATCACCCAGTAGGTTAAAAGCTTTCTTCACCTTAAAATTTACCATGTTTCCTACCCTCCTTCAAAAGAAAAAAGGCTGAGCTTTCTCTGAAAGCATCTCTCTTTTCTCAAAAGTTAACAGCTGGATACAGAGCAGAGTGTAGCTTCCTCCTCCAAGGCTAGAAATTCTTCCAATAATTTTGGTCCCTGCTAAATAAAAAAAAAAAATAATGGTCATCAGAGTTGGAATCACAGGTCTTGGTTCTTGTTCATATCTTTGTCTGTTAGAAGTTAATAATTGCCTTGTGTTTTCATTTGATTTTCTTTGAACAGTTAAGTCTGTGCACGCTTCAAAATGCATAAAGTGCCACCCAGCAGATAGTATCCGACAGTTCTATTTCATTCTTTGCCTGGCAGTGTCCTTTCCAGGACCCTCTAACTTGTTCAGATCTGAACATGCTTGACTTGCTGCACTGGTGTGCTCTGTTTCTCAACATTTTGTCATCTGCATGTTGTCCTAGGTGGCGTTGATGGTAAGGAATCCACCTGCCAGTGCAGGAGACGTAAGAGACGAGGGTTCAATCTCTGGGTTGGAAAGATTCCCTGGAGGAAGAAGTGTCAGCCGCCTCTAGGATTCTTGCTTGGGAGAATCCCATGGACAGAGAAGCCTGGTGGGCTACAGTCCATGGGGTCACACAGTCGGACAGACTGAAGTGACTTAGCATGTACACATATTTCTTTCCATCTCGTTCTCTGTTGTCTTTTGTGATGGAATATTTTCTCAATCTTTTCTTTCAGTCCTTCTATTGAACTTTTAATGTATGCTCTCTTATTTTAAAGTTCTTAATCCATATATTGTTCCCTCTTAAGTATTTGTGTTTATAGTCTCTTATTCTTGTTCTACTGAATACAACATCTAAACTCTAAGAATAATACTTACTGATCACTCCTACTTCCCCTTGTTTCTGTTCCAACAGAATTCTGTTTGATTTGGTCTTTGGCTTTCATCTTACAGGCTGGGCTGTTTGTTCTTATTTAGGAATAAGGCACTGAGGAGCTGTCAGGAGGTTCTGGTGCATGTGGCACTTTGCTGGGCTTTGCTGTGATGGTGTCTATAGTGGTTTCTTCCATTCAAATCCCACCATCTGTTGGTATCTGTAGGTGTATTCTCTTACAGTAGGTCGACCAGCTTTCCTATAGAATAATCCCACTTAACTGGTTCAGCCTGTTTAAAAAGGAAAGTTTTAATTTTCTGCTGGGGAGAGGTGAGGGATAGCTGCCAAGTGTGTTGGGTGGGGAAGGTAGTCAGGGTCTTGATGTTGCTTTTTACAGACTTGTCTTCCTTTGTTTGAGATAGCCATGCCTGTAATTCCGGAGCTTTCTGTATGAATTGACCTGTTTCTGAGCTTCCTTTTACTTGGTTTCAACGTATTGGGTCTGTTGTATTGGCTGTCTTTATTTGCTTGCTTTCCACCTTTTAAAAACTTTTCTGTTCTCTTTGTCTTTAAAGTTTATGTTTTAGAAAAAAATTATTTTTGTCATTTTGATAGGACTTTGGAAATAAACATATTACATTTTTATGCTTAATCAGAAGTCCTATTTAATTTTTAAGAAGTAATTCTTAATCTCTGTCTATTCTCGTCTCAGTCCTTCTGACTGTTTCATCTGTATTTGCAGCAGAGTAGTTAACTGTAGTTGTTTAGTTGCTTCCCAGGTGGCACTTGTGATAAAGAACCCACCTGCCAACACAGGAGACGTAAGAAACGTGGGTGTGATACCTGGGTTGGCAAGATCCCTTGGAGGAGGGCATGGCAATGCACTCCAGTATTCTTGCCTGGAGACTCCCATGGACAGAAGAGCCTGGAGGGTACAGTCCATAGGATCACAGAGTCAGGCACAACTGAAGCGTCTCAGCACACACACTTCTGTTGTGCCTACAGCAGAGGCGCCAGCAGAGGGAATTGATGAAAGCTCTCCAGCAGCAGCAGCAGCAGCAACAGCAGAAACTCTCAGGCTGGGGGAACGTCAGCAAACCTGCAGGCACCGCAAAGTCTCTTCTGGAGATCCAACAGGAAGAAGCCAGGCAGATGCAGAAGCAGCAGCAACAGCAGCAGCAACACCAGCAGCCAAACAGAGCCCGGAATAATACGGTGGGTCCGTATTATAATACCTGAGCGGTTGTTGTGTGGACTGGCGGTGTGAGTTATCTGTTCTGACTGGTGGGCTCTCTTTTTGTCTTTTTAATGTTATTAACTGTAGTTATTTGTGTCTCCTTCTTTAACAGCATTCCAACCTGCACACCAGCATTGGGAATTCTGTTTGGGGCTCTATAAATACTGGTCCCCCTAACCAGTGGGCCTCTGACCTAGTCAGTAGTATCTGGAGCAGTGCTGACACTAAAAACTCCAACATGGGATTCTGGGATGATGCAGTGAAAGAGGTGGGACCTAGGAACTCAACAAACAAAAATAAAAACGCCAGTCTCAGGTAGGGCTCAAAGCGATTGACCTGTGTTCCTTGGTGGATTGGGGGAGGAAGGGCATGTGAGGAGTATGATACTGGGTGGCCAGAGAAAGGTAGTTATTTAGTTTTTACTTACTTTCACCTATATCCTGGCATGTAAGGTGATAGTTTGATGATTGTTTTTCTTCCCTATGGAAACACATCGGTATTATTACTAGTGGCTCCTTTGGTTGCTGGACATGGAGTCTATTGCCTGTCACGTGGTAAATGCTTAATATTTTTTGTTACTGCTCTTGAATATTTCTCTAAGGTGGTCTCTAGATTCTAGCATTTTCTCTAAAATTTTAAGTTAGAGTATTATAAACACTTAAACTGTTTTATTTTTATGATGAATTTGTTACATCTTACATTCATCTTTCTTTTTGTTGAACAAGCATGGGTTTTAATGTTAAGTCATGAATTCAAATCCCAGCACTAGCACTTACGAGCTGTGTGACCTTGGGCAGGAGGGAACCTCTTTGAGCCTCAGTTCCCTCATCTGTAAAATGAAGATAACAATAACAGCTTCATGGGTGTGGTTGTAAAGGTTAAGTGAATACGTGTGAAGTAGTTAGTAAAGTGCCTGGCACATAGTAACTACTTAATAAATGGTAGTGCTGTCAGAATATTTCTTCTCAATTAACTGAGGGCTTAATGTGTGATGAATAGGACACTGAATAACATGTTGAGCATCTTTGCCAGGCACTGTGCTCTAGGCCTTTGCATATAGTATTTTTATTCCTTTTAATAACCCAAAGAAGTATTAGTATCATTTTACAGATGAGGAAACTGAGGCTTAGCAAAATTTAAAATCTTACCAACGGACACATGAGAAGAACTTAATAATTTCTCTGAAAAGAAGCCCGTATTCACAAACTAGAATGTATTAACCGAGGCTAGATTTTAATAGGTAGTGAGTAAACTCCCCCATCCCCAACCCCAGTATTTCACTTTTTTGTTTTTGGACTTTTGTTTGTTTGTCTGTTTGTTTTCATTTTCGGAGCCAAGAATTGGATTGCTGGACGGCCATCCAGTGTTGCCAAGACATTATCTATGTATGGTGTTAGAGTGTGATTATAACAGTAACAGTTCCTGGGAATATAATACCACCCTATTGTTTTGCTTTAGTAAATCTGTAGGTGTGTCTAACCGGCAGAATAAGAAAGTAGAAGAAGAAGAAAAATTGCTGAAGCTCTTTCAGGGAGTAAATAAAGCCCAAGATGGATTTACCCAGTGGTGTGAACAGATGCTTCATGCCCTTAATACGGCAAATAACTTGGATGGTAAGAACTGGGGAGGGAAACCCAGCATGTGGAATGGCAGAGCAGGCCCCACAAAGAGTTAGGAAATTGAAATGATGGGCCAGCCTTCAGGAGGTGAAGTCTGATGGAGGTCAAGTCCTGCACCTACTGTAAGAACTTGACTCTCTTACAGCATTACTTGTGAGAAAAGTTCTGTAATACTGTGCTGAACTAGGTTACCAGTGGACACCAGGGTAGCTGCAGGCTGTCCTGTGATGGACAGGGCAGAAGAGATCACGGTTCTCTCCTGCTCATTTTTGGGGAGCATCACCAGATGAACAAAGGAGACTAACTGTTACACTGGAGACCTAGGTCAGCCTGCACGAGAGAAGACTGAGGTGCCGTGAGAGTTTTCCCCTTCCTGCCTTTGGGGGCAGGGGTGGGAGTCGTGACTGAGCAGGTAGACATGCTTTGTATGGGATAAAGCTGAGACCTATAATGTATGCAAATGAAAAGGTTTCAGCGCAGTTTGAAGAAAAACTTGCTGCTTGTTGGTTGTTCACAAAGAGAATTGTCTGCCTGAGATGGAAGCAAATTCTTCCCTCACCCGCAAATGTTCGAACAGAGACCAGTCAGGTCGGTGTGGACGGGATTCCCATAACTCGTGAGGTTTGCTCAACTAGTCCATCTCTGATGTCTTTTCTAAAGCCAGAAACCTTAAAAAAAAAAAAAAAAAAGGCAGGAAAAGAATTGAAGGGTTCCTTTGCAGCAGTGTGACATAGCTGATGGTCAGAACGAGTCAGAAAGCAAGAGTGAAAAATAGTAATGGCTACCATCCATTAAGCACCTACCATGTACTAGGCACTTTTTGGGGGTTAATACGTGTTATCCTAGTGATGTTAATTTTGGCCATAACTTAACCTTTACAATGTCAGTGATGTTATCCCCGTTTTATAAATTAGGAAACGGAGGCTCAGGAAGGTTAAGTAGCTCATCAAGGTCACACAGTGAGCAAATTTCAGTCAAGTTTTAAACCCATGTCTGTCTAACTCTGATACTTGGACTTTTCTCCTGCACCACACTGCTTCATGTCGAATTTTTCTGTGTAAACAGAGGTTATCTCAGTGAAGCAAAAGGAGGCTGCAGCTTTATCTTCAGTATCTGTTATAGTGCCTGGCATATACCATGGCACTTAAAACATATTGACTGAATTTAAAGAAGAGAAGAAAGGAATCCCCAGATTAGTCTTAGGGAAGCAGTTGTTTCCATCAACATAGTTTCTACCAAAATAACATTTAGTGAAACAAATACACGTGTGATACCTTCATCTCTGTGATATTTCAGACAATTTGGGGCATTAAATGAGAGTGGGGTTACCCCCATGACTACAGAGCAGGTTAAAGAAGTTAGCATATTTAGCATAATAGCTGCATGCCTTTCCAGTTTCCATCATTCACGTCCCTGTTAGGTGTTAAAATATATTGAAGACTGACCCTGATCTCTGCTGTGTGGTATTTCATTGTTACTCTCTCTGTCTTCTCCCCTCTCATGTTACAGTGCCCACATTTGTTTCGTTCCTGAAGGAAGTAGAATCTCCATATGAGGTCCATGATTACATTAGGGCCTATTTAGGAGATACCTCTGAGGCCAAGGAGTTTGCCAAGCAGTTCCTTGAGCGCCGTGCCAAACAGAAAGCCAACCAGCGGCAACAGCAGCAGCAGCAACAGCAACAGCAGCAGCAGCAGCAGCAGCAGCAGCAGCAGGTATGAGGCAGCAGAGTGAGTGCCGTGCCCTGGTCAATATTAGTGTCTTGAAAGTGGAGCCGCCAGAGAAATGAAATTTTAAAATACTACTACCATTTTTGTACATCACATGACTGGAACCTTTTAAAACCAGGTAGACTTGACATTTTCAAATTACATGTCCTGAGACCTTTGTGAACTTGCCAAATAGCAAGTATATAACTATTCATTCACTGTTAGGCATACCAGCCCCATTTTTCTTGGTTCATATAGGTGCCTCTGTCCAGTTGCAAATGCCAACTTGTCATAGACGCATAAATTTGGTTTTAGTAGTTAAAACTCACCAATGGTAACTCTCTGAAGCTCCAGATCATTTGTTTCCAGTACTGACAATACTGTACCTGCCAAATATCTCATACACTGTTGATGAGAATGTAAATGTATAATTGGTTCTTGTTATTCTCGGGAGCTCTATTCTGTGAACTTGCTGCTAACACAGAATTAGCAAATTCTGAACCATTGCTCCTAGGGGGTTAGGTTTCTGTGGACCTGTGTTATAGCATTTGTGTCAGCTTATAACTGTGGAATGCTGATAACCTTGTTCTGTGTGTGGTTCTGTTTAAGGATGCGTTATTTAAATACATTGCTGCTTCCTTAATACTGAACTCACAGCCAGTGCCACTATAACTCGTGTCTGAATAAAGCGTACCTAGCACACACGTTTCTGAGGCACATCACAGCCTCTGGGCCCTTTAGAAACACTAGACAGCACTTGACCCTCGGGAGCCACTTTAGACAAGGAATCACCAACAGCATGTAGAAACAGGCCCCGAAACAGACCGAGGAAGACGCTCCTCTGCAGTGTGAGCGCTGAGACAAGAAGGCAGAAAGTATTGCCCAGTTCTGCCTCAACTGGGAACATGTATCTTGGGCAGGTCAGGTTTTCATTGCTCTGTAGACACGCATATTCAGAGTGAGGACAGAAACACTTCAAGTACGCAAATTTGCAGATAACGGAATCCATGAATGATAAGGATTGTCTTTACAAGTTTTCTGAAAAACAATCTGTCAGGACTCATGGAGAGGCTTAAGAATATTTTTAATCTCGTAGTTCTTCTACTAGAGATAATGTTTGTCAGAGTGCATTTTTAGCAATGTGTAAGGTACAGAGAAGTATAGGGCATTTAAAATCCATTTGGATAGATGGGGCTAATGGATCAACTGAAGGAAAAATGAAAGATGTGAACACAAACAGCCCCAGGAAAAATATGTTAAGGAATCAAGAGAAGACACTGTGCAGCAGTACCAAGGCCTCCGTGTGTGAGGGTCGCCTCTGCGCACAGCCAGGCTCGCCCCCAGCCCGTTCCGCCGCCCAGCTCGGGGGCCTGATCCCAGTTCAGACTGCGTTGCTCTCACAGGAGCAGCACATAGTGTGAACAGCTGGTAGACCGTTTCATAGTTTAGCCAGTTGGTATAAAGTATTTGAATAATATTTTGGGAGCAGATCCCTTCTGGGATTGCTGCTATGAATAAAGTGCATGACACGAACTTTGTTTTGCTTAATAATGGGCTGTCAGCCGGTCTGTAGGCTCCCCTCTCTGTCCCGGGGCCCGGAGAACAAAGGAGCCTTCCACTTTGAGTAGGTGAGGGGTGTAAATCGCCAGAGAGCAACTTCCAGATGAATGGTACAGATTAGATTCCATGTGTGTCTGGCGAGTTGTCTGTTTTTTTTTTAGTTTTGTTTCATTTTTTGCTGTGCTGGGTTGTGGGCTCTTCTCTAGTTGCAGTGAGCGAGGGCCCTCTCCATCGTGATGCACAGGCTTTCTCATGCAGTGGCTTCTCTTACGGAGCACAGGCTCTAGTGCAGGCTCAGAAGCTGTGGCTCCCAGGTTCCAGGGCACAGGCTCAGTCCTTCCACAGCAGGTGGGACCTTCCCAGATCAGGGATCGAACCTGTGACCCTTGTATTGGCAGGCGGATTCTTTACCACTGAGCCACCAGGGAAGCCCCTGGAGAGGTTTTGACAACTGTGCTGTCCCAGCAGTGTGGACACCTGGAGACCCCAGGATGGGCCTTGTGGAGAACACACAGCCTAAGTGGGTTGTCTGAATCTCAGTGAAGGGAAGAAGGTGGCTCAGTGGACTGCTCTCAGTTTCATTGTTACCAGAATCCGTGGTAGGCTTCCTGTTCTTAAACTCCTCCTCGGTAAGGTGAGGCCAGATGAGCCAGTTTCTGAGGGTGGGCCAAGCTCGTGTCCACTGTGTGATCTCAGCGGTGCCATCTTGTGTTACAGGACTCTGTGTGGGGCATGAACCACAGTGCACTCCATTCAGTATTTCAGACCAATCAGACCAACAACCAACAATCCAGTTTTGAAGCTGTACAAAGTGGCAAGAAGAAGAAAAAGCAGAAGATGGTCCGAGCAGATCCTAGTCTATTAGGTGAGCACAGGCCTGAAGTCTTAGCTGGGTGTTGGGGGTGAAGTATATGCGAGTCCCATGGTGGATGGTTTTTCAAGAAGGAAAATTTTTTTTACAAAAAATAAGTTTGTTTAGCCAGTTCAAAATAGTATTTACTGGGAATCTCTGCAAGAGCTATGCCTTATCTATTATAGGGAGCAAGAAAAAGAATATATTGTATGGTGCCTTAAATTTTAAAGACTTTTTCATATCTAACATAAATTTTCCTAAAAACCTTTCAGTTTCGTTGGAAAATAATGCTGATGGAGAACAGTAAATGTTGTTTAAAATGTAAAGTGCCGATTTGTGCGGAAGCAGACCATAATCAAATCAGATGCTCAAAAAAGAACAGATGTTTGTTGATATTCACTGTATAATAGTCTCAGAATTACACTACATTATGAGGCGATGTTCCAGCATTAACAATAGTAAACCAAGGCCTAGAGGATTGAGAACGCTTCCCAGAGTCACTCAGCAGCTAGCAGTGCAGCTGGGGTTTCACAGCAGGTCTGTTTTCTCTTCACTCTTCTGTGTTACCCATAGCTATTCTTGTTTTCCCCATGACTCTTCTTACCCAGTGTTAGGGACCAATGTCATCATACAAGTCAGCTCTGAGGAAAAGGTGACGCCTGAATTGGGGCTTTGAAAAAGCAGGAAGGATAGGGTATGGTGTTTCCGGAATAACAAACAGCATAGGCAAAGCTGATGGGGCTACCTTTGTTTCTTAAACTGGCCTGACAACCTCACCGACAAGGATGAAATTAAAATTTTTCTCTGTTCATGAATGTACTCATGAGATGTTATAAAACTGTGTTGTCTGGAATAGAATGGTTGTATTGGCAAAGATGGCAGGTTGGGAAGTCAGGCAAACTCGTTGGAGAGTGCAGTTTAGACCAGGTGAAAGATAGTGGTGGCCTAGGGTGGGGCTTTGGCACTGGAGATGGAGAGGAGTTAGATGGATTTCAGAAAGTTAGGGATAGGCTTGGGCAAGGAGAAAGGAAAGGTTTAGGCAGCAGGATGGAGAGAGTTGCCCTTTTGATAAAATGATGAGCACTGGAAAGTGGAGCAGGCTTATGGGGAAAGGACGTGATGTTTCAGTGCTGGTGGACCGAGTGTGAAGTGACAGGGAGGCATCGTACGGAGGTGAAAGAGCTGACAGTACAGTGAGAGGTGACTGCTCTGCCCTTGCTGGGATCCATACTCCAGAGGTTTCCTGCCCTGGGGAAATAATACACCAGTAACAAACCTAGTGTTGAGCACCGCCCCTTGGAGCTGTGCTCTGCAAGCGGGCTTTGGATACACCTAGAGGTCTGGCGCAGTTTTGTTTTCTTCTGCCTCTCTTGGAAGGTTACGTTAAGGATGGATGGATCAATCCAAAATTTTGTCCAGTTTTGACAGAAATAGATGAATGTAGATTTTAGAGTGTTTTTCAGTTCTGGTTGTGAGTTCTAGCGAATAATCTCCCACTATTTAGCTGTGGTACTTGGCTAGGGCAGTAGGGGTGGGTTCCTCTGAAAATGAGGTGTAAATGTTTTTGGATTAAATATTTGATCTGACCCCATTGTTTATTATAGATGTAAGAAAGAAAGGGACTTAAATCCCCCTTCATGGAAATGAGAGGGAGGTTGTTCTGGGACTCGAGTTTTAAGGAGTATATATCTTGAAAGGGAAGGAGAAAAATTAAATATAAGGGAATTAAAACTATTCAGAATATACTGAAGAAACTCACCTGGGTGAGCTCTTGCTTATATGCCATTTAATGAGAATTTTTGCTCAAGTAAACCTTCTGGAAATTCCTCTGATAATTTCTGCCCCATACCCACTAACCATTTATTATTGTTTCTAGTTGATACATGCTTTATTGACTTGCAGATTAAGAAAAATTAACAAATATACATCAGTCACAAGTTACCCATGCACATAATAGGAAAACAAATTCAAATTTGACCCCATTGTATCCATTAAGAAAGTGGTCACTGATCAAAATAGCGTTTTGCTTCTAAAACAAACCTTCAGAACCAGCCCGGCCCCATTTTAATGCTCATGTCCTGCACTGCGCTTGTGTTTTCCTCTAGTTTTTCAGGCTGGCAAGTGCCATTGTGAGCCAGCACCCTGTGCTTGGGTATGAGAAATACACACGCAAAGTGCCCTTGTTCACCAGTCACAGTTTTCTTACAAGAACAGTCCCCCAGACCTTAAAGTCATGTGAGGGGAATCTGTTGTTCTGACCCTAAGAGAGTGTGGTGGTTGGAGCTGGGCATACCGGGCCCCAGTCCCTGTTGGTATTGCCTGGGGTCTCGTGACCCCCCAGAGCACCCCACTTCTGTCAGGTGGGGAGGAGTGCCCTCCTCACTGGTTTTTTTTTGACAAGTAAAGGAGAGCCCATCTGCTAAAGCCAGTCCAGTAATCATTCTGTTACAGCAGTGAATACTTAACCGTTTTGGGCCCCAGGTTTCTTTTCCCAGTCCCGTCTCTGTATGACTAAAATAGTTTGTGTTTTTTTGCATTCCCGCTTTTATTGCATGTAGCTCATTTTGTTTTTATCACATTTCATTTGTTCTCGAGATACATGTGAAGTCAAAGAAAAACTTGCTCTTTTAGAGCCGAGTAATAGTTCATTTCATAGACTGTTCTTTAGGGTTTACATTTACCTAAATAACTGTTATTTTCAAGTATGAACACACTAAGCCTTTCATTATTTTGACGGGAAAAAAGTCCTGCAGGTTATGGGAACACAGTTGAGGGGTAGAACTCAGGTTGGGGTTTGGAATCCTAACCTCTTCCAATAGGAGGCCTTGGAAACAGCTTGTACCACAGCTTCCTTGATTAAAAAATAGGGATGAAAAAAAAAAATAGGGATGTTTATGTTTTCAAATCAGGATATTTTGGAGTCAGTGTAATGTAATTAAAGTATTTTTATTATGTAAGACATTTTTGTGTATTATTGGTACATTTAAAGTGTGTATTTGTTTGAAAACTTGAATGTTAAAGGGCAAAAAGGAGGGGGCAAAAGCTCGAAGTAATATTAACAGAGCTGCTTTTAGACTGGAGAGCTTCGCCTGTTTACTTTTTGATACTCAAACAGCAACTGAGACAGTTTGAGGTTTCATTTAGGGTGGTTGAACTGAAAGCATTTTGGGACTCACTCATTCCATAGAGGCCCTGTTAATAGTACCTTTTATCAGTCTCTGATTATGTGGAGTTTATTCAAAACTTATACATGACTGATGGCATTAGGTTTTCAGACCTCAGTAGTGTTTGTAAGCTCAGCTGTCCTAGTATTGCCTTTTCTAAACCAGATAGCATTTTGGTTCATCAGTACTGCTCAGTGAGATCCTTGCCTTTGGTGGTCTACTTACAGTAGGTTGAGCTGAATAAGGGAGTTTTTTCATTTCTGTGCTGTCTTCTGTGTGATAGGAAGAGCAGCTGAGAGCTCTCAGGAGCTTGTAGCCTGCGTTCCCTGGAGCCTCCTACCCCCAGAGCAGAACCTCTCAACCAGAACTTTGGCAGTGTTTTGGATTCAAAGTATTCCCAATTAGTGAATGGGGCTGAAGTAGTGATTATTCTCACTGAGATGTCACAGTCATTTGGTGTAGTGGTTATAAAGTACTTAGTGTGTTATTCTTGTCCTCCCCCTGCCCCTTTCTTCTAAGGTAGCTACACCTGAATGAACTTCTCCCCGTAGCCAGCCTGGCCTGGCTTTGACACACACACATGCACACTCACCCCAGGCCTGGATTCAGGACTCCCCAGGACAGTGGTTTGCAGTTCTTTTTAAGCAGTGATGCTGGTGTGTGTATGTATTTCTTCCCTAATTAAATTATATCAGAACCTTAAGAAATAAAACATATAAAAATAGAATCTCTCACTGGAAGGGCAAGAAAACTGCTGCATTGACCTTTATCCTTTCTTCTTCCTCCTTTTAGTATCCCTGTTGGTATACTCAAAAACGGGAGACTGAAATTCCAGCCCCCTGCCTGAGTTTGAGCCACAGGGTTGTCTGGTCAACATTGATCACTCATTGCAGATTTTTCCCTGCAGGGTTTTCAGTCAACGCTTCCTCGGAGCGACTCAATATGGGTGAGATCGAAACTGTGGATGACTACTGAGCGCCTGCCAGAGCAGACTGGCCTTCCCTCTCCTCTCTGCCGACCATGGATTCTCCAGCTTTGGACACAACACTTAACTCACCATATATTCTCTGTCACTGCAACAAATCACAGAACCGATCATCTCAGGCTTTTTCTTCTAGCCCTTTGTGTCCAGGATTCTTTAAACCGTTCTTGTTGGTGCGCATCTCAGACTGTGGATGAGTGGACCGGACGTCTTGGGGGCGGCAGTGGGGACTCCTCCCCAGCAAGGCTGACTGTGGGCAGCACGTGTTCACGGTGCCGTGATTTCACCTCCTGTCTCCCAGAAAGTGTGTTGGGATCTGCCAGTAGCGATTTACTTTCTCTTGTCATTTTTTCCCTTCTGTTTGATTTTTATTTTTCTTCTTTTTCCCCGCCCCACCCCGCAAACGGGCAAGGGGTCTGAATGGTGCAATCATGAAGAGAGTTAATGGTAACAGACATTGGCCAGCAACAAAACGCCCACGGACTGTGACTTGAGCGTCTGACAGAGACAGTCAGAGCTCTTCCAGTCTGCAGGTGGCACCGCCACGGCTAACTTCGGGATTGCATCCAAGAGGCCCTGAGTGGGTGGGGTTTAGACTGATTGGTTTGATGTTGCACACCCCTCACCCTCATTCTTTCTGAGGATCCTTTCAGAGAAAGGGTTCTTGGTTTTTCTTCATTAGGTAGTGACTTCCAAGCAAGCTGACTTCTCTCCTGGCATACTCCAACCTGATCGGACAAAGGAAGCCCTATGGCCTGGGAGAGGAACTTATTTTTAATTTTTCTTTCTTACAAAAACGGATTTTTTCCCATAAATATTTTTACTTCAGAGGACTAGGACCAGTTTGTTTTGGGCCTTTCTGCTGAAAATTTGTCTCGTTTAAGAGGCAGTTAGGATCTTTACCATATGTATGAATTTGTATAATTTCATTTTGGATAGGGATAAACTGCTTCTGATAAAAGCCCGGAATTTCATCTGGTTCCTCAGAGCATTGCGTGTGTGTCTTGCTGTGGCCCCGAAAGGTTTTGTCTAAAGATTCTGGAACGGCAAGGTGCTGGCTTGCCTTTTCTGAAAAGAGAACATGCAAAACCTGACCATCTTTTAAGACCTGCATCCGTGGAAACCACTAAACAGGAGATTCCCGTGGGATGGAGGGGATGGGAGAGAGGAGCCTGGTTCTGGCTTCGATCGTGGCCTCCTAATACCCCTTCACTGCAAGTATAAATGTATTCAAGCTCTATTTATAAGCAAATACTCTTCCTGCCTCCGCCAACCCCCCACAGAACATCACCTGAAATTGCCAGTCACACTTTGGTCTGCAGCCACCGGACCGTCCATCCCCGCACAAGAAGTGCTGTGGTTCGGGTGGCTCCTGGTCGAGCGCCTTCCCTTTCTGACATCATGGCCCAAGGAAGGCTGGAGTTGCTCTGAGAGCTGTTTGGTTTGGGATGATTCTATTTGCTTTCTGTTTTTATTCTTTTGGATCAGCATTCTCCCTATCCCTTTTGGCCGCCCTCCCTCCTAAACATGTACAATAACTATACAGAGACTGCTACAAACTTGTATATAGTTTTTGGATCAAACAGCATGAGGAGATGGGGAACCATTAAAAACTGGGGCTCCTGCTCTCCTTTGCTTTGTAAATTCAAAAGTGGGGGTGGGGAAGAGGGACAGTTAAGATGTTTACAGAACTTTAAGCTCCCTCGGAACTTTTGCCAGTGTGGAGGAAAATAAAAAAGACCTTAAATAAAATCTGGTGGTATTCTGTCTGGGTACATCTCTTGTACTCACGCTTGTCAAGGTGAGTTTTGCACTAAGCCATGTTCTTGACACCGTGGAAAAGCTGCAGACACGTGAGTGCCCAGGATGTGGAGGCAGCCATGGCTTTCTCCGGCAGGCTTGGAGACGCTGACTGGTTCTTTAGTTGGAGAGCGTAGAGGTCAAGGCAAATGGGGTAAGTTGATTCAGTGTCCGTATTCCTTGGCCTCTCTCTGCTGACCTGTGGCTTGTCTCCTTCCCTCACCACACAGACACACACACCCCACCCCCCTGAAAGTCCCCTCCAGAACCTGCCCACACCTTCCAGACTAGACTCAACTCCGCTTGTTTGGGGGAAAGTTAAAAACACAAGCATTTGGGAGAAGGTCGGCAGATTTGGGGGAAGCAGTCATTTTAGTCATGGAACATTACGCTTGCTTAACCAGCAGCACTGCTTCTACCTGAGGAGTTCCCCACATATTGGAAAGAAACCACTCTTTCCTAGGAATGTTTGTTTCTGTCGCAATTCTATCAGTTTTTCACAGTCTCATTTACTCTTTCACTTCCAGCGACCATGTTCTTACCTCTTTCTGTGAACGTGAAGTGAAAGTCACTCAGTCGTGTCCGACTCTTTGAGACCCCAGTTCCCCAGGCGAGAATACTGGAGTGGGTAGCCTTTCCCATCTCCAGGGGATCTTCTCGATCCAGGGAGTGAACCCAGGTCTCCCAAATTGCAGGCGGGTCCTTTACCAGCTGAGCCACAAGGGAAGCCCAACAATACTGGAGTGGGTAGCCTATCCCTTCTCCAGCGGATCTTCCCAACCCAGGAATCGAACCAGGATCTCCGCATTGCAGGTGGATTCTTTACCAACTGAACTATCAGGGTAGCCCCTTTCTGTGAATATACTGGCAAATTACCTAAGCTCTTCCTGAGTTTTAAAGTATTTGTTTTGTACACAGTTTGCTTCCAGTTGTCATAAGTCAGAATTTCAAAAACATATCCAGACAAGATAATTTTATTATGGACACTTTCCCCCAAGGGCGTTGGTGTCCTGCTTACTGTTGCTACATAATGGCCCCAAATTGGCTGACAACAACCCTTTTATTTTATTGGTAATTTTGTGATTCAGGACCTTGTAGGAAGGGCTCACGTGGATAGTTCTTCCATGGTTCTTCTCTGGTCTTGTTCAGATGTCAGCAGGGGCTGCGGTCTTGGGAAGGTTCCATTGGGTTGGCCAATACAATGGCTCACTCTTGTGAATGGTGAGTGGTTGGTGCTGGCAGTTGTTGGCTGGGCACTCTGCTAGGTCGATGGCTGGAGGAGTTATCTGTGCTTCAATGTGAGTGGTGGCTACAGGTAGGTGGGCTGCTTGTTCGGCCGCTGACTCCCACCCCTGGGGCAGAGGCTGCCTCATGTCTTCTGACTTTCTCTGACACTTTATTCTGTCAAGGTAGTCACAAGCCATTCAGATTCAGGGGTTTGGGAACTGGAGTGAGTGGTCAAGTCATTCTAGAAGAGCAGGCAAATGGGAATTATCTTCACGAGACGAGGTTCTGTGTATATACCGAGGAGCTTGAACTCTTCATTGGCTCTGAGTTGAGGGCTCTTTTCTTAATTTCAAGATAATGGTCAGTTCAGTTGCTCAGTAGTGTCCGACCCTTTGTGACCCCATGGATTGCAGCATGCCAGGCTTCCCTGTCATCACCAACTCCCGGAGCTTGCTCAAACTCATGTCCATCAAGTTGCTGATGCCATCCAACCATCTCGTTCTCTGTCCTCCCCTTCTCCTGCCTTCAATCTTTCCCAGCATCAGGGTCTTTTCAAATGAGTCAGCTCTTTGTATCAGATGGCCAAAGTATTGGAGTTTCAGCTTCAACATCAGTCCTTCCAATGACCCAGGACTGATCTTTAAGATGGAGTTGTTGGATCTCCTTGTAGTCCAAGGGATTCTCGAGAGTCTTCTCCAATACCACAGTTCAAAAGCACCGGTTCTTCGACGCTCATCTTTCTTTATGGTCTGACTCAAATCCATACACGACTACTGGAAAAACCATAGCCTTGACTAGATGGACCTTTGTTGGCAAAGTAATGTCTGTGCTTTTTAATATGCTGTCTAGGCTGGTCATAGCTTTTCTTCCAAGAAACAAGCATCTTTTAATTTCATGCTGCAGTCACCATTTGCAGTGATTTTGGAGCCCAAGAAAATAGTGTCTCACTGTTTCCACTGCTTCCCCATCTATTTGCCATGAAGTGATGGGACCAGATGCCACAATCTTCATTTTTGAACGTTGAATTTTTAGCCAGCTTTTTCACTTTCGTCTTTCACCTTCATCAAGAGGCTCTTTAGTTCCTTTTTGCTTTCTGTCATAAGAGTGGTGTCATTTGCATATCTGAGGTTATTGATATTTCTCCCAGCAATCTTGATTCCAGCTTGTGCTTCATCCAGCCCGGCATTTTGTATAATGTACTCTGCATATAAATTAAACAAACAGTGACAAGTATGCAGCCTTTCCCGATTTGGACCAGTCTTCTGTTCCATGTCTGGTTCTAACTGTTGCTTCTTGACCTGCATACAGATTTCTCAGGAGGCAGGTCAGGTGGTCTGGTATTCCTGTCTTTTTAAGAATTTCCCACAGTTTGTTGTGATCCACACAGTCAAAGGCTTTGGTGTAGTCAGTAAGGCAGAAGTAGATGTTTTTCTGGAAGTTTCTTGCTTTTTTGATGATCCAGCGAATGTTGGCAATTTGATCTCTGGTTCCTCTGCCTTTTCTAAAACCAGCTTGAACATCTGCAAGTTCTCGGTTCATGCACTGTTGAAGCCTGGTTTGGAGAATTTTGCTAATATGTGAGATGAGTGCAATTGTGCAGTAGTTTGTACATTCTTTGGCATTGCCTTTCTTAGGGATTGGAATGAAAACGGACCTTTTCCAGTCCTGTGACCACTGCTGAGTTTTCCAATTTTTCTGGCATATTGAGTGCAGCACTTTCACAGCATTATCTTTTAGAATTTGGAATAGCTCAGCTAGAATTCTATCACCTCCAATAGCTTTGTTCGTAGTGATGCTTCCTAAGGCCCACTTCACACTCCTGGATGTCTGGCTCTAGGTAAGTGATCACACTATTGTGGTTATTTGGGTCATGAAGATCTTTTTTGTTCTTTCGTGTATTCTTGCCACCTCTTCTTAATATTTTCCGCTTCTGTTAGGTCCATGCCATTTCTGTCCTTTATTGTGTCCATCTTTGTATGAAATGTTCCCTTGGTATCTCTAATTTTCTTGAAGAGATCTCTAGTCTTTCCCATTTTATTGTTTTCCTCTACTTCTTTGCACTGATCACTGAGGAATTGCTTCCCTGATAGCTCGGTTGGTAAAGAATCCACATGCAATGCCGGAGACCCCAGTTCGATTCCTGGGTTGGGAAGCTCCCCTGGGGAAGCGAAAGGCTATCCACTCCAGTATTCTGGCCTAGAGAATTCATGGACTGTATAATCCATGGGGTCACAAAGAGTCAGACACAACTGAGTGAGAGACACTGAAGAAAGCTTTATCTCTCCTTGCTATTCTTTGGAGCTCTGTATTCAGATGGGTATATCTTTCCTTTCTCCTTGGCCTTTAGCTTCTCTTCTTTTCTCAGGAATTTGTAAATCCTCCTCAGACAACCATTTTGACTTTTTGCATTTCTTTTTCTTGGGAATGGTCTGTGCAGTGTCACAAACTTCTGTTCATAGTTCTTCAGGCACTCTGTCAGATCTAATCCCTTGAATCTGTTTGTCACTTGCACCGTAAGGGATTTGATTTTTATGTCATACCTGAATGGTCTAGTGGTTTTCCCCACTTCAATTTAAGTCTGAATTTTGCAGTAAGGAGTTCACGATCTGAGCCACAGTCAGCTCCTGGTCTTGCTGACTGTATAGAGCTTCTCCATCTTCTTCTGCAAAGAACATTATCAGATTTCGGTATTGACCCATCTGATGATGTCCATGTGTAGAGTCTTCTCTTGTGTTGTAAGAGGGTGTTTGCTACGACCAGTGTGTTCTCCTGGCAAAACTCTTGTTAACCTTTGCTCTGCTTCATTTTTTTCTCCAAGGCCAAACTTGCCTGTTACCCCAGGTATCTGTTGACTTCCTACTTTTTGCATTCCAGTCCCATATGATGAAAAGGACATCTTTTTTTTTTTTTTTTTTTTATGTTAGTTCTAGAAGGTCTTGAGGTCATCATCAGTTCAGTTGCTCAGGCTTGTTCAACTGTTTGCGACCCCATGAGTCGCAGCACGCCAGGCCTCCTTGTCCATCACCAACTCCCGGAGTTCACCCAAACTCATGCATTGAGTCGGTGATGCCATCCAGCCATCTCATCCTCTGTCGTCCCCTTCTCCTCCTGCCCCCAATCCCTCCCAGCATCAGGGTCTTTTCCAGTGAGTCAACTCCTCGCTTGAGGTGGCCAAAGTATTGGAGTTTCAGCCTCAGCATCAGTCCTTCCAATGAACACCCAGGACTGGTCTCTTTTAGGATGGTCTGGTTGGATCTCCTTGCAGTCCAAGGGACTCGCAAGAGTCTTCTCCAACACCTCAGTTCAAAAGCATCAATTCTTCGGTGCTCAGCTTTCTTCACAGTCGAACTCTCACATCCATACATGACCACTGGAAAAACCATAGCCTTGACAAGACGGACCTTTGTTGGCAAAGTAATGTCTCTGCTTTTGAATATGCTATCTAGGTTGGTCATAACTTTCCTTCCAAGGAGTAAGTGTCTTTTAATTTCATGGCTGCAACCACCATCTGCAGTGATTTTGGAGCCCAAAAAAATAAAGTCTGAGACTGTTTCCACTGTTCCTCCATCTATTTGCCATGAAGTGATGGGACCGGATGCCATGATCTTAGTTTTCTGAATGCTGAGCTTTAAGCCAACTTTTTCACTCTCCTCTTTCACTTTCATCAAGAGGTTTTTTAGTTCCTCTTCACTTTCTGCCATAACGGTGAGGTCATCATAGAACCATTCAATTTCAGCATAGTGGTTGGGGCATAGACTTGGATTACTGTGATACTGAATGGTTTGCCTAAAGTTTTATTTAACTTTTTATTTTATATTGGAATGTATGCTATTAACAATGTGATAATTTCAGTGGACAGCAACGGAACTCAGCCTTTTGGATGCATGTATCCATTCTCCCCCAAACTCTCTTCCCATCCAGGCTAACTTTAGGCTTTATTTTAAACAATCATTTCTCTTTTGTGTGTGTGTGTTAGTTGCTCAGTTGTGTCTGACTCTTTGTGAGCTCACAAACTGTAGCCCGTCAGGCTCCTCTGTCCTTGATGGATTCTCTAGGCAGGAATGCTGGAGAAGGAATACATTCCCTTCTCCAGGGAATCTTCCCAACCCAGGGATTGAACTCCAGCCGCTTACATTGCAGGCAGATTCTTTACCATTTGAGCCACCAGGGAAGCCCATTTCTCTTTTAGGGGAGCTATACATACAACACCTGTGTACATGTATACACACACATGTATAGTGTGTGTGCCGTTTTATACACACTGTCTTACATTGATCAGTTGAATTTGCAATGTATTTTGTACAAAATACCCGCTCTGCATTATATGTTAAAAAGTCTGTATGGTCCTACTGTGAGATGAAGCTGGTTCTCTTCTGTGCTTCCTGTGAGGTAAGCTGAGCTTCACTAAAAGAGCAATAGGCATGTACATTCTTAATCAAGTAGGTGCAGCTGAGAGCACCTTCCAAATGGAAGTTGTCCTCAGAATGGGTGGGTTTTTTGGGAATGAAAAGAATTCGAGCTCTAGAGCGTGACTGACCCTGACCCTACAGGGAGCCGCAGTGCTCGCTGGGAGCGTGGAGAGCCTGGGAACCCTGAGGCAGCCAGGCGGGTGGTGTTCGTTTTGCAGATGTCGGATGCCCTGAGTGTGATGGACCCACACAGGTTTTGGTAGTGTTGGTTCTGAACAGGGAACCTGGAGCCTCTGAGAGAATGGCTTCCCTCCAGGGATTCATCGGTGGCAATGCCTTGCAGCTTAAGTAGCAATGTTATGGGTTCATTGTGTGGGAGAAACAGCGCACAGATATTGGGAAGCGAGAGAAGCGGGCTCTTCCCTAACTGCAGCCTAACAGCTGCCCTCGCTTCCTGTTTCATTGGTGGCAAAGTGACGTCCCAGGGGTGGGACACCACAGTTCTAATACTTAGTCCAGCTGGTCTTAAGCAGAGACCTCATTTCTTAAACGTTGTTTACCTGTCCCTCTCAATCTATGAGTGCGAAGTTAGTTTGCCTTGAAAGGAGATTCGTTTTTCCTTTGAAGGGCCTCCTTAACGTGAAAACTAGCCCTAAAGGTCAGTAGGTCACCATTAGGTTTGGACCTATTGGAAAAGACCCTGATGCTAAGAAAGACTGAGGGCAGGAGAAGAAGGGGCAGACAGAGGATGAGATGGTTGGATGGCATCAGCAACACAATGGACGTGAGTTTGAACAAACTCCCAGAGACGGTGAAGGACAGAAGCCTGGAGTGCTGCAGTCCATGGAGTCAAAGAGTTGGACACGACTAAGTGACCGGACAACAGCCACAAAGTAACAAGGACTTAAACGAGATGATGTCTCGAGGGAAATCGAGGTGGTCATTCCAAGGCTGCTATAGCTCAGAGACCCGGGTTCTTTCTGGTTCACCATCCTGATTGTGGCTCCTTTCTCAAGGTCACTCGTGCTCCAAGGTGGCCTCTGGAGCCCCACACCACCATGCCCGTCTTGCAGGCAGGAGGGAGTGGGTGAGGCAGACAGGAGTGCACCTCCCTGCTCGGTCATCCCCCTTGAGGAGCTCTTTTGGGAACACTCCAAGTCTTTGTCAACTGGAATGAAGATGCATAACTTTTGCCTAAGTTCAGCTTTTTTCTTTTTAATTGAAAAAAAATGTAAGGAGACACTGAAGTAGACTCGTGTCTTGGTCTGGGCTGGGAAGTCCCACCAGCTTGGTGCTGACAGAGTCAGTGTCCACTAAGAATCATCTTCCTGGTTTACAGGTGGCCTTCTTCTTGCTATGTCCTCACGTGGCAGAGAGAGATCTCATGTCTCTCTCTCTGTCCCACCTTTCTATCTCTTAAAAATCATCTTTTTATCCCAACATGGGGATCCCACCTTCATGACCTAATCTAATCTCCTCCCAAAGGCCCCACCTCTGAATACCATCACACTGGGATTAGGGCTTCCAGCATGTGAATCTGAGAGGACACAAACGTTGTCCTAACAACTAATGTAACAGACTCCTACCATGTTACCAATTGTTTTTTAATCTCACATTTTCTTTTCCCCTTAGAATATTTTAAAACAAATCCTGGCTATACTGAGTCACTCATAACGTGCTTCAGTGCATATTGTAACATACCTTAAAAAAAGCTCACGCCAATACCACATTAATGGTAAGAGTAATTCTTAATATCTAAACACAGTCTGTACATTATTTTTTTCAGATTATCTCAGAAGTGTCTTTTTATGACAGTTTGAGTCAAAATCAAAATGAGGTTCATGGGTCACATTTGGTTGCTAAGTTTTAAGTCTCTTTTAGTCTAACCAGCTTCCCATCAAAAAAAAATTTGAAAAAACAAGATCATTTACCCACAGAACATCCTATAATATGGATCCAGCAAGGAGCGTCCTTATGGTGTCAATTTGTTCATCTCCCCCACAGATTCTGTAAACTGGTAGGTCTAGAAACTTGACTAGCTTCAGATTCTCCTCTCCCCCTCCAAGAATAGTTAATTGGCATTCATCCTGTGGTATCACAGGCAGCATTGGCTGGTCGTCCCATTTTTACTTATGTCAGATTTCATCAGTTAGTCCTGTTGCTATGATCCATTATAAATTTCTGTTGGTCTCTTGTGTACCAGTTTTAACATTCATTGATGATCATTGCCTAGGTCTATTATTTCATCAGTTGTTGAAATAAACTGATTCTTTTTGAGGAGGGGGGGAACTTTTATTTTGAATAATTTCACACTTAAAACTTGTAAGAACAGTAGAAAGAACTCCCACATATCTTTCATCCAGATTCTCCAGTTGCCAACATTTACCCACACCTCTAGAGCTACACCCTCAGTAATGACTCTTGGTAACTGTATTTTACGAATCATTTGAAAGCAAACTTGTAGACGTTATGTCCCTTACCCCTAAACATTTCAGACTGTGTTTCCCTGAAACAAGGACATTTTGTTACATAACCACAATACAATGGTTAAAATTAGGAAATAGAGTACTTGATACTGTTAATATCAAGAATTCCTTCGTATTTCACCAATTGCTCTGCTAATTTCTTCTGTAAGGAAAAATATGAAAAGGTCAGGATGCCATCGTGGTTGGTTTTTGTGTTTAGATGTCATATTTCTTGGTGGTGGTTTAGTAGGTAAGTCATGTCTGACTTTTGACCCCATGGACTGTAGCCCACCAGGCTCCTCTGTCCATGGGACTTCATTTCTTGAGTCTCCTCTAATCTGGAACAGTTTCTTTCATACCTTGGAATTTTTTAAGGGACAATTATTTTGTAGAATGCACTTAAATTTCATTTGGTACTTTCTCATGATTTAATTCATATTATGCAATTGGGCAGTATTACAACAGAAATGATATTATATCTGTCCTTGATGTATTGTATCAGGAGATACCTGATGGCAGTTTGAACCATTCCTTGTGATGGTAACTTTAATTACTTAAAGATGATATCTTCCGGGTTTCTCCACTGTAGTGAGTTTTCTCTTTATGGGAGATACTTGGAACCTAAAGATCCAGTTCTCATCAGACTTTGATCCACTAGATTTAGCAGTCATTGGTGATTCTCGGCTTGAACAACTAGTGCTCACCAAGCTTTCTTGTAATTTATTAGCATTGGACATGAATTTGAGTAAACTCCGGGAATTGGTGATGGACAGGGAGGCCTAATGTGCTGCAGTCCATGGGGTCACAAAGAGTTGGACACGACTGAGGGACTGAACTGACTAACATTCTACTATAAGGAAGAACTTTACACACACACACACGCACACACGCACACTGTAGGGTATAATCTGACATTATTTCTTGTGCACGAGTCGCCCGTTTGGAGCCCCTCCAAGCTGACTTTGGTGTCCTTTTGCCACGTCCCTATCATCCTTTGAGCTCTTTTTTACTTTGGCATGAGATATTCTAGGCTCCTCACTTAACGTCTCTAGATTTGGAATTAGCTGTTTCTCTAAGGAGCCTGCTGCTTCTGTGGGGGAGGCCTGAGGACTTGTGGGTGGAAGATTCTCCGATTCGAGTCTATCCAAATACCGCCATTCCAGATCTCAAGGGCTCACTCATTCCCAATCAGTACCATGAATTTCACCTGGAAAAACTGACACAGTTGTGAATTCAGGATTGTGATGCTGCAAGCCACACAAATTCAGGGCCTGGTCTGCTGCCAATTAAGCTCTGTATCTACAAGAAATAAGAGAGTTATAAAAGATTGTCATAGAAGTGCTCCAGGTATTTGATCATGCCTTGACCTTCAAATTGAAAGCCATGAGCTTTTCTTTAAGCACCCAAGGTAGTAAAAAGTAGCCAGTTCACTTCGTTATCCTCTTGATCATCATGACTAAAGAGCATCTACCTGGTCCTTCAAGCCTCGTCTTGAATAGGCGCTTCATGCTAAACAGCCCCAGGTCTTAATATAGGGTATGCCGTGTGTTATCAGATCTCGTTTTCCACTGGCAGTGAGCTCAAGCTCAAATAGGGTGGCAAGTCAAATTGGGAAGCATATCTGTAAGGGTCAGTTTCTGGGGAACCACTTCAAGTGCCAAGCACTGTATTGGTCAGAGTCTGACAAGGACACAGAGTTCACTGTAGGTATTTCAAACAGAAGAGACTTAATGGAGGAATTTGTCACAAAGATGTTGAACGGACTGAAGGAACGAAAGAGGGAAGGCAAGGCAACCCAAATTAGTCACTCAGCTCAGAAACTGACACCCGCCTGGGCTGGAGGAGCAGAAAGAACGATCACAGGCCAGAGCACTGTCCACTAAGGGCCTGAATGCGGCCGCCTGCCAAGGATCCTGGAGCCAGCGCTTCCAGGCTTCCGAGGCTTCCGAGGCTACCCCTGCAGTCCTCAGCACCTGTGTGCTACTGACGTCTCTGCAGCCACTGCTGCTGCCGCCAGAGACACTCTGAGAAATCTGAATCAGATAGAGTCACTTCTCTGCTCCCATCTTTTAGCTCCCACCAGTGCCTCCACTGGAGCTGCTCACAGGGAGTCAGCTGGCAAGAATCTCAGGAGTGTGATCTGGGGACCTGGCTCTGCTATAGGGCATAGAAAGGTGCGGACAGGAGATAGAGCAGATGAGCAGCGCAAACGAGTGAGTGAGCAGCTGAGACGGTGGTGGCGGTTTAGTCGCTAAGTCCTGTCTGACTCTTGCGAGCCCACGGATTGTAGCCCACCAGGCTCCTCTGTCCATGGGATTCTCCCGGCAAGAATAGTGGAGTGGGCTGCCATGCCCTCCTCCAGGGGATCTTCCCAACCCAGGGATGGAACCAGTGTCTCCCGTCTCCTGCGGTGGCAGGCAGGTTCTTTACCACTGGTGCCACCTGGGAGCCTCACTGGATTCTATTAGGTTGGTGCAAAAGGAATTGCCATTTCAGGTCCTGGATTTTAAATTATTATAACTAGGCTCAAACTTTATTAATCAAAATAGGAACCATTGCAATCAACATAATTTGGCCAATGAGAAATAAATTTGTTTACTCCTATAGCGAAAAAAAATCCATGCTTCGGGATTCAATGAACTCTTGGAAAGCATTTTCTATGTCCTGCTGGTTGTGGAAGCATTTTCCCTGCAAAAAG